>NC_138762.1:75765502-76191122 GCF_965113315.1 Podarcis vaucheri | reverse complement strand
TCTCCCCCTCCCCGTCTTCTGCTTTCTTTCCCCCCTTGCTAACGTCCCAGGTTACATCTGTGCGGGCTGGGTTGTGATTGCAGGGTGGATCACAAAGAGCAGGACACAGATTGTAACCAGGGATTAGCAAAATACAAAAATCCGATTTTACACAGGGGAAGCATCAGTCAGCTATGGATTTTCTGGGCTTCATCAAGCTCGCAGGAGGCCTGTAATCGGGGTTACTTGTGAACGGATTTCCAAGATGTTCTGTCCTTCCACAGAGCTGTGGGATCTGAAAATAACAAGCATAGACCCGTGAAAGAATTTCGCAGTTTGCGTATTTTGCTCCTGCCTCGTTTCCCCCCTTTGCAATTGCTTCTTAAAAAGAAAAAACAACAACACTCCCCCCCACACACAGCACCACACCGCCTATAAATAATATGCCATTTTTATTTTAAACCATGCAACAATTGGTGAGAAGGTGGAAGGTTCGGGATGATGTGAAGCAGATGTGCTCACAGCGAGGGCTGCTTCTGCTCTTCACTGGAGACGGAAATCAAATTGGTCCAAAATCCAAGACCACATCATGCATGGATACTGCCTGCAATATGCTTGTTGGAAATCAAAGGAGCCAGTGTGGTGTGGTGGTCAGAGTGTTGGATTAAGACCCGGGAGACGGGGATTCGAATCCCCACATAGCCGTGAAGTTCGTTGGGTGATCTTAAGCCGATTGCTCACTCTCAGTTTAACCTACATTGCAGGGTGGTTGTGAGGATAAAATGGGGGTGGGGAGAACTATGCATGCCTCCTTGGAGGAGAGGCAATAAAGAAATAATGTGTTGCTTTCAGTGGGGTGAGCATGATGCAGAGGGCAGCTTCTGCATGTGGGTCACCTTACTTGCGATAGGGTGCCAGGCTCCATGGAACCAGCCTTTGGGACAGCCACTGCAGGTCTTTTGGGAAGCACCAATCTCAAGAAGAGATTCTGCAGTGGATCTCAGATGGAAAGTCCTGGACTCAAATGATGCAGAACATTAAGGCCTTGCCAGTTTTGGGAAGCCAGATGTAGTTTTTGAGAAAAGGGACAACACTTTCATATATATTTCTTGCTCTCACTTGGAACGATTTGGTGCCTGCTTACCCCTAAATGAGACCCTAACTAAGTTTTAGTGGGTGACTTGATTTATTTATTTTAAACCAGACTATGTTATAGATCCAGCATATTCAGTTTTCAGCCTAGGTTTCTCCTCACAGCAAAAATATACCGTACATCTCGCCTCGAATGAATCCTGTTGCAAGATCCGTACCACATACAATCTCTCTACAGTCTGGAGCTCCTTGGTAGGAATTACTATGTTCTTTAAGAGTTGAACAACTCTTCATGTATTCAGCAGGTGCAAAAATTGGTAGCATATTAGTCCTTTATGCAAACTCATCTCCTTTCTGCTGGTGCACATAGATCCACATATTTATGGATTATTAAAATCAAAGAAAAAATATGTGTTAAGGTGTGTAGTGGATTGCATAGAGTAAATTTGCATAGAGTACAGCCCTGGTGATGTCATCACTAAAGCTACAAGGAGACAGTAATTTGGGACACAGTAATTGCCTGCAGTCTGTAGATCACCATGCTATACAATTGTAAGGGGTAGGAACTCTCCGTGGAAATGATACAGACCTTGAGACCAGGTCCTCCAGTGGAAGCCACAGAAATGATTCCATGTGACAGTAACTATACTGCAGCCTTTGCCAATCTGGTGCCCTCCAAATGTTTCGGATCACAATCATAGGAGCCAACTCCTAGGTCCCTTCAGCAGCCCCAGTAAAATATTTGAGGGGGTCGAGCCCACCCCACCCCACAATTTGCCATCTTGTGATTGGCACCTCCAATGGGCATTGTAGGTAATTAAAACTTCTTGAGGGCACTAGATGGGCAAAGACTAATTGATTCTCCACAACAATGGGAGAGAATCCTTATCAGTGCTAATTGTCACTGAAAATGAGTGGCAGAGGCCTGAGGATTCCCCCATAAGTTGTGCAGTGCTCCAGAATAAATGTTCCACATAATAGCTGCTCCATAAATAAACTCTTATGGGGAAGCATTTTCCAGCAGCATCCATGTGGGGCCACAGCATGGATTGAGCGGGACCGTGGAAGGTCACTCTTCTTCACCAACAACTGGCTAGATAGGCAGGGTACTAGCACAAGTTGAAATATCATGAACGAAGTCTACGAAGCTTGGGTCCCAGAGAGCATCTCAGCTTAGAAATAAGCTTCAAGCGGATGGGTCTTGCTTGGCTCTAACTCTGTCCTCACCTTACTTTATAGCACAGCCTGCCCCCCCCAAAAAAACCCCAACAACCTGGGAACTGTAGTTAAGGGTGCTGGGGATTGTAACTCTCCTAGGGGTAAACATTTCTGAGGACTCTTTGGAGTGGAGCCTTTTAAATGTATGGTGTGTATGCTTTTGTTCCCAGCCAGTGGCTTATGAGTACAAAAAGAAGTCCTCAGTTCATTTCTTTTGTTTGAACCATCCAGTATTGTCATATGGAAGAAGTGCTAGGCAGAAGACAGCTGTTTGCGAACTGGTGCTCTGGCTTTTGTTGATAACTTATGTGTGTTGTTTTCTCCTCTTCGGCCACCTTAGGTGAATATACTATAATGAGAGCACACTTTCACCTGAAAAGAAAGATTGGCTATTTCGTCATCCAGACATACCTTCCTTGTATTATGACGGTGATCTTATCCCAAGTATCATTTTGGTTAAACAGAGAATCTGTCCCTGCTAGAACAGTCTTTGGCAAGTATTTCACTTCTCTCTGGTGTTTCCTTTTAAGTGACCTTTACTCTAAGGCAGGGGAAGGAGAACCCTAATCAGGTGTCCTGGTGACCTAACCATCATTGGGTAGGGGGCAATGCTTAAGTTTTCCCCTGCCAACCAGTTTCCCCCTGTGCATGCCTCTGTCTCAGGCAGTTCCTTGCCTTTTCTCTCCACCCCCTCAGCCCCACCAGCAGGGTCTGAAGGAAGCGGGGGCCACAGCCCCACATGCAGCTTCAATCACAGAAGCAAGGAAATGTAACATTAGAGTCCGCCATTGGACAGGAAGCTGCATTCCTACATCTCAGCCAGCGTGCAGCCTGATTTGGGCAGAGGGCACAGTTATTCCTGAAGCCAAACACCATGTGTCCCATTTATCATAGCAGCCTGCCTGATTGAAGTAGTGGCCACTCACTTTGTATGGATTTTGACCATGCCAGGGGAATCTCACTGCCAGAACTACCCAGATCATGTAGGCCAATGATCATCAACTGCTTTGGACTTGTAGGCATATATGCAAAATGGAGAAACTCTTGTTAACACCACACACACACACACACACACACACACCCTGCTGCCAAGCACACATCACAACCTGTTCTACAGGCTGCAATTGAATGCTTCCTTCAACCCTGCTTTCAGCATGGGGAGGGCACCCTGGGGATACCCTGGAAGGTCTCTGCAGGCATATGTCTGCCCCTGCTCCACATGCTGTTAGTATCCAGTTTTAGGTCTTCATTCCACATTATGACTTCTATTTTCCTCCCTCAGTATTGCACGTCTCTAGATTTGATATATTGGGGCGCTCGCACTGCATCAGGCTTTGCAATTTCCAAGGAGCCGATCAATGCTTAATAGCAAGCGCCATCTTTAGAAGTATTAATTATTCATTTTATTTCTTCGTCCCCTAATTGCAAATGTGGCTCTAGGTGACATACAAAGTCAGGGTGTACATTTATCCATGTTTTTAGGCCTGTGCTAATAGGCATTTTACTGCATTTGCCATTGCCTGCGGCTACAAGCAATAAATATTTATTGGATTGGGCATACAAAGGAAGATAAAACAAAATCAAACTGCAATTCCTGCAATTCAACAATTTGCTTTTCAGCAGAACACCCCTCCAAGGCAAAAACTCATCAATTGCCATCAACCCATAGCAACTAAAACCAATGGTGTGTTTATATGAAATGCCGGTGAGGTTGGTAGATGCTAAAAGATGTTCAGTATTTAAGATGTCGAAAGGTTTGGGAGAAGATGGAAAGTCTAAAGTGTAGGTACCAGGCAAACCTCTTTACAGAGAGCATTCTGCAAATGGGAAGCTACTGATGAGAAGGTCCTTTCCCTTGGAGCCATTCTCCCTACTTCATGCTGAGAGGACACTTGGAGAAGGACCTGCCAAGATGATCTGAGGGCATGCTTGGGAAAAGCCGTTCCTCCTTGCTATCAGGGTCCCAGGCCCTATAGGTCAAAATCAGCACTGTTCAACTAATTGAACCTTCCTCAACCTGACTCCCTTGAGTAGGAGCACCAGGGGAGGGGATGAGGGGCCAAGTCCCAGAGTCCTCCTGCCACCTTCCCAAAGCGGGGCAAGCACTTTCTGGGCTTTGAGGAGGAGGAAGGAGGGCTCTAGGACCCTGCCAGAGCCCTTCTGCCTCCTTCCCAAAACTCAGCGCCTTTTACCCAGCTTTGGGAAAGTGGGGTGAGGGCTGGAGAGGGCATCAAATTTTGGCCTTGCACAGGGCGCCATATTACCAAGGTCCACCCCTGATTGCAGCTCCCATTGTTTCTGATTGTTGACCATGCTGGTTGGGGTTGATGGCAGTCTGAAACATATGGAAGGCACCCAGCTGGAGAAGGCTGACCTAAGACATGCAGGTAATTCTAAAAGTTGCTCCTTCTTTTCTTTTCAAGGGGTCACTACGGTCCTTACCATGACAACTTTAAGCATCAGCGCCCGCAACTCTCTACCAAAAGTGGCCTACGCTACCGCGATGGACTGGTTCATAGCCGTGTGCTACGCCTTCGTGTTTTCTGCACTGATTGAATTCGCCACAGTCAACTATTTCACAAAAAGAAGCTGGGCTTGGGATGGCAAGAAGGCATTAGAGGCTGCAAAAAAGAAGGTAGCCTGGATTGCTCAGTTGGTTAGAGCACGGTGCTGATAACGCCAAAGTTGCAGTTTTGATCCCCGTATGGGACAGTTGCATATTCCTGTATTGGAGGGCATTGGACTATATGATCCTCAGGGTCCTTCCAACAATATCGATTCTATGATATGCATCTCTTTGAAGAGATAGAATAGTTACCCTGAATAGGAAGGTGGGAGCTCTCTGAATTGGTTAAAAATTGAGTGAACATAATCTACAGGAAGTGCCCTTGTTGCTGTGATCTTCCACGGTGCCATTCCACTAGATCGCCCTCCTAACATTTCACAATGCTACGTAAGCAAAGGAACTATCCCTTTGTCTTTAGTGAGACAATGGATGTCATGGGGCCAGTTCTACCGTTTGATAGAGTAAGCTAACTGCCTCAACCAGCTGATTCTGAGCATCAGTAAAGGGCAGCAAACAGTTACTGGTGTAATTTACTGTTATTGTATGTTACAGCTATAGAGGGAAAGGCACTCATAGGAATTTCTATCAAAATAACATGACCTTCCTTGCATGCTTATACAGGCATGAGATGGCCAAGTGGATTGGGGGTGGGGGAGAGATTTGCTACTCTACCTCAGGCCCTAAATATCTGAGATCAAGACTGCTTTTTGCTATACTTTTTTGGCCTGGACAAAAAATATATGGGTGGGGTTTCTTTCTCCCTTTTTTGATAAAAAAAAGCAAAAGAAAGAGCACTAGTTCCAAGCCTAAGGAGTGGTAAAGGAGAAAACCCTTTTTATTTTCTCTGCATCCTCTTGCTAAGATAAATTCTGTACATACCCAACCAGAGGATGCATTCTGAAACTGAATTAAGATTAATTGGTTGTGTTTGCCATACAATCAGATTGATGTGGTGAAACACTACCCCCCATGTTTTCAAATGTGTATTTGTGAAAGCATTCTTAGAATCTGGGTTTATTTTGCTTGGTTTATGAATCTGAAGTGCCCTTGCAGTTTTAGCGAGGATAAGAATCCACTAGAAGAATGCAAAACAGAAACCTGTTTAGTCCTCTTTAAATCACTTCAATTGCTTTTATCAGCGTTAAGACATAAATAATCTCTGCATACAGCCCTCATCTTTCTTCATGTCCTAAGTGTACATTTCTGTTTTTTTCACCAGTCTTCTGGTTTTCTGTTGTTTTGCAGAAAAAAGAGCGTGAATTGTTGGCAAGCAGAGGCATGAACACTTACCCTGCCGGACGGATGACCCCCACCTTAAACTTACCAAAGGACTCCGCCCCCGCAGTAATCTCCAACGCCGCTCCCATTCCAGTCAAGCCCGCCGAAAAACCAGCCGAAAACAAAAAGACCTACAACAGCATCAGTAAGATTGACAAGATGTCCCGGATAGTATTTCCGGTCCTGTTTGGAACTTTTAACTTAGTCTATTGGGCTACGTATTTGAACAGGGAGCCTGTGATCAAAGATGCTTCTTCAAAATAAATGGAAGGACCTTTTCGAATCAAGTGTTAGCCATACTTGCAAAAACAAACTCTACCAAGGAGAATTCAATGTTCCAAAAGACTTTCTACCTTTGGGCAATATTCTTCAGGAAGTTTTTGCATGTTTAACAATATGTACAAAAAGAAAAAAGAAAAAAATATTATTGCCTCGATTGTTTCTACATGTAACCTCAGATATTTCTGGCAATTACATTAACGGCAGCAGACACAAATCTTTCTAGGACAACAGAAGACATGAGACATGGCTTCTATGCTGCTGAGTAACTTGCATTGATAGTTTACAAATGAAATAGGGTATATTTTTTAAATTGTTTGGGCATATTGCATATCTGCAGTTTTTTATACTTTGAATGTAAATATCGGTGGCAACTGTGGATTCTGCCATTGCAGAAAAGTTCATACAAGTTATTTCAGAGTTTGTCAGTTCTGGAGTATTCTGACTAGGATCCAGAACCCTGCAGGCCCATAGCTTGGCTGTGCACATGTAAGTGGATGTTCACCATCTCTTGTGTTGTGCTCCTCCTGGCAGGTTTTTGGATTAGTGGCAATCCACATATGTACACTTGGGTTGCGTGCGCATGGTTGAGTGGGACACCTATCACAGATCAGAGACCACAGGCTTCATCTTGCCTCACATCGCTTCATGGTAAGGCAGACGTTTTCAGCAAAAGCAGTTCACACGTTCAGCTGCAAATCTGAGAAACGGGCCACACATTCAATTATGAGTGCTGCGGCGACTGGCATCCCAGTGGCAAGCTTCTCCTCACCCCAGCCATAATAGGTAACACTCCTGACATACAGCACAGTACTTTTTGAGCGAAGCTCACGACGTGATTGCTCTGCCTACCTCAGGGATGGGGAACAACAGCAGAGCAGATGTTGTCATCCTCCAACTCCCATCAGCCCCAGCCAGCATGACCAGTGGTCAAGATGATGGGAGTTGGTGCCCACCAATAACATCTGAGGAATCGCAGGTTCCCCATGCCTGGACCTCATGGTTAGCAGTGCCAAATATTATTGGTGCTTCTGGAAAACTATGGAAATATTGATCCCTGCAGTGAGCACAATCCATAGCCCAGTTCTAGATTATGTCATTAAATCAGTGTTTCTCATACTTGGGTCTCCAGTTGTCATTGGACTACAACTCCCATCATGACTAGCTAGCAGAAAAAGCGGTCAGGGATGATGGGAGTTGTACTCCAGCAACAGCTGGAGACTCAAGTTTGAGAAACACTGTATGAAACGATTAGTTATTGAGAAGAGTGAATGCATCTTGAGTTGGCCTTCATTTTTCTCACATAGTGGAGGTTTTAGAGACCCAGGTCTAGATTCTTTTCATACATAGGTAATAGCCTCTTGATTATAGCCTATGACCATGACTTCAGACTAATTATCTGGAAGGATGAGGCCACACTAAATATCTAGTACAGGGGTCAGCAAACTTTTTCAGCAGGGGGCCGGTCCACTGTCCCTCAGACCTTGTGGGGGGCTGGACTGTATTTTGAAGGGGGGGTGAACAAATTCCTATGCCCCACAAATAACCCAGAGGTGCATTTTAAATAAAAGGACACATTCTACTCATGTAAAAACATGCTGATTCCTGGACCGTCTGTGTGCTGGATTTAGAAGGCGATTGAGCCAGATGCGGCCCCCGGGCCTTAGCTTGCCTACCCATGATCTAGTGGCTGCCTCCTAGCTTCAGAAGACTTAGGCAGCTTCAAAGGCTGGGACTTAGAAGACTTGGCAGCCTTAATACACTTTTTCAGTGAAAATAAGGCCACCACCTAATTCTTCATTGAAAGCAGGAAAGTTGTGCCCATCAGGAATGTGTCACCTAAAGCAGATGGCTTCCCATCGCTTTCATGGTAAACAGGCGCCTGCAGGGGGGATGGGGAAGAATTTGATTCAGTTCATGTTTAAAGGCAAATTTACCTAATTCACACTTTCAGAAACACGATAAGAACACAGCCAGCTTTCAAACCCACACTTCTCTAAATTCTCCAATCAAGTAAAGTGTACCAAAATGCATATACAACAGTAAAATGTGCATATAACTGCACATATTAGTGAAAATGAGGGTTGTTCTGCTCAGAGTAGGCGTAGTGAAATTAAGGGACCTAAATTAATCATGTTTATACCCAGGTGGGGTATAAAAAATAAAAGTATTACTACTACTATTATTATTATTGTATTAGGGAAATTGCTTTGCAAAGGATGTATATGTTAGGCAAAATTGCATTCAAAAATGTGTATATTAAGAAAAATAAGCACTAAAACGCTGGTGATTTTAATTCAAACTGATGTGAAAATGGGGGAGAATGGAACTTAAGGCTGGGGGGAAGCAAGAAACAGAAAAACTGAAACTGACAGATTCACCTATCACTACCTGGCAGAAAGAACTTTGAGTTATGGTTATTACCTTTTCCAAATGTCTAGTCCATGACCACAGGCCATGCTGGCTGGGGATTATGAGAGTTGAAATCCAACAAGCCCTGGAGAAACATAGGTTTCTAGTTTCTAATGTGGTTCCCCCACTTGCAAGATTCACTTTTTCCACTCCTACAGTGTGTCCAGAACTGTCCTGCCACCATTCCAAGAAATTCCAGATTCTACAACAAGATCAAGCAGTGCCCTTATCAGGGAAGTAAACCCTAATCTAATTCAATTAGCTAGCTACCTTAATGTCTATCTCGTTCGACTTTTGATCCCAGCACTATTGGGGAC
The DNA here is from genome assembly GCF_965113315.1 of Podarcis vaucheri. NCBI lineage: Eukaryota > Metazoa > Chordata > Lepidosauria > Squamata > Lacertidae > Podarcis > Podarcis vaucheri. Next base: position 76,181,981 of record NC_138762.1, on the reverse strand, counting down.
CACAACGTATTTATTGTGCTATTTATTTATAAATTTGTTTTCTCCTCCCCTTCCTTGCAAATGCTCAAACTGAAATGCCTCCCCCAAACCCCACAACAACCCACAATCCATAACCAGTTCGACAACTTTGAAACTGGTATTCTATTTAAAGAGCATTATAGTAGCACAGAACATAAGAACAGATGTAACTGTAGTCAGCAGCTGAATGAAACTCAAGACCCTGGGCGGATTGACACTCATGGGTTTTAACGTTAAGAAAGGGGTAAGGAACGGTTTCGATAACCATATGGTGTCCAACTTTTAACATTCATAATGCGTTATTACAATGTGACAAGAGAGCAACCAGCAGTGCAGGGACAGCATTTTGGCAAAACAAAAAACAAAGGTAAGAAGTGCTTCATTTTACAAATATGCTCTGTGACATTTTAGGACAATATATCTAATATCGTTCTAATAACGTTATACTGGTCAGTGTAGATCCAGCCCACGTTTATACTTAGTCTTAAGGCTTTGGGGCAGAAAAAAAGTATGGTTTACCAATATTCCAGCTTCCTAAAGGCTATTTAAAATAGATGAACTCTGACTTTTATTATATGCACACACAAAAACATACTCCCTATAGGTAGACAGAAATGCTGAGCCCCCAAAATTCCAGTCTAGTAGCATGTTGACAACAAATCAGGCGTTGAGCAATGATTTTGCCATATATACTCACACTGGCCACTCCAGGGACTTTTTCACATGAACCTGCAACTTGACAAACAGGAGTTGTGCAAGAGCCATTCCCATTATCCCGTTCCAGTGGTACCTATGCAGGAGCAAGATCCTGGTGGAAGATCTCTCATTGCACAGATGATGCCACGGACCCAGATTCTCATAGGAATTTTGAAACCCACGGACCAGTTTTAATATGCGCTTGCTGAGAGTCTGGTTCACTGATTACTTGAACAATAAAGCCACTACCTACGTGCTCATTGGAAGTGACAGGAATTTCGCCTTTCAGGGAAATAAATACTTTTGTTCAAATTCAAGCTACATTCCCCCCCACCCCCACCACTTAATTACCATTGTTGAAGAATCGAAACATGTATTGCATGAGATTACTTTTTTATTTTTCAAAGTAGAATAGAACCAACTACGCCAGATATAATGTACTGTTCATTCACTTAGTATTCATTTCCATTAGGGTGATACGAACATATTTAGAATGTCTTCTCGAGAGAAAAAAGAATGCATTGTATAATGATGTCATGTTCTGATAAATAAAAGACAGGGAGAGAGAAAATATGTTGGTTTTTTAAAGCCAGCTGTTTCCAATCACTATATCAGTATTTTGTTGGGGATCATGCCTTTCGGAAACTTCTATTGCTTCCAGTATGTTTTGCTTCATTGGTGAATGATCAAGGCTGCAATCCTGTACACACTGATCTGGGAGAAAGTCCCACGGAAGTCCATGGGGCTTCCTTCCGAGTAGACATGTCTAGGATTTACACCATCAGGCTGCAGCCCTTTGCACACTTCCTTGGGAGTAGGTGCCATGGAATTTAAACAGCACCTACTCCTGCATTACCACGCCTAGGCTCAGGATTGCATGCGTAATTTGAGTTATTTTTACTTTCTTTTCCCTGCATAGATCCATTGCTTCAGTAGCTTTTGTAATTTTATCTTAATGTTTAAATAAAAGAATACATTTGATAGTCAGTTGCAAAATGTCATCTTTTCCAAACTTACTGTTAATAGAGAGAATTAATGTTCCAGTTTTGTTTTGTTTTTAACCAGCCAAAAGCTTGAATTGTGATTGCCACCAGTAAGAACAGATGCTAGAAACATACAGGTTTGTGGAATTTAATTTGCCAAGGAAATAAGGCTCCATTTCCTGATGTGTATTTGTGGCTTGATCCAGTTGGCCACCTACCTGTGCCATTCAACATTCATGACTCCTCAGAGCTCAGCTTTGTGTTCCATGACCGCTACGACCAGTGAAACTCACAAATACACAATGCTCACAGCAGTGGTTGGGAAGGATAAAAAGGGTGACTTATCATGGCCTTGGTACAGACTTTCATGACTGTAGGGTCACAGCATCCTCAGAAAGGCATTCTAATTGTAAAAACACTACATTTCTTGGGGTTTACCTTATTCAAAGCTGGAGAAAGTATGGCCCTCCTGATGTTCATGGAGTCCAATTCCCATTAGCCCCTGGCAGCATGGCCAATAGTCAGGGATGATGGGATTCGTAGTCCAACAACAGATTCACCAATGCTTCTGAATACCAGTTGCTGGAAACCACAGGAGAGGTGAGTGCACTTGTGATCAAATCCTGCTTCCTGGTTTCCCACAGGCATTTGGTTGGCCATTGTGAGAACAGGAGGCTGGACTAAATGGGCCATTGGCTTGATCCAGCAGGCTACTCCTGTGTTCTTGTAGAGAGCTAGTTTCCCCATCCTTTACATATTAATTCCATCTGACCATTAGAGTGGTCAGAAGTCTACCAAGTGCGACTCACCATGGCTCAGTGCAATTCCATTCACATCTGTGGGTTGCAGACCAAACTTGCATATGGGCAACTTAACAGCAGGTCTTTTCAAGTGAGTGCCCTCCCCTTGGGACATGTTCTTTGTTCTCACAACTTGATGCCCATATATTCACAGGTTCCCCTGTGAATACTCTGTGAATACAGAGAGCAATGTCTATAACATGACTGGTGGAAGTTGGAGTCCAGCAATATCTAGTGGACCACAGGTTCCCTATTGCTGGTGTACAGCTTCAGCTCCTCTAGGGTCCCTGGCATACAGTCTCAGTTCACTCTCATTTTGACATTTAGATGTGAGTTTTCTAGAGCAAAAATGTCAGTTGGATTCCCCTCCCCCCCAAAAAAAAATCTTATGCAAAGTAAGGTAAAAGTTCCATTTGCACTGGATATTTTTTTTAATGTCCCAGAGAGTGATCTAATTTATCATCTTTAATTAGTAAACAAAGCTTGAAAACTGCCAAGGTTGCCTAATAATTGATTTTGCACATTGTTACCAAGGGGCATATGAAATGGAAAATGTTCTGCACAGATACAGAGCACTGAGAACTTTTCCACTCTATCACTGCCACTTGCTGAGGAGCTACAGGATTTGGCAGGAGCCCAGGATATGAGATGCACCGCTGGCAAGAAAGAGACGTCATTGAAATTCCACCCCCACTGCCCCCACACAGCTGGAACAGCCAAACGTGTTGATTAATTGGTTGAGTTTCTTTGTATGTTGCATTTCCACTGTGAGCTGGACACCCAAGCAGCTTACAACACCCATCCACAAAACACTGAGAGGCGTGTGTGGAGGAAGAGGAGAGAAAAGGTGTTTGCAAAGCATGTCAACGAAGTGAGATAAGGGGAAAGGCCAACAACTTAGCAAATGAAAGAAGTTCAATATTGCAAAAGAAATAATCTAGACTTAGACATAAGTACAGAGTAAAAAGGAGAAAAAGTTAACAGGCAATTAAGTCCCAGCTGCTGCTGTTGGCCTTTCTGCACACCAAAGAGCCTCTGTGTGGGATATAATCCACTGAGAGCAGTCAAACCCAACATTCCTTGTTTTCCTAGAGTGGACATGCAAAGGGATGTTTGGTCCAGCCAGTCGAAACTTCGTTTCCTCTTCGGCTGGAACATCCTTACTTTTGCACGTGACTAGAGGTGGGCGTGACCTTACCTGTCCAGGTAACAAAAGAACAAGGCATGCCGCCACACTCCCTTTTTCACTTCCTTCTTCATCGGACCAGCTTCTTAGCTGGAAATGTTCTGCTAGCTTCCCAGCTAGCAGACGCACTGGGATTATTCCCCCATATGGGGTAGATCTAAATGTACATATTTGTAACTAAGTCTGCCTTCAGGGATCCAACTGTGAACTGAATGTAAGTAAGCTTCTTTTTTTGACTTTAAATATGTTTGTCGTGTCTTTAGTCTTTTAAGAGGGATAAAAGGGAACTTACCAGGAACATACAATTCAATACTGAATTGCATGACAGTGAGAGGCTTACACAAGCCTGCAACCAGCTATCTGCCGTGCTTCAAAAGGGGAGTGTAAACTCCGCTAAGTAAAGGAACTTGCTAGCACAAGTTAGGAAGGATATTAATAAACAACATATCCTCTCCTGCCTCCCTGAACATTCCCACACTCTGCAGCATAGCCTAAATACAGTTCAGAGAGGGTGAGGTCTTCTCTGCAGGCTAAATGATCCACAGCAGACTACCATCATCTTTCATCCAGGGGAGACATAAGAACAGCAAGAGAGTCCCCCAGCCTCTTGGAAGTCCCAGCTGCTAGCCCTCGTTTTACGACTCTTCTCATTTATATCTGCAGGTGTGGTGGTGATGTCTTGGGCTGATGTCTTGCCTTGGTAATGGACTAGATGTGACTAAATAAAGTGACACACAGTCCCAATAAGACTAAGGGACTGTTAGGGAGGGTTGGTTACCTAGACTGGGTGGATGAGAGGTGGCTTACTCTTGGTGGAGTTACACTCCCTCTGAAGGAGCAGGTATGTTGCTTAGGGGTACTTTGGGATCCTTCACTCTCACTTGAGGCTCAGGTGGCCTCGATGGTGTAGAGTGTCTTCCACCAGTTTGGCTGGTGGCCCAGCTGTGCCTCTATCTGGACAAGGATAGCCTAACTGTTGTCTATACTGTGGTAACCGACCTCCCAGATTGGGCAACTATTAGATATGATAGCCAGTCCACCATATCTAATGACAGTTTGGGGTTTTGTGTGGCTGCAATTTTAAACCCTCTTATTGGGAATAAGTCCCACATTAAAACAGCAGCAGTAAAACAATGCAAGAGTGCTACATATTAAGAAGAAGTTGCGAGTGAAAAACGTTTTCAGGGTCTACTTGAAAGCTAGTTCTCTATCATTTCCCTAGGGAGAGAATTCAACAAGCATGGGGCCAGTACCAAAAAGGCCCTGCCCTCCTGTGCCTGTGAATTCTGATTTCCACTCAACATTTGGGGGTTGTTCCATAAATTACAACTACTAATCATCAATATCTTCCATTAAAAAAAAAATCTGGTGAAATGAGAAATTGCTGTCAAGGTTTGTGCCATTGAACTGTGCAGAGAGCATCCTGAGACATTTCAGACCCGAACTTCCTTGCTGCAAACCTGTCTCCACAGTTCTGATTCATTTTAGCCTGTCCCTTCCGCCATCAAAAGGGCAACATTGTAAAACTGAGTTTCCAGTGCTGCTCTTCTCCTTCCCTTCCTCCCTCCCTCGATGGTGTTGCTAAAATATTGCCATGATGGTCTGTTTTCTATTACCTTCTATCTCATTTTGTGCCCTGCAGGAGGAATTTAGGTTTTCTATGAAAGCGTTTGCTTCCTTACAAAAGTTGTTGCATGCAGCAAAATACTGTGGACACAATTAATGGTTTCTATTTCAGGTTTAAGCCAAGAGAATGTATTGTGCTGGAGCATAATGCTGCCGTACACAAACATGGCACAATGCGCCATCAATAACAGTACTTGCATTCTTATGGATATTGGAGAGCAGATGATGGGAATAGCATTTGAAAAGGAAGGAGCGGGGGAGGGATCTGTGCATCAAACTTATTAACCATTGTGGGGAGGCAGGGTATCTTGGTGCAGTATGTGTGTGTGTGTGTGTGATTGCAATTGCTATGCTTCTTGGATGTGTGAGGATGTAACTAACTAATCGAGAATGCAGCACCTAGACTGGTGGCTGGGAGCGGCTGCTGGAACCATATAACACCAGTCCTAAAGGATCTACATTGGTTCCCAGTACATTTCCGAGCACAATTCAAAGTGTTGATGCTGACCTTTAAAGCTCTAAGCAGCCTCGGTCCTTGTACCTGAAGGAGCGTCTCCACCCCCATTGTGCAGCCCAGACACTAAGGTCCAGATCTGATGGCCTTCTGGTGGTTCCATCATAGTGAGAAGTGAGGTTACAGGGAACCAGGCAGAGAGCCTTCTCAGTAGTGGTGCCCACCCTGTGGAACGCCCTCCCGTCAGATGTTGAGGTGATAAGAACTACGCAACTTTTAAAAGACATCTGAAGCCAGTCCTTTATCAGGAAATTTTTAATGTTTGATATTATATTGGTTTTTTACATTCTATTGGAAGTTCCTCAGAGTGGCTGGGGCAACCCATCCAGATGGGTGGTGTATTATTGATTGGTTGGAATCACTGATCACACTTTTGCTATGGAACTTCCCAATTTTCCTGTACAACATTCTTGGGGAAAGGTGATGGTTAGTTGCTGCAGGGCCACTGCAAGCTGACATGAAGTCTGCTTTCTGGCTCACATTTACTCTGTAGTAGACATCACTAGGTACAATTGGGGCTCATTCTTAAGTAAAAGGATGTGGGTGGCACTGTGGTCTAAACCACAGAGCCTAGGGCTTGCCAATCAGAAGGTCGGTGGTTCGAATCCCCGCGACGGGGTGAGCTCCCGTTGCTCGGTTCCTGCTCCTGCCAACCTAGCAGTTCGAAAGCATGTCAAAGTGCAAGTAGATAAATAGGCACCGCTCTGGCGGGAAGGTAAATGGCGTATCCGTGCGCTGCTCTGGTTCACCAGAAGCGGCTTAGTCATGCTGGCCACATGACCCAGAAGCTGTATGCCAGCTCCCTCAGCCAGTAAAGTGAGATGAGCACTACAACCCCAGAGTTGTCCGTGACTGGACCTAATGGTCAGGGGTACCTTTACCTTTACCTTAAGTACGGTAAATGTGGAGAAACTTTAGAGCACCTTATTCTTATACATATTTATTCAAGAGCAAATCCCTCTTTCTTCAATAGAACACGCTCTCCTGTAAGTGTGTTTTGGGTCACAGCCTAGGTGCTATATACACTGCTACTTGGGAGTATTTTCTAGTGGGGTCAGTTGTGCATCTGAATTGGCATGCACTAGGTGCAAGGTGCCAGAATCATTGCAGTTTATTGCTCCATCTTTGAACAGAAAATCTTATTCTAAAGGCTCCCTCAAACGTATGGCGTACCTCAGGGCATCATTCATCATAACCTACTTGGGAAAATGGGAGTTGGCAAAGGAAACAGAAGGACTCAGCTGGCACACCCCAGGGACATAGTATTATTCTGTGAAGAGAAACTACCTAGAGGCTGAAGCAGTTAGGCTCCTTCTCAGGGACACTCATATTTACAGTGTCCAGAGGCAGAGAGCAACAGCCACTGAGAGAATATTAATTCACACAAGAACAGAACAATTCTCCCTAAGCTTCCTGCAGTGTAACTGTATCTTAGAAGGACCATTTACCTTCAAACACCTTTTAAGGCAACTGTTGCAAGGAACTGCTGTAGCTGCAGGCTTGATTCTGCTTTGGCCCTTCCATCCAAAACTTAAGAGTGACCTTAAGATGGTTGGGCAACCTTCCTTTGTTAGGTGTATCTCTTCTGAATAACCCAGTGACTGACTGATGGCTGGGGGTTATGTAGAGATCTCTCTTGAGTGTCAGCCATCAGAACTAGGAGTCTCCTCAAGTGCATATGCTCAAATGGAATGTATCTTTGAACTGTGATAGTGCCTCTCACTTACCTGGGTGGAGGATGGCAAGATATGTAACAGTGCTGGGGAGTAGTTTTAGGTGGCTGTAATGTCACCTACTATACAGAGATAGGAGACACATCTGTTCCATTGTCAACTTTTGCTCCTGGCACCACCTGCTTTTTACCCTAGAATCCTAGAATCTTAAAATTGTGGAGCTGGAAAGGACCACAAAGGCCATCTGGTCCAACCCCCTTTAATTGCCCAACATGGGGCTCAAACCCACAACCTTGTTGAGTCTCATGCTCTACTGATGGAGACATGTGTAGCTCCTGGAAAAACTGCTGATGAGGGAATGTGGCACTTGGGCTGAAGAATCCTCCTTCTGCCTCCACTCTAAAGGATGCCCAAACTCAAGTAGCACTATTCCTGGGACTATTCACCATAGTGAGTATACAACAGTGAGTTAAAATGGCTTAGAGCATCACCCAGAGTAACATGGTCCTTTGGAGCTATGCATATGCTATCCTTTCTGTATGATTAAGCTGGTGTGCGAACTGTGCAAATGCTTTCGCTTCTGAACTTCTGTGGGAATTAGATGGTGATGATGTCTTGATACATACACACAGAAGCCAGAAGACAAGGACTGCTCCTGGTGGAAGGCACTGAATTGAAGGGCTATGCTTGAAATTTGAAAAAAAAGTTTACTTGCTTCAGCTTAGCAGAACATGTGCTGCAGGGCCCAATCTCATTCACTTATTTCCATTGCCCATCATTTGGATAAAGCTAATCAGCACCAAGGCCATTGCAATTAAGGTTTGTTATTTCTTTGCTCTTCTGTACACTTGTGCAGTCTCCGGAGCCTTAAAGAGATCGTTTGTAAGCTGAGCCTATGCACACTGACCAGGAAGCAGCTCCATGATCACAGTGGGTCTGAACACCTGACTAAAGACACTGTGAATATTTTGTAGATAGTCATGAGCTAAGAGGGAAGTTTATTCACTCCAGATTATGCCAACACAACATTCTTTTCATCACTGCACATGAGTTCTGCACCAGAATTTGGGGTGGTGTTGAGGAAACATAGCTCAGTAGTTGAGCAGATGCTTTGGATACAGGAGGCCCCATTTTTAGTTCCCAGTATCTCCTATTTCAAAGATCTCAGGTAAGCAGGGCTAGCAAATACCTTGCCGGAGAGTTGCTGAGGTAGGTGATGCTTGGCTCAAGAGACCAATAGTCCGGCTTGGTATATGCTCATTTCCAGGGAACTTCCTAGTACATATGTATAGAGTTCCAGCCTGCTTTAATTTCCCCCAGGCTCTTGACCAATCTTTTGCAAGTCCAGGTGCCTTGTTGCTCTCCACCTCACAAGCTACTGCTGACCAAAGACCACATGTGACAACATGATATGGTTCAAATTAGGCCACACCTTAATCGATTACAAATGCAAGTTGTTTGGCAAAGGCATTGGGTTACAACAGATATCAACCAGCCCGACTGTGGGATGATCCAACTCCCAAGAGACTGCAGTGATCTACCCATTGTCATTGGAGGGGGGAGGAGCTTTTTTTAGGGGACAGAGGCAAAAATGGTTGAACTTTTTTTAGGGGGGAAATGCCAGAGCTGTTGAGCTTTTTTTGGGGGGGGAGACTATCCATTAACTATGATGCCAACAAGCCCACAAAACAATAAAGCCCACTAACGTTGGCAGCAGAATATAAAAGACCGACCTTTTGATGCTACGTAGGTCGGCAGAGTCCCATGGACTGCAAGAAGATCAAACCTCTCCATTCTGAAGGAAAACAGCCCTGAGTGGTCACTGGAAGGACAGATCGTGAAGCTGAGGCTCCAATACTTTGGCCACCTCATGAGAAGAGAAGACTCCCTGGAAAAGACCCTGATGTTGGGAAAGATGGAGGGCACAAGGAGAAGGGGACGACAGAGGATGAGATGGTTGGACAGTGTTCTCGAAGCTACCAGCATGAGTTTGACCAAACTGCAGGAGGCAGTGGAAGACAGACGTGCCTGGCGTGCTCTGGTCCATGGGGTCACGAAGAGTCGGACACGACTAAATGACTAAACAACAACAACAACAAGGTCGGCATTAATTGATGTACGGCGTACATCAAATAGGCACCACCTCTCAGTGGAGTGCCATCTCAAGGAGTGGTATGGCCCTAGCCTGGGCATCCAGACAGAAGCACCTCCTTGTGGATCCCTTTAACGGAATACCTCTATTCCCATGGCTTGGTCAAAATGACTTCATGGGTCAAGTGGGGAGGCCTGGTGGTCCGAATTTGGTACATGGTTCTGTGTTTTCCCACTGCTGTGATATGATCTGTATACTATCTATAAAATAGAAATGCACTTTCAGAAAGACATATTCCTGGGAAGTGAAATGGGCATCTGATCTATTCAATAATGACTGTTGCTTTTCAGGGGTATCAGCATGTGTTCTTCTGGAGTTCTGTCCAATGCATTGCATGAGAAACCAACCTCTCGTGTATGTTCCAAAAACCAACTGCTTTAAGACCTTTGGCTTCCTGGCTGTGCAACCAAGTTGAATGGTTTGGCCCATGAGTTGTAACAAATGCCTTTTCTCTGTTCCCTGTTGAGATCTCTCCAACATCCTACTGAGCAATACTTGTGGTCCCATCTCCGTCCATGCTGCATGGATTCCCACACTTTTTCTGCAGTCTCTTATGCTTCTGCCTAAGTCCACTCTTTGCCCTTAGACTGTGTATCGCAATTAGAACCTGGATTTCAAATAGCTTGTTCTATCATTTCAGTCAAGCCTGGTCACCGGTACAAACCCTGATGTATCTTGCATTTGTTTTGACTGTGACTCATGATTTACTCTCTGCACAATAATGATAATAATAAAAACCAGTGAAGTATATATTGCAGGATGTTATGCTTCCCAGGTCATCTGGACCTTGTTTTCTATCAATGGATTGTGCACAGTCTGTGATCTCCACATTGCTTTGTCAGATTTCTTACTTTGTTCAAGAAAGGTGCACTTTTTGCATTTGACATAACATTGACTAATCCCTGCTTTATCTACAATCATCCACTAGATGGTTTGCTTTTGTTTGTAATGGCATTTTCATAGTTCTTTCTGTGTCTGTATTTGCAGGCTTGATCTAAGATCAATGAAAAGCAACAGGGAGAATGTGCATAAATTTCAGTGACGTTTTCTACAAGTCTTCCTTATTTTATTTTATTTTGCTTTTTATTTTTTAAATCAGTAAATCATAATAGAATCTGATGAAATTGTAGTTAACTTTATAGCACTTTGTGTCATTTCACTGCTAAATGCAGTAATTTGCTTGAAATACCACAGGAGGAGTCCATAAAAGCTAGATGGTTTAACAACCACCTTTTATAGCTCTACGGTAGTTGTTTAATACAGATAATCAAAATTCCCACTTAGTTTCTAGCTAATTATTGACTGCTGACAGAATAATTTTCTTGTGCACTTACTTAGCAAGGGAAGGTCACATTCTCCAAAGTTTTTGCTATTTACAGCTTACAGAGAGATTTAAGTTAGATAAAAAGACTTTCAGTATCAGAACAAAAAAAGATAGACTTTGAAATATAGTTGTGTACAGATGATGAACATGTCATTGTGAAAATGTACAAATTACTCTTTAAATTTGAAATACAAAAAAGAACAAGTTAAATAATATTTAATTAAATTGGCAAAATAACTTTGGGTATAATATACAGATGGAACAATGGGAGCATATGGGATTATAGGGTTAAAATACACATTGTGTTATGATTGAAATGAAAATTGGTATTTAACCCCTCAGATGTTATTTAGAATGTATAAAAATATTCCAAATACTTGCTGGAAGTTTAAAGATGGAAGTTTAAAGGGTGGCACTGTGGTCTAAACCACTGAGCCTTGGGCTTGCAGATCAAAAGGTTGGCGGTTCGAATCCCCATGATGGGGTGAGCTCCTGTTGCTCAGTCCCAGCTCCTGCCAACCTAGCAGTTCGAAAGCATGCCAAAAAGTGCAAGTAGATTTATAGGTACTACTCCGTCGGGAAGGTAAACGGCGTTTCCGTGTTCTGCTCTGTTGTTGGTGTTCCATTGCGCCAGAAGCGGCTTAGTCATGCTGGCCACATGACCCAGAAAAAGTGTCTGCAGAGCAGACAAACGTCGGCTCCCTCGACCTGAAAGCTAGATGAGCACTGCAACCCCAGAGTCGTTCGCGACTGGACTTAACTGTCAGGGGTCCCTTACCTTTTACCTTTACCTTTAAAGAACATGAAGGGGCATTCTATCATGCTTGGGGGGAGGGGGGAATGTAAAAAAAGCTATTAAAAAATGGATACAAATTCAAACAATGATACGGAGAATCTTGATGGTTAACTTCCAATTGAAACCAAAACTCTTCCTGCTGGAACTTATGGACAAACAATTAGAAAAAGGACTATGGAACTTTATTCCAAGACATGATTCCGGTGGTGAGACTTTTATACACAAAAAGATGGAAAAACCCATGTTTCCCAACAATGGAAGAATGGTAGTTAAAATTATTGGACTTAGCTGAGATGGCGAAATTTACATGTTTAATCGGGGAAACATTGACTAAAGATTGGGAACCTCTTATTGACTCTGTGTGTGAAAAAGAAAATGAACTAATGATAATTGGGTTTGAAGACTGAAGATAATGTCGGTTTATAGACAGTGGTTTTATTAGGTGTAATACTGGAATGGATGAGTTGAATAACATTTACAAATAGCTGATAGACGAGGAACAGGAAGTTCTTTCTTCCTTTTGCTTTTGTTGTGGTTTGTGCTTTTATCTAGATTATGTAACTTTTTACTTTGACAAAAAAGATATTTGATAAAAAATTCTGTCTACCTTTTTCTATATTCCAATAAAATCTATGAAGGAGGGGGGGGGGAAAGAGTTTTCTTGTTCCTGCTCAGGAATGATCTGATAACTGAGTCAGGTGATCTGTTGACAAAAATAATTAAAACCCATATGTTCCCATACATATCCTAAGGAAGATTACTGAATAAACAGAAATGCTCAAAGGATGATTATTCTTTTCAAAGGTTTGCTTATAAGGATCACCATCTGTTACTACTACTTATGTGTTGTCTTGTGTTCTGCTCTCCAGTTAGTGCTGTCTTCTTACTCCAGTTATATTGAAAGGTCAGAGATGAAGGGAAAAGTTCCTCAGCATATCACTTTACCATCATTGATGTCACCATCTTCAACAAAGAAAGCAGGGAAAGAAAGGACTCATGAGTTCTCTGTGACTTTCCACATCAATGGCCTGTAACTCTTGGCTTCTCATCTCCCCACCTGCAATTAGCTGTGGTATTGAAATGAAATGTGACTTGAACTGAAGATCTTCTCTGTTGTGGTTCTTCTTAAAATTAGGAATTGGTTTCAGAAATTCGCCCTAGTGAACCATTTTTCAAATCCTAGGTGTTTTGAACTATTCAAATCACACTTTTTTGCAACTTTGTTTTCCACTAAATTGACATCACAGTTACAACCGCTTCAGGTTACAAACTCCGCTAACCTGGAAGAGTTGAGAACTTTGCCCCAGGATGAGAATGGAAATTGTGTGCCGGCAGCACAGCAGCAGCAAGAGACCCCATTAGTGAAAGCACGCCCCTAGTTAAGAGCAGTTTCAGGTTAAGAACGGACCTCCAGAACGAATTAAGTTCATAACTAGAGGTACCACTGTAATTTGTATAAAGTCTTTTTGGTTGTTTGTTCTAATAGATTAAAAACTGTTAATCCTCTAAAGTACTTGTTGGCAAATCTGTATCTAACTAGAGTGGGTGGCTGCCTCTTGGGCTACACAATGGAGAATCAAGGATCTGTCGATATTTGGTTAAATAAAAACAGAATTTGACGAATGCCTACATTTGAACATGGGGCTAAGTAAGAGGGAAGCCCCTGCAGAGCTTTAAAGTCACAAAAGTAGTGTGGCGAGAGAATAATAGGTTGTTAGACTTTTAAAATATCTCATTCTAGTTGCTACCAGAGCTTCCCCATTTCTACCCCTCTCACAGTGAAAAGTCCATACAGTTTTATAAGTTTAAAATGGCTTTACTTACATAACTCCCAAAGGTCAGATTCATGCATTTATCCATGCAAAGCAAGTAAACACAGGCAGAATTCCTGGGATATAAAACATAGCAAAATAGTGGAATATAATTACGCAGTCTGAGCTTGTAGCAAGCAAGCTCAGGCACATCCTATCTCAGTGAGTTCATGTGGTGAAAGAAGAACAAACAAAGGAGGAATCTTAACTTTCATCCTTCCAGGAGAGGGGTGTGACCTAGCCGAGTCTAGGAATACAGATCTGTAGTCTTAACCCCATCAAGCCTTAAGCTTGCTAGTTATATTTGACTGCAATTTCCCATAGGATCACTATGCCATCAATGTATGCCTACATAGTTGGGGTGCCTATTGGCACCACAGAGGTTAAAATGTTGTATCCAGTAAAATCAAACATCTCCTTTCACTTTTCATTGCCCTTAACAACTCCCTGCTGAGCAATCTGGGAAAAAAATGTCTGCATTGTTTGAGAGGAGCCACAATACTAGCTCAATCGCTTTCTGAGGTAAACTATAAATTACTGCTTATAAATTATAAATTCCTTCAATGAGTATTCTTATGGTTTGTTGTGCATACTGACATAAATACATCTCTCTCTCTTTTTCCTATGACCTCTTCCAGGTAGGTGCAAGATGGAAAACTGATGGCTGTGGTACCACCAAGTTGCTGATCAATATAAAAAATGCTCAGATACTCTCTCTCAACCCCCCCCCCCCGATTCTTCCTATGCAACTCTCTTTCATATGCTCTCACCTATCTGAAAAGAACACAATCCTAACCTACGGCACTGGCTGGGTAACTACGAACTTTATTCCAAAATGTCAGGAAAGGTAGATGAAAGGTCATGCTTGGAAACTCAGATATTCTTTTTGAAAACTAGGGGGACAGAGCGGGGGAACTGAGGAATCTGCGAGGAGGCCAAACCTTCAGTAAGGCTAGAAGAAAGTAAGCCTAAGATTCTTATTCAAATTACTCTGATCACTTTATCAAGGCAGCTATAACAATATTCTCATGCCATTCTTAATCCACATTATTTTCTATTATACTGCTGATTTTCCTTGACGTTCCTACGTCTTTCTTCAAATGAAATAATGGGCAGAATCTAACAAAGTACTTCCATTTGCACTCAAGAGGTGGGAATTTCCCTTCCCTCTCCTCCCTTTATGTTCCCCCCTCCAGATCTGTTTTTGGGTTGCCTCAATCCTGCTAAGTAGATGGGGGCCTTTGAGAAGAGGAGAGGAAGGGGAAGTTCTGTTGAGCAACCCAATGATATTTTCTATATGAAAATTGAATTACTGAATTGTGTTTCAATCTGTTTCAGCAACAATCTGGAGTCTGTGGCCCTTATCTTTGGTTATGTTTTACTCCCTGGCAGAGCGTTGGGGCATAGGGCCAGTTGCCACAGGCACAAAATTGTTAGGAGTGCAAAATTTCAACACCTGGTGCTGCCTCAAGACAGTTGTGTGCTTCTGTCGCTGGGCTCCATTGAAAATGGCTTCTCCATGCAAACCAGGAAGTGACCTCTCCAGACGATGGAATTATTATTCTTTTCTTATCTCTGTGGCTGCAATCTCCTGGGTGATGTGGACTCCATTAGGCATATTGAATGTGTATGTGTACTCCATCTGTTTTCCTCCCACCCCTCTATACGGCCCCGGGCACTGGCAACCCATGCTACGCCACTGCTCCCTGGGCCTATGGGTCGCTAAGGTGCTATTAGAGCACCAGATTAACACACCATTGGGCGTGGCCATTGGGAGCAGCCACTAGGAGATTAGGTGCCATCTAGCAAAGAAGGCAGTGGCTAGGTTACTTGTGGTGGCAAACTACCACCAGCAGAGAACACCTTGGTTATGGGCTTTGCACCAGCTGCCAATCTGCTACCTGGGCAAGTTTTAGTTCTAAAAATATGAAGACCTCTTTGCAGCAGAGCTTCTCCTTCAAGTCCCTCAAATATCAGAAGTCCATAGTAACTCAGAGTAGGGCTGCCCCTGTTCTGTGGAACAGCCTTTCTTCCGAGATACAACAGGCACTCACTATCTTTTCCTTTCATAAACAACTGAAGACATTTCTGTTTTGACAACCTTTTCCAGATGGCTGAAAAGGTCTCTGCCTTGGGTGTTCATTGTCTTTAAACCTATCTTTTTTGTTCTATTTTTTAAAACACTTTTCACAGTATGTTTGTTAATCCCTTTCAGACACACGTAAAAGGCAATTTGATAATAATTAGAGTAATCATCGTCATAATAATAATTTTAATACTCCAGTGAAGGAAGTTGCATGCTCAGCCACAGTGATGGAGCACTGAGCAATCAAGTAGTGAGTGGTCTTCTTTGGTGATCACTCGTGGCCGAGTAAGATTGTCTTCCATGAACACAGTCTTAATGGTGTGTCTGTAAGTGACTATGGAGGCCAATTCTGGATCCACACGTCCTTCCACAGTGAGGACATAGGTTTTTGGGTGGGAGCAGTGAGCGGTGTGCCTGCTTGCAGATAGCAGTACTCTGCCTGCCTCACTTAATGGGATAGGTTTCAAACTTCTCTCTGCAACAACATATTTAAAAGAAGCCGATCATTTCTAAACCTACCTGACAGGCATTTCGGAATTTCTATTAAAGCACAATGGTCCAAACAGCAGCCCAAAGCAATAGCTGCTGTCTTAAGATCAATGGCAATTCTCCCATAAATAGAACTTCCTGTGGCTTGCTCCTAGCTTAATCTATGGGTGGGGAGGAATGGGCTCAGCTGGAAACAGCACAGCAGCAACAAAAGGCTTTCTGAGCAGCATTTCTTGGATCAGCTGCAAGAGGATCCTGCAGCCAAAAGAAAGGACTGTTAAGGCAGCAGCTCCCTGTTGTCATTGGGCTGGAACACAGTAACTTGTGGCATAGTTGGCAACTGAAGGGAGGACAGCTTCCCCGCCTCACAGGGTAGTCTATAGAGGAAGGGGAGAAGTGCCTCAACTACAAAGTTTCCCTGGCTGTTCGTTCTGTGCTGGTTGTGGGTATTGTGCAAGCTCTAACTAACTAAAAAAAAAAAAAAGGACAATTTTATACTGAAAAGTAAAGGTAAAGGGACCCCTGACCATTAGGTCCAGTCATGGCCGACTCTGGGGTTGCAGCACTCATCTCATTTTATTGGCCGAGGGAGCCAGCATTTGTCCGCAGACAGCTTCCGGGTCACATGGCCAGCATGACTAAGCCACTTTTGGTGAACCAGAGCAGCACACAGAAATGCCATTTACCTTCCCGCCGGAGCGGTACCTATTTATCTACTTGCACTTTGACATGCTTTCGAACTGCTAGGTTGGCAGGAGCAGGGACCGAGCAACGGGAGCTCACCCCGTCATGGGGATTTGAACCCAAGTCCTAGGCTCTGTGGTTTAACCCACAGCGCCACCCGCGCCCCTATTTTATACTGTACTGTACTGATATACTATTGTTGGCTCTTTGGAGCTGTCCGGAGTTCAAGTGCTGAAAGATGATGGTTAATGGTTATGTAAGGGAAGAAAGCCCTTTGTCCCCTACCCCTTATCTAGCCACTTCCTCTTCCTTATTCTTCCCACCTCATTTCTGATTTAGCAGCCCACCACCCACCACAGAGGAAGCTCCCCTTTGAACACATCCTCCTGAGAAGCAACACATCATGCAAAGCGACCGAATGCCTTCCTTCTGCAACAGATCTGTGAATCACGCCATCTCCTCTGCTACCTCAGTCCTGCACCTCACAAATAGTTATTGATACAGAACAAGGCACTTACTGTCCAGGCAGCTTATCTGGTCAATGCAGAAGCCCGCACTGCATTTAAACAAACATTCCAAGTAGCAAATTAGCATGAAGCATATTGGTCGCAGCACTGAAAACAAGCAGGAATAAGAACCCTCCAATTGTAGGAACTTCTGTGTTTGAACTAGATTTGCCCTTCTGGCAACCGTCAAATGTAGCTTTTACAGCAGGTAATTATTAATTTGCATGAACTGTAATGAGGTAATGTAACCATGGGAATAGCCTCCTACATGGAAGTAGAGGTTTAAAGACTCCATTTCCAAAGAGGCAGCAAGCTTTAGAAAATCCATGCCACCCAGGAGAACAGTTCATGGGCAGACAGAAAGATACTGCCAATGCGTTGGGTTCAATGATGACATCAGGCAATCTGAATTGTCCAAGGCTAGATGCAGGACAGCAGCTGGGAAAGGTGAATGTGGTGGGGTTTGCATTTGTTCCATGCTTTTTAATTTCTAGAGGCAGTGAAAATAGATCTGCCAGCTTCTTCCAGTAATATGTCTTCCCCTATTTTGGGGACATGTCATTGGAGGGCACGCTATGGAGCCATGTTTTCCCCCAATGCCCTGAACAACCCCAGAAAACCCTCCCTTTTTTGCCTTTACCTATGGCATAGATTTTGCCTTTACTGAAGTTGGCAAGGGCTACTCAGATTTCTGCTGCAGTAGGCTAGACTGCAGGGATGCGGGTGGTGCTGTGGTCTAAACCACTGAGCCTCTTGGGCTTGCTGATCAGAGGGTCGGCTGTTTGAATCCCTGCGACGGGGTGAGCTCCCATTGCTTGGTCCCAGCTCCTGCCAACCTAGCAGTTCAAAAGCACGCCAAAAAGTGCAAGTAGGTTGATAGGTACTGCTCCAGCGGGAAGGTAAACAGCATTTCCGTGTGCTGCTCTGGTTTCGGTGTTCCATTGTGCCAGAAGTGGCTTAGTCATGCTGGCCACATGATCCGGGAAAACTGTCTGTGGAGCAGACAAACGTCAACTCCCTCGGCCTGTAAAGCGAGATGAGCACTGCAACCCCAGAGTCGTCTGCGACTGGACTTAACTGTCAGGGGTCCTTTTTCTTTACGCTAGACTGCACATGGTTGGATTTCACTTCACAAGGGTGAACAGCTCTCTCTCTCTCTCTCTCTCTCTCTCTCTCTCAGAAAGGGAGATCCAAAACATCCTATGAACCCGCCCAAACCCAGAAGCCCTCCCACCAACTGTAGGATTGCAGCCTAAGATAAATGAATAAGCAGGAATTATTTTGCATTTCATGCTACTTTTAGAATGACTGTCTACTTCTGATGTTTAAAAAAATGCAGGTTGTGCTTACTGAATAAGGCCTTTTCTCTCTGTCCTACCAATATCTGCAGCGCAGTTGGTGGGAATTCAAGTGAAGGACATCTTGGTGGCTGCTCCCAGTGAACTCTATGATAGTGTAGACCAAGCAGAGTTGCTTCTCTTGCTACATGGTAGTACAATTGGCTTTGAGGCACTGCTGTATTTTGAAGGCTGAACACACGTGTGGCTTAACTTTATTTGTGAACTTGCTCGCTTGCTTGTGGTTTTATTATATAAACTGCTCCGGGATTCTTATGAAGAGCCATGCAACAAATGAAATCAATCAATCAATATAAAAACAGACAACTTTAATTAAGAAAAGCTGTTGTTAAAAAAGCAGCTCATTTTCAAAGACATGCATTTGAGTTCTCTTACCTTTCACTTCTCAATGGATCTGAGGCTAGTTCTGTGGTTCTGTATGGGAGAACAACCTACTGGCATCCAGTTAAAAGGGAGGAAGGCATGAGACATCAAATTTGAGCTCATATATTACTACCTAATTTGCCCCTATTAAAAACAACAGAGTTTAGGGTGCAATCCTATTGATCTCAGTGGGACTTAGAGCTCACCCACATTTCTGTTTCTCCTGTTCCTGGAAGGCACGTGTCCGAGTGGTTATCCACTGGTCCCATACTTTCTAGGTGTGAGTCAGAGTGGTTTTCTGTTTGCTCCACTGCTTTCTCTTGGAAAACCCACTGTTTCCCACTGAATCAGAGCAAGCATCAATCTGAGGAAAACTTGACTGGTGTTGCTCCAATTCAGTGGGAAAGAGTGGGTTTCTCCAGCGGAAATTGGTGAGACAAGAGGAAGTGTGGAGGAGCCCTTACTCCTAAATAAGTAGAGATTAATTAACAAAAGTTTGATCTGTGGACATCAGTGACAGATCTCCCATTCAGTAGTATGGGGGTTTCCCCAGTTAATAATTTCTGGTGCAAATAATAGTAATAATCAGGTAGCTGTGTTGCTACATGAGAGGGCGGTGGGAAACTAGTATCTTTATTTTGTCAGAACGTTCAGGGTGGCAGGAGAGGACATATTGTTTATTAATATCCTTCCCAACTTGTGCTAGCAAGTTCCTTTACTTAGCAGCATTGCATTCCCCTTTTTACATGCACAGCAGATAGCTGGTTGCAGGCTTGTGTGAGCCTCTCACTATTATACAATTCAGTCTGTCTGTCTCAGATTGAATTGTACGTTCCTGGTAAGTTTCCTTGAATTCCTCTTAAAAGAATAAAGATGCCACAATCTTATTCAAAGACAATAAAAGAAGTTTACTCACATCAGTTCACAGTTGGATTCCTGAAGGCAGACTTAGTTACAAATATATGCATGTGGATCTACCCCATATGGGGGAATAATCCCAGAGCTTCTGCTAGCTGAGAGCTAGCAGAACAGTCCTAGCTAAAAGCTGATCAAACGAAGAAGGAAGTCAAAAAGGAGGGGAGTGTGCTGCGTGACTTGTCCTGGATGCTCCAGCCAGGAGGAACAGGAAGTTTCCACTGGCTGGACTGAACATCCCCTCACATGTCTGCTCTAGCATTACAAGGAATGTTGTACTTGACTGCCTCTCATGGATCATATCCAACACATTATAGGGCTGGGGAAATATTTCCAACATACAGTGCAAGCGGTGTGTGTAGTCGGCGCAACTAAGGTAAATTTTACATTTGTTCAGTAGGCTGGTTTGTGCACGCACCCTTCCATCCAGACAAGCAAGATGTAGAGTTCAAGTACACATTTCAGCCAGGCCAAAATAACAACAACAATAAAAAATGTGGGGGAGGGGATGAAGAAACATCAGAGGGGTGTGGCCCAGAAGAGGGTTCAGCGGGTCAGATAGAGAGGCATAGAGGTCTATAATTTGCCCCTACCCTACCCTGGGGGGGGGGGGCTGATGTTCCACACCTGAAAAGATGCTGTTAGAGGGCATAGAAGAAGCCATAGCTTCATTATTACAGAATAATGAGCTTGGTTTTATAGCCAGTGAAAAAGATGGCACCAAAAGCAGAATGGAACAAAGAAGCAATGACTATTTCTTTGAGAAAGCTTTTATACCCCCTAAGAGAGGGGTGTGTTCATGTGTGGCTTTATTGGTCTCTGTACAGACTGGAGAAATCTGTGGTCTTATGAGCATCCTGAACATTCCTCCCCCAGCGCTCTGACACCACATATTCCTGTTGGGGGAATTGTTTTCTTTTTAAAAATGGAGCCTAATGAAGTGTTTTGCAGAACTGTAAAACTCTGATTTACAATTGTGAGTTGCTCCGAATAAACTTATGGTGTGTTGTGTTTTTATTCCATTATATCCCATTTAAGTTTACATGTGCACATAACTTTTTATCTGTTTGTTAGTATTTAAATGATAGGGCTTTTTATCTCCTTAGTTTTAACACTGTACTGTACAGTGCAACTCACATTTCTCTCTGATCTAGTAACTGCAATATGAATGAAATAGAATGATAAACATTTTATTTCCCCCAGGAATCCAACCATTGGGGGGGGGGCAAATACCCTTTTATAAAAATAGCATTTCCCCCTTTTCATGTATTTTTGATGGTTTATGACAACAGCAGACAAAACCATTTTAAAATGAGGAGGCAGAGTATGTCTCAATAATGTGAACCTTTAAAGTGCTTAGATTGTCCTGACTCAACTAAAGCTATTCAGATCTACAAATGAATCAGGAAGAGGTGGAAGGCTGAGCCTCTGAAAATGTCCTCACATTTTGGAAAGCTTTTCCTACATTAAAAAAACCCACCTCCTTGCAAATAGAAACCTAGCACAGCAGGCAAAGAACTGAATCGTTGTCTCTAGTGCGGTAGATTTCTATTTGCCTGGGATTATAACACAAGGGAGGGTCCCAAACAATGTTCAGTCTGCAGACTCTGAAGTGACATTGTTTGCTCTACCACTTCTGCATGGTAGAACCTCATCACCCTGTATGGTCGCCAGGCCTTACAAGTATAGGTTAAATCCCATGGAATTCACTGAGACAAGTTATCGACAAATAATTAAAGCCATTGTGGCCTAGTTGTCTGAGTGTCAGACCAAGACCTGCGAGACCAGGGTTCAGACCCCTGTTTGGCCAGGAAGCTCACTGGGTGACCTTGGGCCCGTCACTGCCTCTCAGCCTAACATTCCTCACAGGGTTGTGGTGGGGATGATATGAGGAGGGAGAAAGCCATGTATGCAGCCTCAAACTCCTTGGAGAAAAGGATGAGATATGGATGCAATAAAAAAGTAGGAATATATGCTGATTTCCATGTGAGTTAATTGTAGGTTCCATTGGTGTACCGTCCTTATAATATAGCTGAGTAGCTTTAAGGAGATCAGGGTCCTTTTCTTACTTACCCTGATAGCAGGGTTCAGACGTTACAAGAGCAACACAGGTGAACAGGTTGGCGGTGCTTTTAGAATCTCTTTGGAGGCGGTGGCTATCAATCTCTTTCAGCCAAAGGAACCTAAATGATTTCTCCAAGGCTGTGGAGGACGGGGTTAGTCCTCTCAAAGTCCACCGCAACAGCAAGCTCAGCACAGTTGCTCCAGAGAAGCGTTTCACCTATTGGCATTCTCTTCGTATTGTGACTTGGGGGCGCGGTGCCACTGTTTGTAGCCAAGGGGAATTGGATCAACTTTTCCTCTTCCCTTCCTCGGGGAGCAAAGAATACGTTATTGCTGTGGGTTTGTTGTTTTTTAAATGGGCGGGGGGGGGGGAAGGGAAATGCCCGTTCCCTTTCGATATACCTGCTTTCATGCGGACTAGAAACCTGCGCAAACCTTCCTGAGCGCGAGCTACTAGCCCAACTCGTTCCCTGCCTGGATATTCCTGCGCTCGCGAGTTCTATTTCGGATCAAGCAGTGGGCGGATGGCAGCAGCGGCGCTCGTGTTTACTCGTCTCCCGACCCAGAGAGGATCCTGCTTGGCCCACCAGATTCTGATTCAGGGTCGTCCTCCTCCTCCGCCGCCTCCTCCTCCTCCTCGTCGCCCATCCCTGGCTGCCAAGTCTTGCCAAAAGCTGCGGTGGGTTGGGGGGTGGGGATGTGACCGCCCTCTTTCGCGCTCGCCTGGCCATCCCTGCAGCTGGCAGGGACCTCCCCGCTCTCGCAAGGACATCCGAGGCAATGTTGACGAGGCTCAGCTCGACTCGCTCCTCAATAACTGTCAGCGTGGGTCGCCTGGCGAGGAGTCAGCCAAACACAGCAGCCTCCTCGCGAGGCGCGGGCGGCGCCGGGAGGTGCTGCTGTTGCTGCCGCTGCTGTTGCCGTCGCCTAGTCAAGCTGGGGAGAAACTAGACCCCCCCACCCCGCTCCTCCAACTGCCCCCTTCCATTTCTTCTGGAGCACCTTGACCCTCAAGGATGGAGAGGCACCGTCTAAGCTCCTAGTGGCTCCAGCTGCCCGGGAACAAGCCAGGGACCTCTTGGCCGTCCGGGGAGGGAGGGAGTGGGGAGACCCACCGGGCGCTTCTCAGATGGTGAGGGACCCCACGCAGCCTCGGTGATCCAGGTCCGGAGGAAGCGTCCCACGTCGGGGATCGGAGCTTTCCTCCTGCCCAACGCCTGATGTGCTTTCTGCAGGCGCTTCTTCTCTTCCTCCTCGGACGTGTCTCCACCAGCCGAGGGGCATGGCTGGCTGACGCGACCCTCCCGTGGACCAGCAGCTTGCTTGACCAGCTTAGACAATTGGGGGGAAAGTGGGGGAGGGGAAGGGGGTAAGGAAGAGGGCTGTGGAGCACCTCGGACCACCTGTCAGACCTTCCTCGGATCCGGAGTCCCTCTGGGATCGAGGGAAAGCTCGCTTTGCACTTGGGGGGTCGTGGGGGTTGCCTTATGGGAGACGTGGAGGAAGAGCGGGATATGCCTTGCAGCGCGCGGAACTGGGAATAAGGAACAGCCAACAGAGGGGAAAAGAAGAGAATATCCGTGGTTTGCTCTCCCTCACCTCAGATACCTCCTCCTCCCCTTTTGCCTGAACATCTCCTGCAACCTCTTCCTCCTCCTCCTCCTCTGGGTCTGCTGCACTTTCTCCCCTCGCTTGGCTGCGCTGCTCGGATCATGTCCGCTAAGCTTCTGGTGGGCTTCTTCCTCCTGTCCGTTTTCCAAGCCTGGTAAGTTTCATCTGGCGCGCTTCTCCTAGCCTGCTTCTCTCTCTCTCTCTCTGTCTCTCCCCCTCCCTCTTTCTTGGAATGTCCGTGTCCGAAAAAACAACCATCTCCAGCTGCCCAAAATAACGTTATGATGACAACAATTTTGGGGGGATAGGGGGTGGGTCGCTCTCCTCCAGAGCCGTGATTTTCTCCCCAGCTGGGAAGAGGCGCCGTGAAATGGACCAGCTGCGAGCAACTCATAGGCACACACTGTCACTTTGTAAGCCCAGATGCTGCTCCTTCCACCCACGCATCCTCTTCCCCCTTTCCAAGGCTCCAGAAATCGCTGGTGGTCGTCCTCTGGAGTCCCTCTCAGTCCCAAGCCCCTTCGTTCGCCCCCACTCGTTGAAGAAGAAAAAAGGGAAGAAGTTTGCTCTGCACTTTGTAGGGGAATCTAAAGCGAGCCTTCCTCGCAAAGCCAGGCTTCTGACAGCCCAAAGCAGGCTCTGTCCGCGGGGGACGAGATTCCCCAAGTGGTTTGTGTCTTAAGTGGTTCCTTCTTATTTTAAAAGAAGATCCACTTGCGAGAGATTTGGGTGGCGCCGCGGTGAGATCCAAGGTTTGACGTTCACTCACCCGGGTCAAGATTTGGGGGCGAACGACGGCTGATCTTTAAACATGCGAGTCGAGGACCAAGACAGGGGGAAATTGACCAAGGCAATTAGCCTGATTAGCCCGCTTTTGTTCTCCGCAGCTGATCGGGGGAATGTCTTGCGAGGCTCATTTCGTTAGACGGATCAAAGCGATTGCCTAAATATCTTGTCCGGGATTATCCAGAGAGATGGTTTCCTTTGATAATCATATTATACCGGGTTACGATAATGCCTCGGTAATGATCGTGTCACAATACGTTCTGGAAAATGCCGGCACGGTCATTCAGAGAGCGATCTGCTCGCCCTGTTCGGGGTGCTTTTATTGGGATCCCTTTTGCCGCTTCTTTGCCATCCCTCTCCTCGCAGAAATAATCCTGCTAAACTTCAGCTAACGGGCAGGATGTCAATCAAATTTAACTCCTTTGCAGTTGCACCACGTTATTGGGGAAACCCACAATACACCTTCTGCTTTCCCTTACCAGTAACTTTACAGCATGAATCTATGGTTTCATCATTCCTGTGGCATCCACACACCTATAACGGTGGAGAAGTTCTGTCCCCCCTCTAAACTGTCCCCAAATATACATGGTCAGGGATGCCTGCAACCTCTCAATACAAAGTGAGGTGAAAAGCCTTTTCATTCATCTAGAAAGGCATCCCAGAATAACTGGACAACACTTTTTAAAAAAGTTTGATCTAGTGTTTACAGATACTGCAAATGGCAAGCTCCAGCTTCCCCCTTCACTGCCATCCAGGAGGGGATGCCTCCTCCAAGAGAACAACGTCCAAAGATGGAGGCCTCTTGATCCATTACAGGAAGAAGGCACCTTAAAGGGGAGGGGGACCTGGGGACCTTCAGCTGGTGTTGCATTGCAGTTCCCATCATCCCTGACCATTGGCCATTGTGCCTGGGGCCAAGGAAACTTAAGAGTCCCAAAAGATCTGGGGGGCCAGAGAGCCCCTACCCACTCAAAGACTAATGAGGAAGTGATTATGGCTGGCTCTTGTCAATGAAAGGTTATGATGCTATTTGTTGTATTGAAGGTGCTCATCCAGTCTCTCCCCCCCTCTCTTACACACACACACACACACACACACACACACTGCAGATTTCTTTATTTCACATCATTGACTAAAATTGCTTTAATCAGGTGACAACTGTACACATTTTATTCTGTCATTTCACCCTTTCTAACCCTTCCCATCCTCTAATATGCAGTGATAAAATCACCCTGGCCTTATTGAATTCCTTTGGGGTTGGGGGAAATGCTGGTGATGTTCCCTTTTAGGGGAGAAATTAGAGGGTGGTGCATCTGAAAAAGCTTCAGCCAAAGATCCGTGTCTGGAGCAGTTACTTAGTCCCAGATCCTTCCACAGTGTACAATGTCTCCTGGGATGCTTACAATGTTGACTGGCTCTCAGAGCTTCCTAGCTTTGATTTAGGAACCTCTGAAGCTGCCTTATACTGAGTCAGATCATTGGCCCCATCTTGACTCACTATTGCCCTCACTGATAGGCAGTGACTCTGGGGGGTTTCAGGTAGGGACTTTCCCTATCCTACTTGACAATAGGACCTTCTACACGCACCATTGCCTACTGAGCTAGGGCTCTCTCCTTCTTAGCAAGACCCAAGAGCCACTGGGGAGATGGAAACCCTATTGTGTCCTGCAGCAGATGTGCTAGCTCGATGACAACCCATCTGCAATGGTCGCACCATGCAAGTGACCATGGTGGCATGGTGAATGTTGTCTGATCAGCCCCGTACAAATGGTTCTGTGCATTCCATACAGTTGCCAAAGGAACACATGAAGCTCTCTTGAGACAGACTGTTGGTCCATCTTACCACAGGACTATCTATTTCAACTGGTTGCAGCTCTTCTAGAGCTTTGGGCAGAGATGGGCATTTCACTCATCCGTTTAATATGGGGATGGGGAACCCATGACCTTCATATGTTGCTAGACTCCAATTTCCATCACCCCTGATCTTTGGCCATGCTGGCTGCAGCTAATGGGTCTTGAAGTCCAGCAGCCTCTGAAGGGCTACAGGGTCCCCCATCCCTACTAAACTGAAGCTCCCAGGGAATGAACCATTTGCATGCAAAGTGTGTCTTCTCTGCCATTCTGTACTCTTTTTTTAAAAAAAGCAATAAACTCCCTGACATAAGGAACTTGCCACCTAAATTAACTTGATCATAGTTGTGTATTGCTTCAGGCTCAACTAAATTAGACACATGCTTTTTGTTTTTCTTTTATTTTCCTTCAAAGCAGCAGTCATGTGGGGCTGGGACTGGGGAAATTCATCCTGAGGGAAGAGGTGTTCAATCATACTCCCATACCATTTGCCCATCAAGAGGAAATCATACAGACACCATATTGCTACATTTGACTTGACTGGGCAAATAGCAGCTTCAGAAGGGTGATTCAGATCAGCAGGTGGGAAAGGGTTAAACACCCCACCTCACAGCACCACTTTCTTAATCAGATTGGAAACCCCATGCAACTGGTTTAATTAAAGAAAACACACACATAAAATTCTGATTAAGGATATCCCAAGTCAGCTGCGGTATAGCACTTACCTTCTGTTACTTTGTAAACAAGAGGCTGAGACTGTTGCTAAGAATAATGATAGAGATCTACAACACACCCCGCCCCACATGATTTGGTACTCTAGCTCAGAAGTGGAAGCACACAAACAATTCAGGATTCTTCCCCTCCAGTCTCTTTTCCATCTCCTCACTCCACCCTTAGTTGGATCCTGCAAAATCTCTCTGGGTCTAAATTCTACCAGATCACACACCCTGCACAACTGATGTCAGCTTGGATTTTTAAAAATAAATAAAAAAACCCAAGCCCCAACTCATTCATAACCTAAGTGCCCTGCTGAGTCCAGTCAAACATCCTGCTTCCTGGAAGCCCATATGAAGACAACTCTCCCCAGCAACTAAAATGCAGAGATCTACAGTGGTACCTCGGGTTACATACACTTCAGGTTACAAACTGCGTTAACCCAGAAATAATACCTCGGGTTAAGAACTTTGCCTCAGGATGAGAACAGAAATCATGCTCCCGCGGCACGGCAGCAGCAGGAGGCCCCATTAGTTAAAGTGGTGCTTCAGGTTAAGAACAGTTTCAGGTTAAGAATGGACCTCCGGAACGAATTAAGTACTTAACCTGAGGTACCACTGTATTGCCTTTGAACACAGAGGTTCCATTGCTAATTTGACATCCTCATGAATTTGTCTACCTCCTAAGTCAGCAGACATCATCATTTATTTATTTTTTTGTACAAGGGAATTCTACAAATTCATTGTTCATTGCGTGGAAAAGACTCTCTTTGGTCTGTTCTCAACAGTGACTTTGGCCAGTCAACGGTATAGGTCATTGGTTCTTAAACATTTCCTCCCATGGACCACTTGCTGAGGGACTCAGTGGATTTTTCTAACAGGTGTACTGTGCTGTGCAAGATGTCAGAATAATTATAATTGCATTTATTTATTTTTTGCTTCTTTTATTCCTTAGAATTCCACTATATTTCTGTTTGAGTGCTATAGACATACAAGAAATAAAAGAAGCAACAAAATAAGTATGCAATGTGCCATCTTCTGTCTTCAACGGCAAATCCATAGGCACCTGAATGAAGCTCATGGGATCCTGGTGACACTGCATCTCCTTGATCCCATTTTGTCTGTCCATTTCCAGCTGTGATACCCTTTGTGAGATGGGATGGCCAGAACGGTGCACAATATTCCAAGCATGGCCACGCCATTCATGTACACCAAGACACTATGGCACCAGCCTGTTTCTTTTATACTCCTTTCTCAATAATTGCCTTTTCACCACTGCGGCATACTGAGTCAATGATTTCATTTAACTCTGTACTCATCACATTCCTGATATCTCTTAATTTGTTTTTTGCTGCCATTTTAATGCATAGGCATGACCGATTTTCTTGCCTAAGCATGGCTCACTCCCCACTTAACATTGGAAAGTTTTACCAAGACAAGACCCATTGAAATTAATAGACTTAGCTTAGTCATGTTCATTCATTTTAGTGGGTCTACTCTGAGTGAAATTTAGTTGCATACAACACATTGAATCTCATTTGCCATTTTGTTTTTCACTCACCCAGCCTGGTATTTTAGAGTTATTCCCAGTCTGCCTGGGGGTTCAATATATTGAGTAATTTGGTATAATTCACAAATTCGTCACCTCTCACTGCTTTTATCTGACTCCAGATCATTTATGAATACAGTGGTACCTCGGTTTAAGAACAGCCCTGTTTATGAACTATTCAGTTTATGAACTCCGCAAAACCAGAAGTAGTGTCCCAGTTTGCGAACTTTACATCGGTCCTAAGAACGGAAGCTGAACAGTGGAAGGACACCGACAGCAGAAAGCGCACCTTGGTTTAAGAATGGTTTTGGTTTAAGAACAGACTTCCGGAACGAATTAAGTTTGTAAACTGAGGTACCACTGTACATTAAAGAAAACTGGCTCCTCCTCCATACAGATTGGGGGGGTGTTCTATTGCTTACAATCAAAGTTATCCATTTACTCATACAACCCACCTCTTGTTCCTTATTTAGCCATCCATAACATGATCCATTTGCTCACCCTGTTACTCAAGGATGTATGGTGAAGAACTTTGTTGGGATAGTTACAAAGATAGAACCCTACCCACCATTTTGGCTCAGCCCTAGTTGGTACAAAGAGCATATTGCTAGTAAGATAAATTGAGGGTGGCCCACATTGTCTGTAGCCTGCAATGTGGGCAAATGACCTGGGGATCGGATGAGCTGTGCAAGGTTTTTGTTCCTTGAAATAAGGACTCTGGGGAAGCTATAGAAGAAACACCATTCTCAGTACAGGGCCATCGTGCAGTCTGCATAAGAAATGCTTTGAGATTTCAAATCAAACACCTGTCCTTACATTTCCCATTGGGCAATTTCTTTCAAGCCACTCAATTTGCTATGAAAATAACGCCAATACAATCAGACACTTCTCCTTTTTACAGGAAAAAAAGTTACGAAATGAAATCTCCCTGCTCACCAATAACATATATGCATGCTGAGTTAATTCATATTCTAGTCTCACCCACCCACATGTAATCTGGTTACTGTACATAGCCATTTTAAAAACTTGAAATGTTTGACATGAATGTAGATATAGCCATGCTTCACTTTCTCCCCCCCCCTCAAAGTATTATTTGGCAGCAAACATATTCATTGTTAGTTTGCGATCGGTTCCTCAGGGGCACCAGTAGGAACATAAAAGATTTGAGGCTTGGTCCCATAGAAACCAATTTTCATATGAAGACGTATGTGTATAGATGCAGATTTTTATAATTTAGATGCCACAGAAGGTAAGACAACCATTTCCTCATCCAAATCACTGCAAATAAATTCTTTGATTAATTTGCACCCCACAACAAATCACCCCAGTTCAGTTCTTCTTTCATTCGTTTACCCTCTATTAATTTTTCCATCAGCTCCTGCTCCAAATCAAGTTAATTCCTCTTCAACAACCCCTCTCATTGCTCTTTAAATTCACCATGTCATAGCTGTGACACTCACAGCACCCCCTAGGCTCGGCGCCAAGTGTGGTGGAATCAGTCACACTGCCCTAAATCCACTTCTAGGAGCATAATGGGACTCAGTTGGGTTGTGATTTCACTGTGGAGAAACCTGTCCAAAAGAAAGCAGGAATCCAGCAGTTGATATGTACTCAAGGTGCATCTCAACCCAGAACTACTCTGCATGCAATGGAGTTGCACTGGCTGCAGCTGAATACAGATGGAATTTGCCTTGTAGCCTTTAATAACTCACCTCCGAAAGAAAATAATTCATTTAATGTACCTTGACAAATCATGAGTGTCATCACCGGAGAGAGAGAGGGAGGGAGGGAGGGAGAAAGTACAATAAGGCTTAGAAATAAGTGCCATGAGCAGTGAAACACAGCTTCCTTCCACATTTTTTGTTTTTTTATATATTAAAAAAAATAGTTCAAATATCCCAGACGTATTAAACTGTAATTTAACTTAGGCTGTACTCATGTCCAATTGCTTGCTGGTGCATCATATAAATGAAAGGATGCTGCAGCAAACTCCCTGACGTAATGAGCAGGTTAACAAATATGGAAATCTACCATAACCCAACACCCCAGGAGAGTTACAAAGAGAGAGAAGGAGAGGTGAACAAACTGGGAGGAAAGGAAATGAGCAAAATCAAAATTTTGTAACATTGTGTATGTAAAGAAAGAGGAGGGCTAGGAAAGCCTGCTTCTCCCACAACTGCCTTGAGAAATAGGCCAATCACATCCCAAACTATCTGGTAATTGCTGCAACCAGCCTCCTCCTCTTAACTCCTCCAGCCCCCAGACAGAAGGGAGTTCTGGGACTTTCAAGCAAACACCTAAACAGGGACTCAGAAATGGCATCCACTTTACTGGACCCACCACAGGTTTATCCACCAAGATCCATCTCAGTTTACACCGTGAGCAGAGCAAGCTCCCAGCACCCAGATCTGGCTTTGCTTCCTGTGGGCCTCCACGTCTTCTACTGTACCAGACCTAATGGCCACCAGCCATCACTGGCTGCCTTATCATGCAAAGTGACATGGGCACAAAGGAGAGAAACCACACATGCAAAGCATGGCTTTCCATCCCCTCACTGTGAGGTTACAGGGAACCAGGCAGAGAGCCTTCTCAGTGGTGGCCCCCACCCTGTGGAATGGCCCTCCCATCAGATGCCAATGAGATAAGTAACAATACAACCTTTAGAAGACATCTGAAGGCAACCCCATATAGGGAAGTTTTTAATGTTTAATGGTGCTTCTGTATATTCTTGAAGCCGCCCAGAGTGGCTGGGGGAACCCAGTCAGATAGGTGGGGTACAATTGTTATTGTTGTTGTTGTTGTTGTTGTTGTTGTTGTTGTTGTTATTATTATTATTATTATTATTATTACTAGTACTACTATTATGAGGGGTATACACTATACAGTGGTGCCCCGAAGACGAATGCCTCGCAAGATGAAAAACTCGCTAGATGAAAGGGTTTTGCGGTTTTTGAGCTGCTTCACAAGACGAATTTCCCTATGGGCTTGCTTCGCAAGACAAAAACGTCTTGCGTTTTTTGCAAGTTTGTTTCCTTTTTCTTAACACCGTTAATACAGTTGCGACTTGACTTCGAGGAGCAACTCATAGAACGCGGTGTGGTAGCCTTTTTTGAGGTTTTTGGTGATTTTTGAAGCTTTCCCAAAACTTTTCCGACACCGTGCTTCGCAAGATGAAAAATTCGCTAGACGAAAAAACTCGTGGAATGAATTAATTTCATCTTGCGAGGCACCACTGTACATTTAAGTTGGTCCCTGGGAATACGTTCATCTATTTCTCCTTTAAAATGTATGTATTTCTGGGTTAGCAGAGTCTGTACCACTGTATTCACCTAGTGCTGATTCTGACCCCCAAAAACACTCTCTGGAGTATTGGGGGCAGTGGCAGAGGGAAAACTCCAGAATAATGTAGGATGTGGGATGAGAGGCTGCTGGAGCAGCAGGGGGAAGCGCTCCAGTTCAGATGTGGATCCTAATATGAGTTAACTTAATGAGGTTCATGGTGGGGAAGTTCATGCCCTCTGCCCCATTCCATGTTGCCCAGGAGGACCCCCACCCAAGAAACCAGAGAGGGCCCGTGTGGCTGCAAGAAGACTTGGGTGACTGGAAACATTCCTTCCATGAGGCTCCTCCAGTTAACTTATCTTAGGATCCAAGCCAATGCGTCCAGGATACTTTTATCTTATTTTCAAACATGCTACATTAAATACCTGAACTCCAAAATGCTGAGGATATATAATGACTTTTTAACAAGGTGACACGATCAGGAAATATTAAAATAACTAATCCTTCCTCTTTCACTTTCTTCCTGGGCAAGAGATGAAGAAGCGTGTGTTAAAGAAGCCAGATGTGAAGTTCTGCAGGTTGTTCTTCCACCACCTTAGGCTGCTACCGCAAGTTAAAAACTACACAAAATAGCTCATCACACTGATATAGAAAAAAAGTGGCATTTGTACCTAGATTCACGATCTAGTGAGAAGTAATGATAGAAGACTATTCAATTATTTTCCATTAGAGTGTCCTACTTAGACTTTCATCTGTGGCAGTTAGCACATCATTTGATTCCCCCCCCCCTTTTTTTAATGGGAAAAACAAATAACTCTGAATGCTCCCCCATGAAAAGAATGAATTATGGAGGAAATAGAGGCATTGCACTGCCCTTCCTCATGTGACACTGTCCTATGGTTTTGTTTTGAATTGCAGCTCAAGAAAGGTTGAAGAGGATGACTTTGAAGATTTCACGACAAACCAAAAATGGGTAATGTCTCCAAAAACGCATGACACTGACGTGACACTGTTGTTAAACAAGTTGCTGAGAGAATATGATAAAAAGCTGCGGCCAGACATTGGAAGTGAGTGCTTTCTTTCCCTTTAATTTTCTGTAATGGATATATCCTATGGCTGTGTCCATATTTTCTTTTTGTTTTAGTAACCAATGTGCATGATCAGAGGCGTACATAGAGACCAATGTGTTTTGGTTCAGGCTGACTACAACCTGTAGTAGAAATTGGATTGTATACGAGACACTGGGCAATCAGTAAATAGTACGAAAATAAAATGGTAAGGCTATAATTATATATAGTAGTGCATCATTGAACTCAGCGAGACTAACCTTTGAGTAGACATGCATAATAAGATTGTGCTGTTTGCAACATAATAAAAATATACACATTTTATAAAATGGGTGCATTTAGACTTTTTAATAGTACACTTTGGCTTCCCTATCTCAAAAACTGTTGGAAAGCTGGGGAAGATACAGAAAAGGTCAACTGAAATGATCACAAGGCTAGACCATCTTCCCTTGCGTGAAAAGTTAAGATGTCCGAGTGATTTTTAGTTTGGGAAACAAGATGACTGATACTATGGAGATCTATAAAACTATGGAGTGAGAAGAGAGTGAATAGCTGAGACATTTTAATCCCTCTGTCATAATACTAGAATTTGGGTACATAAGGAAGTTGATAGGTAGTAGTTTAAGGACAAGACAGATTGTATAGTTAGTTAACTTCTGCAGTTCACTATCACCGATGTGATAACATGCATTAAATTAGATGGATTTAAAAGGGATTAGGATTAATTCACAGAAGATACATCTTTAGCTATATATGTAGGTATAACCATGACATCTAAGAACAGAGGGTGGCATCCATTGGATGTCCCTGATGCGCAGTGTAAATTAATAATGCAGAGTCTTCTTCAGTAAAAGAATAAAAGCTTTACTGAGTTAAAATAAACTTGTTTGCAAATAACAGCACAGTGAACAGAAGAGTAAGCTAGCTTCAGAGCATACACAGAGTTTCCATTGAGCACAGGCTCCACCACGCACTGAGACTGAGACACAGAGACACACACAGACACTGAGTGAGGCATTGAGTCTACCTGCAAGCAGATACAATACTTATACAGATAATGAGTCATCCCCAAGATGAGTCACAGTGATTCAGCATGCTAAATGATTCTGCAGCTTTTCAGCATTTCACAACATTTCTAGACTCCTTTACTGCTTCTGCTCTCAAATACCTTTGTCACATGACAGTCCACCCCACTGACAGAAGGCGTATGTTAGTGGAACTGAGCGGGTGGGATAGTTGGGAAATTCCTGCTCCAACTGCAGCCCTCTGCCACCCCTGAAACTCTGCCAGGAAGAATCCCCAATCCTCCAGAGTAGATTTTCAGTGGACTGGGGTTCAGGGTAGAACACGAAAAATAGTCTTCATCCTTCTTCAGCTGAGGGATGCCTTTCATCAGCAGAGGGTACCATCTTAAAACTTAGATGTTCAGGGACAGTGTATCTGCCACAGCAGGCTGCAGGGGGGAGATTCGTCATCATCACATTAATTTATGAATCTCCTTTTATATTTGTCTCAAGATGATTTACTAACGTATAATAAAACCAGCTAAAAATAGTTTTATAAACAGTACAACTTCCTCCCCCAAGATGTTTTAAAAAAAACAAAAAACAAAAAAAACCCAAAATGAACACCAAAGACTGAGACCTTTTCATTCTGATAGAAAAGGCGGATGGACCAAAAAATTCAAAGCCAGATAGTGGACACCTGTCTTATCTTGACAGGGATGCTGTTCCACACAAAAGGGGTAGTCATACTGAAATCTCTGCTCTGAAATATTGTGGAGTGGGCTTCTCATATTTTGAGGACTTTCAGGAGAAACTCATCTGCAGAATACAGTGACCTACAGGGTGATTTTTCAAGGATACACGAGAAGCATTGGAGTAGGCCCTCTTCACTGCAACGTCTTGGAAATTAGAAGCACATTTGTCAACAAATAAGAGCTGGGCCCCCAACCCATATCAGAAATGCATTCCAAATCCATCTGCATTTTCCTTCCAACAGAAAAGTGGCCAGGTTAAGAATCCTCCTCCCTTTTTAAAGTATTATTCATATAATGTACTGAAAGGCGAATTCCTCCTACTCAGTTTTGGTTAGTTTCTCCCTCCCAATGCAACCTCATAAGACATATTATTTGGTAGCTTCCTTTCAGTCCTCTGGAGAAAGTTTTCCTCTGTGTGTGTGTGAACGAACAGGGGGTCAGTGTCAGGGTGCTGTCAGCAGCTCCCGGCTGGTTGCCCAGGGATGTATAAAGAGAAGGAAAAGTTTCTTATAGTCCTTTTTTATTTCAAACTTTACAGAGAGAGGCTATAGAACCCAGCCTCTTGGATAATGGTGTTGTCCCAAGTGAATCTCCATTCAGCCTTCTCTTCTACTTGCTCATTTGTCATCCTCATCATCTCCTCTATGGGTGCCGCTAAGTGGCCTCTGTCTTTGACCACTTTGCTCTCCTATTTTTAAGGCTCGCCAGGTTCTGGGAGATGGTGGGTCTGGAATGCTTTCTAGTGACAACTTGTCAGCCAGCTGCTGCTCTGTCTCTGCTCCTCTTCTCCCATTATTTCCCAGCTTTCCCCCTCATCTGCCTCTGAGCTGTGACCTCCTGCAAACCACTGTTGTAAATCTACACTGTTTTTCTCTTCTTCCTCCTGCCTGGAAGAGTCAGGATGGGGAGGCAGTCAGCACCACTCCTCCTTCTCTGCCCAGCCCCTGGCAGTCAGAGGGAACAGAGGAAGGGAAAGATCCATTGTGCAAGAATTTTAGCAAAAAGCAGCCCATCTAGCCAGACAGAAAACTCCTGTAGCAGCTTTGCAAATTGATCCACAAGTCCTTCTCAGATAACTGAATTAACACAGGGCCCATTTGAAGTGGCTTGGGCAGAGGAGCTCAGAACCCATTATTAAGCATGGATGAACAAATCGGGAACAGCCTTGTAGAATCATATGAGATGGAAAAGGCTAAAAGACCGTCAGGTCCAACTTCTGGGCTGCAAGCCAGGATAAACAAAACCCTCTAAACAGGTAGCAGGCAGAAAATGATTTGCCTTAAGAAGCAGTTTGCATCCCTGGATTCACAGATCCCTGATTCAAGGAATAGATCTGGTGTGCTGAAAGTCACCCAGGTGTGAGGAATGGGCTGTAATGCATTTTACTTTTTAGCCATTTGTTTTTGTTTGAAAACACTCAAGTTTATTTTGTTAATGAGGTGCTGAGCAACTGGAATTAATTTGTATTGAATCAGCCCAACGTATGCAGATAAAGACTCAGGAAGTGATTTGTGGATGACAACAGGCTCCCAGACACACCTAGGTTAGGCACCTGCATGCAGTAATTCTGCCGTTCTAATCAGCTTCACTGATGTGGTCCAAAGCAAAGCAGAACAATACATATGGCTTCAGCTTAGCTGCAGGAATTGCTGGAAAGAGGCATACAAGGCACCACCCATTCTGGATTTGGGTAGGGTTTACTCCCTAGCCCTTTCTTTTCCTGAAGATATTCTGCAAGGCAGCAGAAGTTTAAGATCTGATTTTTTCTTTTCTTAGAAGCCACCTTCCCATGTTGGCAAGCCCCATTTGCCCCTCACTTCCCTCTACAGTATGTGCAGAAACCACCTTATTGATTGTTGGATCCACTATTGGTCTCATCCACTCAATCTGCCAGAGCCTATCTTTGTATGCAGAGGAAGTCCTTGACTCACTGAGGGTTTGAGATCCATCAGCTACCCTCCCCTGGTTTAGCTGGCCAATCGAAGCCATTCTCTAACACCCCATGTACCACATGCAGCAAACTAAAGCGTGGAAATCTAGGCTGTTTAGACCTTTAATATATGCCCTTGTGAGT
Organism: Podarcis vaucheri; assembly: GCF_965113315.1. Classification (NCBI taxonomy): domain Eukaryota; kingdom Metazoa; phylum Chordata; class Lepidosauria; order Squamata; family Lacertidae; genus Podarcis; species Podarcis vaucheri. Next base: position 76,145,245 of record NC_138762.1, on the reverse strand, counting down.
TCCAAAACTTTCCTCTTCCCTTCACATAGGAAAAGACTACATGTTTGGCTTACTGAAAATCTGCCCAGTTTAGCTGCTTCAGAGGCTGAGCTTCTCAGGTAGATTGAGGGATCGAAAGCTTGATTACTTGGTCCCTCCCAAGGTAAGCTAAGCCTGGCAGGACAGCTTGCTCTATGGTATTAACCTTTTCATGCATTAAGATTATCAGAACAATTGCGTGCAACTAAGCCACTTCCCCCAAAGATCAGACGTTTTTCAAAAAGCAAGTGACGGGAAAATGCACTTAAAAGTGTGGGATAACACTTTGATGCAGCATTATCTAACCTCCCCACAAACAAATCGCAATGAATTCTCATCAAATAGCCAATGTCCTCTTATCCCCCAGCAAACAAATCAGGATTAATGTTCAATAAACAAGTAGTCTAGCTGTATCCATAGCCTATATGGTGTGGGTTTTTTGTTTTGTTTTAAGGGTTGGGTTTTATTTCCCTGCTTGTATAACCCAGCTGTTTCACTAAAGGCAATTGGTTACTAATTGAACTCGGCCCGTCTTAGTTCACTGCTAACACAACCTTGCATAGTAAAATCCAGTGTTAGAAGAAAAGCTGTTAATATTTCAATTTCATGGATGCGTCATGCTAGGCATAAAGAGCTTTCAACACCTGATCGAATGGAGCTCTTAAAGTTTGAACAATAACATGGTTCACAGCCAATAGCAACACCTGCAGCTAAATTTTGGAAGTGCTATTTCGTTTTATGCTGGGCAGCTTGTCCCCAGGTCACAAACTCTGGAAATAAATCGTCTCTCCCACACAAGCCTAGAATGAGCAGAATAAATCACGTTACCATTCTACAGGGAACTACCTAATAATAAAGTGAGTTTCCATAATGTTAGCTGTGGTTACACATTTTCCCCAATGCTGAAAGATCCGTTGGCAAAATAATTCCCATTATCTCTCAGCATGCAATCATAAATCTTGGCTTAGATCAAGGAGTCAAATTATTTGACATCTCATATATTCCAACAGACAGGGTAGGAAAGTCCATATAACTCTGGACTGTATATTGAGATACTTAAATAACTCCAATAAACAGCAGCCTAGTTTTTGTGAAGCACTTATCCTTGCAAATGCCAGCATAATGGTAGGAAAGTGAATCATCATTGTTGCTGTGGTTTAAAGGGATTCCATCTTCTTCTCCATGTCTTCTATTGGAAAAAGCCCAACTTTTGAGCTCATACAACTGATACTTGGGTACCCAAGACAGGATGTGCTGCCATCCATTGGTATGCTGCCCATTAGGGCTGGGCGATATCTGGCTTTCAACATCACAATATATCACCAGCTAAAAATCACTATATACGGATATATCACAATGTCTGAAATAGGGATGGAGCTATGTAGAGGCATTGGCTGGCTCCATGGTTTCCCCTGCATTGTGATTTTTGCATAGCAAGCTCACACATGCACAACATGATCCACAATATATTGCCAAGTCAAATATTAAGAAACTGGCCTCACAATATGGACTTCAAACTGGTTTTGGATGATATATCGATATATTGCCCCGGCCTACTGCCCAACCTGCTGGCCAACAGATACATTGTCTGAGCTGGCAGAGATAATTTTGGACCTGGTGGAGGGGAGGGATCTCTTAGAGTGTGGTACTGGAGTACTTCAACATCCATATTGAGCTCCTTTGTTAGGAATAGCTCAGGACTCCATGGCTGCCATGAAAACAATGAGACTATACTAAAGTTAGTTGGGCTCTAGTGACATGATGGCCTATAACACTTGATTTAGTGTTCTCAGCCAGCTGAAATGCCAGTGGGGGGTGGGACATATTAACAATTTCTTTTTCACTGATAAATTACTATTTGGTAAGATTTAGAGGCATAGGACCTCCAAACCTCTGCAGAAGAGGACCAGTTAGGCTGCTCTTCTCCCAGAGGCAAATTGATGGTCTCTTGGGGACCTTTGGGAGAATTTCCAGTTGGCAGAGTTGTCACTCCTGATGAAGTCCTGATTGATCAATGGGTTAAGGAAATGATGATCAAAGACCAACTCCCACTGACTAGATCCCAACCCTCTTCCTAGGGAGCTTGGCATGATAAAACAGCTGGGATCATAGCTGTCAACTTTTCCCTTTTCTTGCGAGGAATCCTATTCGGAATAAGGGAATTTCCCTTAAAAAAGGAAAAAGTTGACAGCTATGGCTGGGATGGTGCAAAGATGGAGGAAAACTCAGGAGAAATCCAACTGAGCATGGGTTAGAACTAAGGGCTACTAATTTTGCTACCTTCTTCCATTCTTTGGTAACCATTACAGTTATCTAACTCTTAGACATAGGACTGTCTTTGAAGCATTTGATGCAGAATCAAATGGCTAGATTATTAACTGAGACTTGCTGATCTGACCACAACATTCCAAGTGCTTAAAAATCTGGCTTCTAGGTCTTTTTCTGGGCTCGATTCAGAGTGCAGGCATTGACTTACAAAAGCCTTCAATGGTCAGGCTATCCAAAGATCCGCCTTTTTCCATATCAACCTGACCATATGCTATAATTTTCAACAGAAGCTTTCCTCTGTGCCATCAGGCATTAGGCAGATGGCAACTGGAGACTGGACCTTGTGGCAGTGACATTTAGGTTTTGGAACTCCTTCCTCAGAAAGATTTGTGCGATGCCCTCTCTTTTATATTTCTGGTGCCAAATAACATCAATATCATTCAGGTGAGAATTTGGGGAGGAAGGAGTTTGACATTTCATCATTTTATTGCTTCAGTTTAAACTTTAAGCTGTGTTTTATTTTTGATGTTTTAGTTTGATTTTTTGGGTAAGGGATAAAACATTAAATACGTTGCATATTGGCAGAAAAGGCAAAGGTCGTACAGAGGATCTGAACCAGGTGCTAAACCGAGGGCCATTTGATTTTCTGCCAAGCACCAAAGTCACATGGCTAGCTCCTATGCCTCTGCTATTGGAGGGGAATTCTCTAGTTTCATAAGCTATGATGTAATTAATCATATAAATACAATACAGTGGAACCTCTAGTTATGAACTTAATTCGTTCTGGAGGTCCGTTCTTAACCTGAAACTGTTTTTAACTAGAGGTGTGCTTTTGCTAATGGGGCCTCTTGCTGCCGCCGCACTGCCAGCACACAATTTCCATTCTCATCCTGAGGCAAAGTTCTCAACTTGAGGTAACTCTTCCAGGTTAGCGGACTTTGTAACCTGAAGTGTTTGTAACCTGAGGTATTTGTAACTCGAGGTACCACTGTATAGCATTTCTAAAACATATAATGCATTAAAAGATAGACAAGTTAAAACTATATATATATATATATATATATATATATATATATATATATATATGCAGTTCTCTTTGTCCCGTTACTTAATTTAAATAAATAAATAAATAAATAAATAAATAAATTAGTTGTATCCTCTTTGAATTGGAATGCATGCTTCATTCCCCTTCTCTGCCTGCTCCCTCGTTCTCTTTAGTTAGGATCTAAAGAACCACACAACCATCACCCAGAAAGGTTTCTTTGGCTTGTAATTGTCAAACAGCAATTATGACATCTCAAAACTTGTTCCACAGCAAACCAGTTAACCTGCTTTCAGTCTATTCAGTTGTGCATATTTGCAAGCTACTTGGAACTCCTTCATTCTCTTACGTCATTTGAGTCTCCATGTAACAAATCAAGATATGGCATAAAAGGAGCTGTGTTTTTAATTTATAGCATTCTTTTAGAACAATATGCAGGTGATACAGGAGGTCTCCGGACAGTATGGAGAAGAAACTTGGGGATCATAATTGCAGATAATAAATGGCAATCAATTTGGCACAACCCGTCCCTACAAACAATCTCTGCTCATTTGCAGGAGGCTTTCTCAAAATTATATTTTGCTGGCCCTGGAATCCATCATGTCTAGCCAAAATAAACACTACCATCTCTCCCTTATGCTGGAACAGCTGCAGAGAGATAGGCTCATATTTTCATGTATGTTGGTATACTCTTTTTGGGAAAAGGTATTTCAGATTATTTTCAAAATTGCTCATCAATCCCTTCCCCCCAATTTAGCTCTAGCCTTGTTATTCTTAGACTCAAATTTAAATAATAACCTTAAATGCAGCCCAATAAAGAATAGCCCGATACTGGAAACAACCTATAGAAATCCTCATTGAAACCTGCGTAAATAATATTTGGATTGCAGTTCTATCAGAAGGCCTTACTCGCCATAGAAGGGTAATTAAAGGCACTTCAGAGACAGACACTTTTGGCAAGACCTGGCTTCCATTCTTTTCCTTTATAAATGAGACAGAATATACTTTTATTCTGCCCATAACACAAGAATCTCTGTGGAGAGGATACTTGAATTGACAATGCATAAATAAACATATTGCTTGTGTACTCTGTACAGCATATGAAACTTAATAAGAATGTACCACTGGACATTCTCCAAGTTACTGTAGTTATATGTTGTTCTTGTATTTACATGAAGATCAATAAAAATTATTTGGATTACAAAAAAAACCACTTATGCATTTAAGGTGCGTTTCAAAAACCAATTTCTGGGGAAACATTCCATTGGGTGTAAGCAACACAAAACAGCCAGCTTTCAGAATGATCCCATTCTCTTTTTTTGCTCTGCTAATGATTAGTTGTACTGCTTGGTTTATGTCACCAGGTGTCAGTGTAGTACTGTATGCACAGCTAAGAGCACAATATCTTTAAAGGTCAAAATAACAAGTGAGGCCCTTTGAAAACAACTGGATTTTCATTAATTTCCTGTTCCCTATGGCTGTAATCCTGTGTTTCGTTAAGTGTCTGTGTTCCCTTAAGTGTCCCATTAGCCCTGCTGGACACAGTGAGATTTGCTTTTGAGTAAACAAACATAAGCTGGACTGTGCTGCAAGGGATTTTTTTTTCCCTGGCTGTGTGGAACAAGACTATATTTCTTCAATAAAAACAAGCAATTAGACTTATAGCCTTTTCCCTAAAGAAGAGAGAATATTTCCAAGTGTGGTAGGATTTTCAATGAGTCACTTTGTGTGAGTTTAATGCAAAATATATCATGGTATAGAAAAGAGAAGTGAAATAAATGGAAGAGAAGATAAAGAAATGTCAATTAATATAGTTGTGGGTTTTTTTAAGAAGTCAGCAACCAGTCATGCATTTTAAATAGGGATTCAAATATGAACGCCAGTGAGGTGTATAAAAGCAGATAATCTATATTTTCAAATGCTCTTTGTGCTTAGAAACGCCTGTGGAATACAGCACTTTTGATGAACTGAATTGCACCTGATTATTTTCTATTTATATCCCATTTTGATGCCTCAAGGCAGTAGCTATCAAAGGCACTCCAGAACAATGAAAAAGAACAACAAGGTGGTGTGTGGGTTGGGGATGGACTTGAAATAATTGGAAACCCAGTCACTCTGGATGCCCTGGTTTATTTTGGGGTGGGGTAGGATGGTTGAGGGGACACGGGTGGCACTGTGGGTTAAACCACAGAGCCTAGGACTTGCCGATCAGTAGGTCATTGGTTCGAATCCCCGTGATGGGGTGAGCTCCTGTTGCTCGGTCCCTGCTCCTGCCAACCTACCAGTTCGAAAGCACATCAAAGTGCAAGTAGATGAATAGGTACTGCTCCGGCAGAAAGGTAAACGGCGTTTCCGTGCACCGCTCTGGTTTGCCAGAAGTGGCTTAGTCATGCTGGCCACATGGCCTGGAAGCTGTACGCCGGCTCCCTCAGCCTATAGAGCAAGATGTTCACCGCAACCCCAGAGTCGGCCACGACTGGACCTAATGGTCAGGGGTCCTTTACCTATGATGGCTGAAGGCAAAAGCGAAAAGCCACAGTGCACAAGAAAAACATCACCCACATTGCTTGGGACCCTGGCCTTTGACTTATGAACTTAATGTATCAGGCATGCCAGACACTTTGAAAGCAACAAAATGGTTTATATAAATGAAACGCAATGTGGTGTACACTGTAAGAAAAATGTGAAACATATTGTATGACATCTGACAGTGTCAGAGTGTTGTGCAATGAACCTTCTAATGCAAGCAGGACTTCATTCCCTCCTCGAATCTCTGCTGCATTTCCTCACACCCCCAAAATCTCCCAAGAGCAGAAGCGGGGGCTGCAGAAAAGAGGAGAGGAAAGGGAAATCCCATCACGTCCATGTTAGATATTGCCCATTAAGAGTAATTTATCAGCTTAAGTTCATAAAATAAGATTCGAGTAATTGCAGAACGTGGAGAGCTCTAACAGCAAATTGTAAAGAAGAAGAAGAAGAAACCATGTATATTTCAAAAGGGTGTTTTATTAGATTATACAGAAATTTCATGAGGCAAAATTCATGAGGTAAGACTTGATTAATTGTAAAATGTGGAGACAAATGAAACAAAAATAAATTTATAAGGTGTTAGGGAAATTATCACATAACACACAAGAGAAGATTTGGTTAATGATTAATCCACAAGTAGGAAAAATGTAATTCAGCAGGGCATGATGAGGCAAGGTGCGATCGATTATTAAATTTAGGTACCAATGATACTTACAAAATAAAATTAAACCTCTTCTTACAGCCACGTAATAGAATCAAATTGTAAAATTCACATGGAAAAGCTTGGCCAATTTAGATAATTATTAATGTAGGTATTAAGCACATTTGGGAATATAAATAGAATAGCTATTAAAATGAATTTATACTTTAAGAAAATGAATGAATTTCTGGTCATATAAACGGTAACTTTATTATTAACTTAATGTAGGTCCAGAGATCTGGGTGAGCAACAAGTGTGTTTGCATTCTGCCAGTTGAAAAAGACCTATAGGGCAACCCAATTCCCCTTTTGTGTCTCTCTTGAAGGTGTGGGAGTTGGATGGGCTAAATCTGTCCTGGTTAGCATCCCCCTGGTCACCTGCAGAAATATGCTCAGTTTCCCCTTCTGTCCACCCTAAACGGGCAGACGGAAATATGGCTGGTGGTATTTTGATTGATTGATCCATTGATTAACCCATTGATATTGGGGACATCTTCCCAATAGTGGGTCCTGAACCCCTGGCCTCCCTGGCAGCAAGCCAGTATGTCAAATCCAAAGTTCAAATCCACACAAGCAAAGCCCAAAGGGTCAGGAAACTCAGTCCAGGGTCAATCCAAGTAGTCCAGCAGTCAGGATACAGTCCAGAATCAAACCCAAAGCACAGTTCCACAGAGGCCCAGGAACATCCAAGCAAAGGTCAATCAACATGAGCAGCTGAGCAGACACAGCAAGCCAGCTCTGCTTCCCTCTGCAAATCCCTTTGCAGGCTGATTGCAGCACCTGGACTTAACGAGGCAGGTGGCCCTCCCCTGTTCTGAGCTGAGGAATCACACACCTCCTCCCAGAGCTAGCGAGCCCCACCTGGCCAGCTAGGAAGCTGGGCTGTGGCCCTGGCCTGCCTCAGCCTCCTAGAGCTCCAATCTTGCTGACCCCTACACCTCAAAGCCTGCCATGGTCATGGAGACAGACCCCCCCCCAGCTCTGCTGATGGGTCCTATGCATTGACCCCAAGCCCCTCGCTATCCTCCGTCACCCTGTGAGTATTTCCTTCCCCCTCCCCTGCTTGTCCTGGTGTGTCCCACTTCCAGCTATACCCCTCGCTGGGATCCTCTTCCACCCTGCCATCATCCTGCTATGGTTGCTAACAGAAAGCCCTATAAGAAGCCTTTCAATGGGCATTTGATCCTTAGCTGACCCAGTTGTTCTCATTGGGCCCAATGTGGGTCTGGTTACTGTGCCAGAATAAGGCTGGTGCAAAGAGAAGCCTGCCTTGCCATTTCAGCAGGGCTGAGGAGGCAACAGCATCCCCACAACTCAGTGAAGCCCCTGCAGATCGTGTGTGTGTGTGTGTGTGTGTGTGTGTGTGTGTGTGTGTGTGTTGCTGCCTTATTTATTTGTCCATGTATTCATGGGCTTGTAGTATTTTTAATACCGGTTCTACTGTTTCGTGGATGTTACAGTTATATGTTTTTATTGAATTTTATTATGTATGTGGGTTGTTGGGGTTTTTGTGTGGCTGGTAGTACATCGCTTTGGGCAAGATAAAGTGACTATCAAATTCAATAAATAAATAAAAACATTACTCTTACGGAGAACCACCTTATAAGTTGGTTCAGTGCCCATTCTGCTGCCCGGATGCATTAACCTGGCATGCCCGACTTTTGATCCTCACTGGTCATTTGATTTCAGAACAATGTGGCTAAAATCACAAACTGAATGTCAGGTCACACACTGACCTGGTATGTGTGTTCTACATTTGTTGTAGAAGCCTAGGTACTGGATCCCTCCTGTAGGAAAAAATGAGGTCAGTGAGACCCTTTTCCTTCCCATGGACTCAGTGCATAGCCTGACCCATAGGATCCAAGTAGTCTTGCTTAATGTAGCAAATTCCAACACTTCAATGTGTTGTTGTTGTTTAGTCGTGTCCGACTCTTCGTGACCTCATGGACCAGAGCATGCCAGGCACTCCTGTCTTCCACTGCCTCCCGCAGTTTGGTCAAACTTATGCTGGTAGCTTTGAGAACACTATCCAACCATCTCATCCTCTGTCGTCCCCTTCTCCTTGTGCCCTCCATCTTTCCCAACATCAGGGTCTTTTCCAGGGAGTCTTCTCTTCTCATGAGGTGGCCAGAGTATTGGAGTCTCAGCTTCAGGATCTGTCCTTCCAGTGAGCACTCAGAGCAAATTCCAACACTTCAATATACCATTCTTTTAATCACATAGGTGCTGGTGGTATTTTTTCTTCTTCTAATACTTTTTATAAGTTATCCATGCTACTGCAGTCATAAAAAAAATAGTTTTTTTTGTCCTTTGGTACCTATGTATCCCAAATATCCCAACATAATATCGTGCTGGTACTTCCTCACCACCAGACACTCCTGTCCTTTTCACATTTCCAGTAATTAGTGTTATATACTCTAGATAGTCTTAGAGGACTTGCATAGCATCTTACCCACAGTTTTAATGAATTACCAATTAGGACTAATGATGCTGTAGTGCTTGTTTGCATATGTCCAGGTGTATTTTCATACACAACCCAGAATTGGTTCTCCAATTAAAACAGAATAACAGCTTTTAGAGAAAGCCAGTACTGCTTTATTTGATGTGTAAAGGAGATTCATATGTTTGTGTTATACAGGAGGCATTTCAGGGAAGCCCTATTGACTTACATCTGAGTAAACAGGATCAGACTAATTGTTTACATCTGATTCTGGTTTAAAATCTGAAATAAAACTGTTATAATTTAAATAACAGGCATTATAATGTGGTTTAGCTTTATTGCCATGTTTGTCATTCTATTGCACACCAAAGATCTACTCTGTAAATGTGTTTATGCATACTCTTACATAGTATGTCAATTTCACATCATCAGTATTGCTATATTCCACCTCTTCAACAACAACAGAACTGCATAGAAATAGAAAGTGCATCCTTTTACAATATGGGGATTACGTTCAATTTAGCTGCTGCTAATAAATCCAATATAAATTCTCCATCTGGTTTTTGAATTGCTTCTTTTAGATATCCTAGTAGGATGACCTTGATACATCTAAATCAGGCATGCCCCTAATGTGATTAAAGATTGTTTTCCATAATTTAATCTTGGGACAAGTCCAAAATCTCAGCCTTAATGATGTTACGCTTCAGACGAGAATCATGTCCCAAGTTAGATATATCTTTTCATCTGCGAGAAGTCGGGCTCCTGTGCCACTGAGATTGGAGCTAGCAGGTTTTCTTCAGCTGTACCAAAATACGTCACCAGTAAGATATTTGAAGTACCAACATCTCTCCCTCCCCCCCAACCCCCTGAAGTATAATAATGCAATGTCTGAAGAAGGAAGAAATAACCTTTCACAAGGCCATAAAACTGGCTCAAAGTGGGTCATGTGCTGGACATTCTCTGACCATTAGTGAGTGTACAGAAGGAGCCAAAGGACAAAACTCTGAAAAGCCCTTGCAGACAGAACTGTCAACAGAAAGTCTAAAATTTCAGTAGGAAGATAAAAATGAATGCAATCCAGGAGAGGACCCCAGGAACCAGGGCTAAAGCAAGAAGAACAGGACGAGTGACTGTCAAAGGAAGCAGAAAGGCTTAAAAAGAATAAGAATGGAATAAAACCCTTGATTCTTTTTGCCAAGGAAAGATAATTAGAAACTGTATTAAGCTTCTGCTTCATTGAGAAGAAGGGTAAAGCAGATTGAAAAGGGTCATGACTAAGTTAAGTAAGAAATTTGAGGTAGCAATGATTTATTATTACTATGACTATTATCATTTAATATCATATAATTGTTTCAGGGATTCTCTTCTAGATCAGATTCATTTTTATCTGTTTACTAGGGGCTGGATCCCCGCGCACTCCACTCAACCCCCTGCCACTCACATAACACACAACTCCCCAATCCCATTTCTGCAGCCCCTTCTCTCTTCTGTTCTGCAGCCCCTCTTTGCATCAGTTTTCACCATCATCCCCATAACTTCCTACATCTTCCTCCTTGCACCTATTCCACCCACTTATGAAGCTAACATCCCCTCCTCTTCTGCACACCCTTCTTAATGCACTTTTTCGGAAAGCAATTTCCCAAATGGAATCCATTTCTGTATGTTTCCCCCCCATTTATATGCACACTTTCCATTAGTATATGCACTTTTTTACATATTACTTGGCTGGAGAACTGCATTGTAAAATTCAGAGAAGTGTGAATATTGAAGGATGACTGTGTTTTGCTTGAATCATGGAATCATAGCTTGGATCATTGAATCATGGAATTGGAAGGGATCATGAAGAAGATCTAATCCTTCCCCATGCAATTCAGGAACCTTTCGTCCAACATGGGGATCAAACCCACAGCCTTGAGATTAAGAGTCCCAAGCTCTACCAACTGAGCTGTGTGTTTTGCTTCATGCTTTGTTCCAGAAATTGTGAACTTGGCAAGTTCCCATTTAAATGCTAACTGAATCAAATTTATCCCTCCTCTGTACATGGCATATTAGGGTGCATTATACTGTTAAAGGGACCAGTGTCGGATTTGTGGTCCAAGCCACTGAGCCTTGGGCTTGCCGATCAAATGGTTGGTGGTTTGAATCCCCACGACGGGGTGAGCCCCCATTGCTCAGTCCCAGCTCCTGCCAACCTAGCAGTTTGAAAGAATGCCCCAAAGTGCAAGTAGATAAATAGGTACCACTCTGGTGGGAAGGTAAACGGCGTTTCCATGCGCTGCTCTGGTGTCGCTGTTCCGTTGTGCCAGAAGCGGCTTAGTCATACTGGCCACATTACCTGGAAAAACTGTCTGTGGAGCAGACAAACACCAGCTCCCTTGGCCTGTAAAGTGAGATGAGCACCACAGCCCCAGAGTCATTTGCGACTGGACTTACCTGCCAGGGGTCCCTTTACCTTTATACTGTTAGAATATTGGCTCATCTAGCTCAGTATTGTGTACTCTGACGGACACCAGTGCCCTAAGATCTCCAGCAGATCTCTTTTCATCATCCACTGAACTTTAGCGCTCCTTCATGCAAAGCATCTACTCTGTTGCTAAGTGAAGGCTCCCCTGCCCCCACCAAAGCAGTGCCTTTGAGAACTAACACGTCACCATTGTGACTCTACTAACTCCTGGAAGTACTGCACAGTTGACTCCCCACCCCTTTCTTCTTCCCCACAGGCTTTCCGATGAGCCCCCTGTCATTCATTGATTCACAATGTGGCCTTTGAATTGTCCCCTCTTATGCAGGCCACAGAGCATCCAAGGTGGGGATGCAGGGAGATGTAAGGCACTCAGCAGGCCAAGGCACTCAGTGGAGACCAATGGTTATGTTTATTATTTTATGTGCTTTGGTGATCACAAATATGTGCATCATCATATTGCAATTTTAGATGAAATCTCCCCTTTAAAAAAACCCATTAGGCATCTTTCTACCCCTGTGGGCTTTCCATTAAACAGAACAGATATGCCAAAGTCTTAATCATTTTCGATATGTAATCTATTAAATGCGGTGCAAAAGAATTCAAACAAGAAAGCGAAATACTATCAAATCCAGGGAGGCTGCTGTAGATTTGTGCTGGCACACATAGAGGCAGAATTTATCCCCTTGATTTACAGCTACAAGATTTGTGCTCAGTGGAAATTGTCAGATGTATTTTGCCAGCTCTCCAAATAACCAGGATAACCTTTATTCATGTTTTCATTAGTTTCATCAATGGCCTTCTTAATTAGAAACAGGATGCTTGGATATTACAACGTATGTGACAAACAACTAGACAGCTCTAAACATTTGTCATTTGGTGCTACCAGATGTCAGCCTGGCAGTGTTGAAATTTGGACACATTTCCTCCCCCCCCCCTTCTTTCATGGAAAATAACCACCCTGCGTTAAGAACTGTTTCAAAGAGGTTGATTTGAGAAGGCTGATATCTCTGCTGACATCCTTTAATCATTCTTCCACCTATGATAAACATGTAAATGTTATGGTTGCTGACAGCACTTTCAAACTATTTTTGTCTGATCCCTCTGACAAAGAAACACTGGAGAGCTAGAGATCCATTTACAATTTGATTGACAGATTTCAGAAGAGCTAGCATGAACATTCTTCTACCTGCCCACCAGGCAATATGACTGTGAGGAATGACCTCTGTCTCATGACAGAAGGCTCCAGACCCATGACTAAAATAAAGCCTTTAAAAATATGCATTTTTGACTATTCTATTGTGTCGCCAAACTGAATGGATGGGGAATCTATGACCTTCCAGTTGTTGCTAGACTGCAGCTCCCATTGTTCATGACCACTTGCCAAATTGGCAAGGGCTGATGGGAGTTGGTGCTAACAATATCTGGTGGACAACAAGTTCCCCACCTCTGCCCAGCTGGAACATTTGATAGAACTAATCCTTTGTATGTCTATTTTCCTTAAGTGGGGAAGTGATTACATGCTCACCTTTCTCACACTATACTCTTTGTTTGGCACATTGAAGGAGTAGAAGTTCTAATTGGGGTGGAGAACTGGCGAACCCCTAGATGTTGCTGGAATTCAACTCCCAGCTGCCTTAGGAAGAATGGTCAATGACAGGAATGATGGGAGTTGTAGTTCAGCAACATCTGGGTGTTGGTGCCACAAGTTAGCCACCCGGTTCTAGATCATTTCAATATGACATGACTCTGGCCTTCCCACAGGCATCTGGGTAGAAACTCTGGAAAAGCAGGATGCTTGGCTAGATAGCTTTTTGTTCTGATCTAGCAGGGCTTTTCTTTTGTTTAAAGAATGTATCAAACTGATTTTCCACTGTGGTACCTCTCTAGGACTCTGCAGGGAGATTCCACCTGCAAGCAGATAGTTCTAGCCAGTGTGGTGTAGTGGTTAAGAGCGATAGACTCGTAATCTGGTGAACCGGGTTCGCGTCTCTGCTCCTCCACATGCAGCTGCTGGGTGACCTTGGGCTAGTCACACTTCTTTGAAGTCTCTCAGCCCCACTCACCTCACAGAGTGTTTGTTGTGGGGGAGGAAGGGAAAGGAGAATGTTTGCCGCTTTGAGACTCCTTTGGGTAGTGATAAAGCGGGATATTGAATCCAAACTCTTCTTCTTCTACAGTGACATATGCAAGTTCCAGGGAAACCATGTATTACCTTGTATTGTCGTCTACAAGTTTCACTGATTGCATGTGTATAGAAGGGTCCTGGACCAAGAACCATGGTATACAATTGCATAGCTAAACCTTCCTAATAGGGAGGATTAGCAATGAGACAAGGAGCCAGTGCCAAGTGTAATCAAATGCATGGTTTATTGCAGAAATAGAAATGTCAAGTAACAGCTTTCAGACTGGTCCAACAGCTTCTGGTTAAATCCACAGAAGGCAGAGAGAATTGGGGCAGATAGGTCGGGCAGGAACAACGTGCTGAGCTTAGAATCATAGAGTTGGAAGGGATATCAGGGGCCATCTAGTCCAACTCCCTCCAAGGAATCAAGAGAAAAGGATGATACCTAAAAAAAAGGGAGGGCAGAGCAGTAGACACCAAGTTAGAAGGAGGGGGCTAAATTAGTGGTAGGGAACCTATGGCCTGTGGGCCTCAATGGGCTTCCCTTTGGTCCATAAGCCATTTAGTCCATCAGTCACTGTGTCCTCCAGAAGCTGTTGGACTACAGCTTGCACCAGTTGCAGCCAGCATGCCCAATGGTCAGGACAGATGATGGAAGTTGAAGTCCAGCAACATCAGGAAAGCACCACATTGGCTACCCCTGCTCTCAAGCGGAAATGCCATGTTTTTCAGTTTTCCTCTAGCCTCTTTTCCATCTTCCAAACCCTGGGGCTCAATCCAAAGTTGAGAAGGAAGGCACAGCCATTTCCCCCTTCCCTTCTGGGAGAGTGATCGAGAACTCCAGGGACTCAATCTAGGGGCCTTGTCTTCCCACTTTCAACACATGAAGAGAGCAGGGCCCATTGAGCCATGCCTTCTTTTGCATCCTCTTGTAAGTTCTTCAAGATGTTTGAATTCTTGACAACACAACAGGTGTCATAAAGTTCACACTGCCCCAGTTCAAGAGGAACGGATTCGGAGATTCACAGACACTTTGATTGTGATCTGCCTACTTTGTTCTGCCCTCTGCTTTCCCCCCGGTCCATGCAATACTTCTTAAAATTACGGTACACCTATTATGGATTTCTAGAGGTCCCTCAATTATTTCATTTTGCAACTTCTCCTCTTAAGAGGAGCAGCAGGAAGATTGTCATTTGTTTTCAGTTGCGTTACAATCAGGGTTACATTGATTAATCAGTCGTATTTGTTCCGTTTTCCGTTTTTGATTGCTGAAGCCAGGGCTTCAGTTCATCTGAGGCTATTCTTTGGGTTCAGCGTGAGTTTCTGGATTTAATTAACTCTCCCAAATTGTCGCAGAACAGTCTTTATTCAACTCTACAGATGAGAACAACTTGAATCCAGCTACTGGATTATTATTATTTTAAAACCCTTCAGTTAGTTTTTACTCATCTTTCCCCCCAATATATGACTTGTCAGCAATTACATAAAGTTTCAGAAAGACTGAAATTCATCCATGTCCACCCTACATTTAGTCTGAATTCAAATTTCTAACTTTTAATTAGATGGCCAAAAGGCTTGCACGGAAAAATATTTCTACACTGTATTGTATCATTATAAATTAAAGGATATTTCAGATTCTTGGTTCCATTCTCTTCTTGCTATTTTTTTAAACTGACCGGCAATGTCAAGTTTTAGAAATACGCATAAGTTCAAACTGCAGAAGACGGGGGAGAAACGTCATACCCAATTGGCAGCGAAGTGAACCCTGGTCTATTTGTGTTTCTTCTGCCTCTCAGGAGCTCACCATTTTATGCTCACAGCAACCCTCTGGGATAGGTTAAGCTAAGAAATAGCAACCTGCCCAAGGCTACCCACTGATCTCTGTGACATGAATAAACAGGAATCTGAACCCATGTCTTCACGGTTGAAATCCAACACTTTCCCACATTTGAGATTTTATATTTCACTAGTACAGTTCCCATGAAATCATTTCATTCACTGCCGTAATTAATGCTAGTCATGTAAATCTAACCAATGGGATTTACAAACAGAAATATTTAAAAGCTTTCCCCCCCTCATTTATGTTTTATGTGCCTGCAAGATCATTAGTATTTTGAACTACGCAAGGTTTATTCAAGCATCTTGGGATGTGTGTACATCATCACAGGTACAAATGAGGAATGCAAGAATTGCCATGCTGAATCAGACCCACAGTTCACATAGCATCCCCCCCCCCCATAGCTAGCCAAGGAAGCTCACAAGCAGGGCAAGAGAGAGAAAACCTGTTTGTCCCTGGTTGCTGGTACAGTGGCGCCTCGCAAGATGAAAAGAATCCGTTCTGTGATTCTCTTCGTCTAGCGGTTTTTTCGTCTTGCGAAGCAAGCCCATTGAAGGATTAGCGCTATTAGCGCTTTTAGCGGCTTTTAGCGGCTTTTAGCGGCTTATCTGCTGATCGGATCAGCTGATAAGCGGCTTAGCGGCTTAGAAAAAGGGGGGGAAAGGGAAAAAACCAGCAGGAACTCGCAAGACATTGTCATCTTGCGAAGCAAGCCCATAGGAAATTCGTTTTGTGAAGCACCTCCAAAACGGAAAACTCTTTCATCTAGCAAGTTTTCCGTCTTGCGAGGCATTCGTCTTGCGGGGCACCACTGTATTCAGAGCATGTCCCATTCTGAACATGAAGACTCCTTGCATAGCCACTCTACATAATCAAGAGGGACATGGGTGGCGCTGTGGTCTAAACCACTGAGCCTCTTGGGCTTGCCAATCAGAAGGTTAGCGGGTCGAATCTCCACGATGGGGTGAGCTCCCATTGCTCTGTCCCAACTCCTGCCAACCTAGCAGTTCAAAAGCACGCCAGTGCAAGGAGATAAATAGGTACTGCTGTGGCGGGAAGGTAAACAGTGTTTCCGTGCACTCTGGATTTCATCACGGTCCTCCGTTGTCCCAGAAGCTGTTTAGTCATGCTGGCCACATGACCCAGAAAGCTGTCTGCAGACAAACGTCAGCTCCCTTGGCCTGAAAGCAAGATGAGCGCTGTAACCTCATAGTCACCTTTGACTGGACTTAACCATCCAGGGGTCCTTTACCTTTACCTATGCTAATGCATCTTACAAGCCATGTACTGCTGCCAAGCTTCATCAACCAAGCAAAATTATTCAAGTGGATCAAGGCATTTCTTGCACTGTCATTATCATCAGTAGACTGATCAATAGTATTTCGCAGAATTCATGACTATATATATATATATATATATATATATATATATATATATATATCATGGCACAATATTTACTTAACCCTCCCTTTGTTATTATAATGTTTTAGTGCAGCAATAAATTCTATTCTAATTTTTTATTGTGATTCAATGGTGAATTATACCTACTGTGACGGCAACCTCCCAGCAACCCTGGTCTCATGCTGTCTGAGGGGAGGGTGATTCCAGGTAACAAAAAACTGCACCAGATAAAGCAGTGCTGGTGGGGCTATTTCTACAAGGCTGCCCTTTTTCAATCAGCCTCTGCATTACCTTGGGAGTCTCCCTGAAGCCAATCGGTAACTTCTAAAGTAGGGGGCATTACTATAAGAGACCACATCAGGTTTATGAAACAGGGACAAATAGACCAAGTGTCCACCCCATTTCCCAGCCCCAAAATACTGTAGGAAAATGGGGGGGCATTCTGTTTCAGCCCTTATGTGGAGGTGTCCATGGTAGTCTATTTCTGTATATGCACTCTACATTTAACGCACATTTAAAACACCCCATCCCCCAATTTCCTGGAAACTTTACTTTTTAAGGGTGCTTGGAATTGTACAGCTGTGTGAGGTAAACTCCAGTCTGCAAGATTCTTGGGTTGTTTGTGTGCTTTAAATGAACTTTGAATGTATGGTGTATTCCATGAGTAGGCAAACTAAGGCCCAGGAGCCAGATCCAGCCCAATCGCCTTCTAAATCCTGCCTGCGGATGGTCTGGGAATCAGCATGTTTTTACATAAGTAGAATGTGTGCTTTTATTTAAAATGCATCTCTGGGTTATTTGTGGGGCATAGAAATTCATTCATTCCACCCCCCCAAAAAAAAAATAGCCCGGCCCCCCACAAGGTCTGAGGGACAGTGGACTGCTCCCTTGCTGAAAAAGTTTGTTGTATCCACAGCCTGTGTGGCTAGTGATACTATATATAGTTTAGTCACTAGGTGGCACTGGATTTAGTTGTGTCTAGGCAGAGGCAGAAGTATCCAATTATTGTTCTTTTATTGTTTTACTTCCAACATTTGCATAGTGCTTTTCACCACCGAATGGTCACAAAACAGTTTCCAGTTATGCTCAGTAAAGCAAGCTATCAGTCAACGTAGCACGGTATTTTAAACTCTACAACGCAAACAAATTACCGTAGAGTCCACAAATAGTCACAACATTTCAACACAGCAAACAACCCTCTGAAAGAGTTCATGTTTAGCTTTCTGATTGGTATATCCTCTAAGCTTTCCATGATACAATGTCTCTTCTGATCCTTGGCAGACTGAGTTACTTTCAGGGTCTTTCATCCAGAGGGTGGGAGCAGGAGGAGTTGCAGATGGACTGAGGGACTGGCTGATGGTGAGGAGGCCAGCCCACAAAAGGAGCCCCCTCCATTGAGTTATGGAGTTCCAAATGTGGCTCCAGAGAGGAAGAAAGGAGGACTACAGAGTCCTGTACGCCCGAGTATACACAATGTGAATTCATTCCCAAGCTGTTGCTTAAAAAGAGAGAGAGGATTTTAGAAGAGTTCTTGGAGGGGGGAGGAGATGGTCTGTGCTGTGCTGTTGTTTCAAAACAGATTTGAGATGGGAAGGCTATAATTACAGAAATGTTAAACATGATGCCCTGTGTTGTCTCCAGGGCACTATTAAATGCTGCTTTTTTTCTTTCTTTCTTTCACAGTGAAACCAACTGTCATTGATGTTGACATTTATGTTAATAGCATTGGCCCCGTGTCATCAATAAATATGGTAAGTGTCTTCCAGTCAATGATTTTATTGGCATCGCTGCTCGTGCCATGCGCATCTGATCCCCTTAATTTTTACTAAAACATGAGATGAGGTGAAGTGTTATGGTTGCTGTTGTCGCTGTATTTTCTGATCTGGTTCTGCTTTCCTGACAATTCTTTGTCCCTTTATTGAGGGAGGCCAGGACGGTGCAGGCAGGAGAGAGCTGATGATCAGCAGTATCATGCTGTGATCTGTCTGCCACAGAAAAAACACTCTTGAAAATGATGCATATTCCGTTTATCTTTGGGAAATATGCTTGCCCCGACGTTGCAAGCAATGGTGAAACAATGCTGACCGCAGAAAACATGGCCATGTAAACTAACGCTGCATTCCTATGCCTGTGTCTACTCAGAAGTAAGTCCTGCTACTCTTGGCAGGGTTTACTACTGGGTAATTGCACCTAAATAAATTGCAGTCATATGTTTTGCCATTGAAAGACTGACCTGATATCTTTTGGAAGTCTGCATGTCAACATGGTGGACTCACTGCAACCAAGGCGCTGACTGCTGAACTGTCTCCAGGTTTGGGGGAGTCCAGGATATTGTAAGGGAACATCTGCTCCCCCATAAAGAGGCTGTGACACAGATGGAAACTGATGTTGTGTGACTCATCATCCATCCGTGGTAGGTAGTGGCCATTGGAACCGGTACTGAGGAAGGCAAAGGAGTCCAACAGGAGGTATACCCAAAGCCTACAATAAATTTTGACACGGGTGGCGCTGTGGTCTAAACCACTGAGCCTCTTGGGCTTGCTGATCAGAAGGTCAGCAGTTTGAATCCCCATGATGGGGTGAGCTCCCGTTGCTCTGTCCCAGCTCCTGCCAACCTAGCAGTTCGAAAGCACACCATTGCAAGTAGATAAATAGGTAGCACTGCGGTGGGAAGGTAAATAGTGTTTCCCTGCACTCTGGTTTCCATCACGGTGTTCCGTTGTGCCAAAAGCAGTTTAGTCATGACCCGGAAAGCTGTCTGTGGACAAATGCCGGCTCCCTTGGCCTAAAAGCGAGATGAGCACTGCAACCCCGTGGTTGCCTTTGGTTGGACTTAACCATCCAGGCTCCTTTACCTTACTACTATCAATGGAGCCAACTAATTCTCATTATCTCTCCATCTTCCTCGCTGTTGAGTGTCCAAAAGGCAATGTGATAGGAGGAAGGAGTTTGTGGCTAGCACTGCCTCCTGGACAAGTTGTAAGAAGCAGGCTGGGGGCAGGGGGTTGGCTGGGGGCAGATTGAGGTTGGTGAGGCAGTGCCTCATTAACCTTTGAAGACTAGCCTTCATTGCTCATCATACTGCAGTCATGATGCTGACTAGAAGGACGGGGACCATTTTTCCATGGCTTTGTAATTCCCGACTCCTAAAGATTTTTCACACTCGGCCCCCTCTTGGACTTTTGGAGGTTTCTGAATCCTTTTTATTCTTCTGCTGCTGTAACTTTGTGAGACTGTAGTTTGTTTATGAGCGCTTTCGTTGTTTTGAATTTAAGTGCATTGTAGATTGCTTTAATGTAAAGTGTGCTACCTTGTTGTGAGTCTTCTAGAAATTCACAAATAAGTGCACTAAAGATACTATCCTCTACGCACTTAGCCTGGGAGGAAGACAAATTGAAATTGGTGGGTCTCACTTCTAAGTAGACATGCACAGGTTCACACTTTAACAATAATGTTTGGGTTTCTTTAAAGCACTTTTTAAATGCATAACTCTTATCGGCAAGGCAAAAATACATTTGTACTTAAAACCACATTTGTTCCCATCCAGTGAACTTGGCAGTGGCATTTTATAACACAATGAATATCTCTCTGAGCTATCTGTCGAGTGCATATGCACAGTTAACTAACACTTAATGGTTTGTGGTGCACAGGCAAAGCTTTAGTTGCAGGAGGCTATGCAATAAATTATGTGAATGAATCTGCTGGTCTACAGTGTACATGATTTAATTCTGTTTTTAGCAGTGATTCTGGCCATAAAGGACATTTGGAGCTGAACTCAGAAGAAATTAGGGATGTAGTCTTGTACATACTTATTTGGGAGTAATTATCACTGGGAGTAAATCCTAGTCACGGTGGGGGTTACTTTGCGGTAGGGTTGTGCTAATAATTTTGCTTCCTTATTTTTTATTAAGATACAGAATATCATGATGGTACAACAAATTAGTTTATGCTAAATTACACTTTCTTAGAGTTAGTTCTTCTTCCGTGTAACAATGCTCTTTGCTGTGATGTTCAACTCTGTTGGAATGTTTGGCTTAATCTTACTCACAACGGAAAGCTTTTAATGCCAATAATTATATTGGGAAACAGCAGCTACCAAATTCTAAATAATGACCCTGATCCAGAGAGAAATGTTGATACTTAAATGCAATTGAAATTAATGAAATCGTACTTGCTACTGGCTTGTTCTGTTGATTTCTGTAGGACTTCAAGTAATTTTCTTTGAATCAAGGTTAATTAAAATCTGTTTTCTTTGCCTATTGAAGGGTTGGGGTTTCCTCCCAAAGAATTTGGTGTCTGTGTGTGTGAGAGAGGGATGCTTTGTTTATCAAGGTGGCATCTGTGTGTGTCCATTAGGGGAGGGAAAATAGGGGGGGTGAAGGCTAATCAATTCAAACACTCATATGTTGCCAGGATTCAATGAGTGTGGAATTTGGGTCGCTACAAGACCAGGAGTTCTTTTCTTATTTTCGCACTAGCTGGGGTAAACACAGGCTAACATAATTTCACATCTCCTGTGCTTGTGTAGAGGTGGGAATGCACAAGTGTAAGTTAGAAGCATTTTAGTAGAGCAGTACCACTGGATTCCTCACCCTGCAATTTTGATTATGATCCTTGCTGTATCAGAATATTATGGTCAGTATGGTATAGATGAACAGAGTATTAGATCAGGGAGGTCAAGAGAGGAGTCTTGTTGTTTGGCAAACCAAGACATCCATACACACTGCCCTGGCTTGAGCCCAAGGAGGTCACTTCAGTGCTGCTAACATAGTGGTTTGACTTCACCCCTGGAGGCACACTCCATTGTCTCTCAAGACAGATGGGTGCCAACAAATATGAGATACTTGCCATGTAGACCACCCTGAACAACTTGGTGGAGAATAGGGTAAACCAGGGATGTATACATTTATATAGTTGAAGCTGCTCCAATTTTATTTTTATTTTGCTTTGAAATTGGTTGGTTGGTTATTGCATTTGTGGGAGATTCTGCTGGGCAAAAATCAAGGTACAAATATGAGAAAGAAATGAGTTTCACCCTCTGGACATAGGTGGTTACTCTGCAAAGTCCATAATGTTGTTGGAATTTCTGAAATCAGGCTCTGCCTATCCTGCATCTAATTTGAACTCAGGATAAATTTAAAGTCCATCTGTTGTTGTTGTTGTTTAGTCGTTTAGTCGTGTCCGACTCTTCATGACCCCAAGGACCAGAGCACACCAGGCACTTCTGTCTTCCACTGCCTCCCGCAGTTTAGTTAAACTCATGCTGGTAGCTTTGAGAACACTGTCCAACCATCTCATCCTCTGTCGTCCCCTTCTCCTTGTGCTCTCCATCTTTCCCAACATCAGGGTCTTTTCCAAGGAGTCTTCTCTTCTCATGAGGTGGCCAAAGTATTGGAGCCTCAGCTTCAGGATCTGTCCTTCCAGTGAGCACTCAGGGCTGATTTCCTTCAGAATGGATAGGTTGGATCTTCTTGCAGTCCATGGGACTCTCAAGAGTCTCCTCCAGCACCATAATTCAAAAGCATCAATTCTTTGGCGGTCAGCCTTCTTTATGGTCCAGCTCTCCATCTACTCTCCATCTACTACCATGTAAACGTGGCGTATCAGTGATCTGCATGACTCCACCCAGATTTGGTTGCACAAGACATGCACACATAAATACATTTTGTATGCCTGTCTCTGCTCTGACTTGGCACACCACATTTTGTCTCATTTGTTTGAAAGAGGACAAATGCTTAATACGCATTTATTAAGCAACATGAATCAGAAGAGTCCATGCTGTATGCAGGTTGCACAAGCCACCCCCGTTGATTTGTTGTTACAGGAGAGAAAGATAATTAGCTATTTGTCAATTCTAAGGCTGAAGCAGATGGTTCCCTTGCTGGGCAAACGTTGCTTTTACCTGAAGAAAAATGAATCAAATACATTACTTTGACTGAAGATGTCAGTTGCCCCAGTACTTTCTGCACACTCCATCTTTTGTTTGTTTGTTTGTTTCAGTCATTCGTCAGGAAATGTACATTCCATATTTTCTTACCAAGATTAATCTTTTCCCCGGAAGCTCAAGGGCTTAGGTTTTATCTGCATCTTCAGGAGACCAAGTGATGGGTCATTTGCCCTGCAGTTTGGAATGGCTCCAAGGAACCATGTTAAACAGAGGTCCATAAAAAAATTTAAATGATCAGTCAGCCAATCACTTTATTTGCATGCTGCTTTTCCAAGGTTAAAACTGTGCTCAAAGTGGCTGAGAACATATGAAAAATTACATAACGACGAACATATCATAACAACAAACAAAACATCAAAAGGTACCTACTGAATCAAACAATTTATACACCAATCATAAAATACAAAATGAAGATACAAAAAAGTAACAGCAACAACCAACCCAACAAAACCCCCTAATAATACCTCAGCCTATTGAACTGTTGTCCAGCTCTCATGTTCCATGCTTGGATTCATAGGAGTACTGAACACTTCACTATGTAGGAAATCCTACTTTCTAATAAAATATGCAGCCCAGTAGTTGTTTTTATAAAGAACTGGGTTATGACCAATTCAAATGGTTAAATGTTCTGCCTATTGCAAATTCTACCTTACAGTAAAGTAGCTTTTGTATGGAATGCAGGCAATATCCAATAAGTCTTGCTCAGAGTGAACTCATAGACCTAAGTTAGACTGATGTTGGGTACCACTCTGTATATTTTAGCTTTTGTATGTTTTGATACTAGTACCAACATTATCTATGTATCATCTATCTATCTATCTAGCTAGCTAGTGAGCTATGATCTATCTATCTATCTATCTATCTATCTATCTATCTATCTATCATCTATCTATCATCTATCTATCTATCATCTAGCTATCTATCATCATCAATCTATTATTAATATTATTATTTATACCCTGCCCATCCGGCTGGGTTGTCCCAGCCACTCTGGGTGGCTTCCAACACATATAAAAGCATAATAAAATGTCAAACATTAAAACACTGAATATATTACAAACATTTAATATGAAAGGGTCAGGGGGGAAATAGAGATGTTGCCTCAGATAACAAAAGGTTCAAAGTAGAAAGGCTTTCCATGGGTAGTAAGGAAAGAGCTGAGAAGTGACCATACAAAACAGGAAGTGTAGATTTCCCAAACATTCTGACACCTCTGTAATAGAAAAAAACAAATCACACTTGTGTCCACAGAAAAGTTAGCTGTCTGACTGAAAACTACTATATGTCACTTAATGCAGAAAGTCAAATTTGGACATCACATTGCAGTATCAGTGTCGCTTTCTGTGTTGGCTCTTTATAGGAGAGAGAGGAATGAACAGAACACCACAACTTGCCATTATTTATTTGTTTATTTAACAAAATATATACATTTCTTGATTATCATTTTTAAATCAGAGCAGTATACAAAAGAAAAACCAGTAAAATTAAAACCTCACAACCATACTTTAAAACACAGAGAAGTTAAACTACTAAAACAGATTAGAAACATCTCAACTTTATAAGCATTTGGGTAGGCTTGTATAAAAATGAATTTTTTAGCAGGTGCCAAAAATTCAGTATTTATTGAATGTGAGAACTATGGCAGGTGTTTGGCACTTTTAGTATACGCAGGGTTGCATCCAATACGATTATATTTAGAGTAGACACATTGAAATCGGTGCACTAAAATTAGAAATGCCAAATCACTTCAGTGGGTCTACTCTGAGTAGGAGTAGCATTAGATCCCATCCCAAATCTTTGATTATGGATCCAGTCCAAGCGCCATCTCTGAAAAGTGAGCTGTGAGGAAAGTGGCCCTCAAACTTCTCTGTATGAACGTCAGGCACATTCTTGACAAAATGCCACCAGGTGCTCTGTCTTGGGAGAACTGTGATTCATGCCTATCGCGGGAATTTATTCACCTTTTCCTGTTGTTTAAGATCATTTTTATGTCTATGACAGCAATGGAGATTAGGAGATCTCTGCTGACAGAGACACCTTGCCCAAGACTATTTGCTTTGGTTCTCTAGAAGCCCTGCCACTTCACTCCCGTGACATTTCAGAACTTCATTTCCAAATCCAACATTTCACACACACATTTAATCAGTGGCTATAGGTTATTTTCCAGGCTAGCATTTCAAAGTAAGGCAGTAGAGGTAAAGCCATTCAGTCCACGTAAGTAAGGAAGCCTGAAAGCAGGAAGTTTGGCTCATCTTACTAGCTGTTAACAGAAACATGAAGGTCCCTTTGTGACATTCAGGAGAAGCCACAAAAGAAACAACTTGTGCCTGGTTTGTGCCCAGTCAGACAGGTGTGCATTCTCCCCTGCTGAGTCTCTCCATCTCTCTCTCTCTTGCCACATCAACTTTAGATTAAAGTTGAGGAAAGGGGAAAACAGTAATAAACAAAGCATTTCTATAGTATGGACTAGACTCTAGTCCATGTAGTCAACAGCAATGGAGATTAGGAGAGCTCTGCTGACAGAGACACCTTGCCCAAGACTATTTGCTTTGGTTCTCTAGAAGCCCTGCCACTTTACTCCCGTGACATTTCAGAACTTCATTTCCAAATCCAACATTTCTCACACACATTTAATCAGTGGCTATAGGTTATTTTCCAGGCTAGCATTTCAAAGTAGTCAACAAGGTGACTCCAAATGTTCATGGATTGCAACTCTCATCAACCCCAATGAGCATGGCCAATAATCAAGAGGTGATGGGAACTGAAATACAGCAATATCTGAGGTGTGATGGAGGCAGGGACCTCATTAGATACCAGTGTTGTAGACACTGTAATTGCAGAAGTGATGTATTTTCTCCCACCAGACTCTTTATCTTCATAGTTTCTAAAGTGGAATGCCATTTTTAATTGGAAAGCCTCTATCCTAATTTCCATCCATTGACAATGGTAACATGCATAAGTCTGGCTGATCCAAAACGTATTTTTAAAAAATAAATAAGCTTGGTTCTATATGACTGTGATCTATTCCAATTACAATCAGTTCCTCAAAATCAAATTTGAAAAACAACACACCATTGACTTAAGGCTGTGTACACACTCCTGTTTTCTCTGTATCCAGTGCATCCTCCCTTCTAGTTTGGAAGACGGTTATATATGTGACATTATCCACAATCCGTATCTATCCTGTAACTATCCTGTCATTTATTTTTATTTAATTCACAAGATTTCTACGCTGCTCAACTGTAAATGAAAAATAAAAAAACAACTCAAACTCAAAGCAGTTTACAGGGGGGTGGGACTATAAAACTATTGGTTAAAAACAGTTAAAAAAAAACAATTTAAACTCCCCCCCCCCCAAAAAAAAAAATCAGCAGTAAACTAAAAACATATTAAAGAACACAGCACTGGAAATACCGTGTTTTGCTGTGATTTTCGCCAGAACAGCTTTGATCCAATTTGAGAAAAACTACAACCTAGCTGCATTTTAAGCCAGTAATGCATACGCAAACCTAGATGAGGAATATAACTGTTTTCTTTTTCTTCATCTTTGCAGCCACTTTCATGGTTTTGGTCTAACAGATACCTAAATTTAGCTAAGGCTCTGATCCAATATGGATAAAATAAAGTTTCCCTCTGCCTTTGATTCTGGTTCTGATTTGGGCATCTTTATGGCTCATCCTCAGCCATAGCTGCTCCTTTAACTTCCCTGCAGCTGTGTGGAATAATGGTGCCAGCACAGAGCAGGCAGGAAAATGTGTGTGCTGTCTGAAATCCCAGTGGGAGCAATGTTGTTGTGAGTTTCCATGCCCACGCCATGCCTGCTGCTTTATCAGTCATGGTTAAGAGTCAGTCTGTTTATATAGCACATCTTCCACAGATATATTCTGCTCAAAACAGTTCACAGAAGTCAAGTGCATTAGCAACAGCAAATAAAACGGATGCGCTGTGACATACCATTGACATTCCAACCATTACAATTCATTTAAGACAGATATCAAAAGTCTTGAGTGTGCATGAAATATACTGATGAGTCAATTAACAATATCCAATGCCAATAATATCAACATCACACCGTTTTAAGCAATTTGTTTAGCACGTCATATGGAGACACTTAATAATCAGATAGCTTTCCCACATTGCGGCATAGCATGGGGGGCTGGGGGGGCATAGCTCTGGGCACGTTATTTGGGGAGGAGGTGCAACCAGGTGTCCCCACAAGACTCCCTTTTCGAGGGAAGCCACACCAGGGCCTGGCCTTTGGAGCTGGGGTGGTGGCAGCAGTGGATCCTTCTCCTTAAGGGTGCCCCTGGGCCAGCTGAGAGGGAGAGGGGAGGGTACAGTCACCAGCCGGCCAGTGCTTCACTTCTGGGTCAAGCCTGACCGAGGGGCAGAAGCAGCAGAGAGGAGGAGAGACAGAAACCACTTCACTGCCCCTCTCCTCCACTGGGCTTTGGTGCATGTGTGTGCCCCATGGCACTCCCAACCTAGTGGCATGCCCCACCACCTGGCATGCATGCCCTCCACCTGCTGTATGCATGCCCACCCCAGGCAGCAATAGGAGATGCTTTGCCCCTGTTCCAACATCAAAACAGAAAAGAGAAAACTAACACAACTGAACTGCTCTTAGCAGAAACTTCCAACCAAGCATACTGTATTATTCTACACTAGGGGTAGCCAATGTGGTCTCCTTCAGCCAGGGGTGACAACTTGAAGAAAATATTGTGGGGGCCCAGGTAAGCCCTGCCCCACACAATCAATCACATGACAAGGTGCACACACACACCCTTTGAATGGCAATGCCTATCAACTTTGGGGGCAAATATTTTATTGTTTGGGCTGAAGCCCCCATGGCCCCTAGGAGTTGGCGCCTATGCCTTCAGCTGTGGTTGGACTACAATTCCCATCATCCCTGGGGGGGTTTGGGGCATGCTAGCTGTGGCTGATGGGAGTTGTAGTCCAACAGCTAAAAGACACTACTCTGATGGTCCCTCCTAGGCACCAATACAGTCAAGATCTCCAGCTAAAAGCCCCACTTTAGCCCAGATGAAGAAGAGTTTGGATTTGATATCCCGCTTTATCACTACCTTGAGGAGTCTCAAAGCGGCTAACATTCTCCTTTCCCTTCTTCCCCCATAACAAACACTCTGTGAGGTGAGTGGGGCTGAGAGACTTCAGAGAAGTGTGACTAGCCCACAGCAGCTGCATGTGGAGGAGCAGGGATGCGAACCCGGTTCACCAGATTACGAGTCCACCACTCTTAACCACTACACCACGCTGGCTCCCAGATGAGGCCACCCCACGCTCACCGGGATACCAAATCTATCCCTAGAAGAAAAGGCATGATAGGCACTAGGCACTTAGGAACATAGGAAGAAGATGCTTTCTACGTAGTCCCACCATTGTTCTCCTGGCTCAGTGATATCTATGCTGGACTGGCCATCATTCTCCAGGTCTTCAGATAGGGTCCCATGCTGGGGATTGAAAGTGGAACCTTCTGCATTTAAAACTGGTGCTCCACTACTGAGATGCAGCCCTTCTGTTTCAGACATCTCACTCTCCTGCAATGATCCCATATACTGAGCAGGAAAAGGGCGACTGCTAATCTAGTAGTCTCAAGGCAGAAGAAGCAAGATGGAAAAAGCCTCTCTCCAAGCAGATGTCTTCATTACAGGATAGAGTGCTGAAGGCAGTGCAGTAACTGCTCACATACTGAAAGTATCTTGCGGGCTGATGGCATTAGTCCCTAATACCCAGCCCCACTTTTATAACGAGACTAGAAAGTTCTTCTCTCAGTTTGACAGCATCTCCCTTATGATCCTCCTGGGGCTCAGAAGGACTAGCGAGGCAAGGCAGGTGGAAAACAGCCACACGTCTAGAGGCAAGCACAGAGTTCCCTCTCCCCTCTGGGATTCTTTTTACTAGGCTTATGGTTTACAGGGCTAGATTCACCAGCAGGCAGATGAAGCAAAAAGCCTTGGGGCTTGGGACTTCTGAAGGAAAATAAATGAGTTCCCATGTAAAAACAAAATACAAAGAAACAAAACCCTTTAACATGAGATCCCAGGTAATAAAACAACAACAACCCCAAACCAAAACCCTTTAATGAAGCAATCCCAGTTTATAAATAATGTAGCATTGCCAGGAAAACTCCTTTTCATATCAACTATGGACCAGGTTAAGGTCCGTATAGTTAAAGCTATGGTTTTCCCAGTAGTTATGTATGGAAGTGAGAGCTGGTCCATAAAGAAGGCTGATCGCCAAAGAATTGATGCTTTTGAATTATGGTGCTGGAGGAGACTCTTGAGAGTCCCATGGACTGCAAGAAGATCAAACCTATCCATTCTTAAGGAAATCAGCCCTGAGGGCTCACTGGAAGGACAGATCGTGAAGCTGAGGCTCCAACACTTTGGCCACCTCATGAGAAGAGAAGACTCCCTGGAAAAGACCCTGATGTTGGGAAAGATGGAGGGCACAAGGAGAAGGGGACGACAGAGGACGAGATTTTTGGACAGTGTTCTTGAAGCTACCAGCATGAGTTTGACCAAACTGCAGGAGGCAGTGGAAGACAGGAGTGCCTGGTGTGCTCTGGTCCATGGGGTCACGAATAGTCGGACACGACTAAACAACTATAAAACAACAATAATGGACCAGGTTGGATTATATTTCCCCTGTGAAGCAGCCTATAGCATGGAAGGGAGCAAGGGATCACCTGACTTCCTTGGCCACCACCTCCCTCAGCCTCATCACCAATGTTCTGACAGAGTGACATGGAGGAGATCAAGTTCACATTTGGCCTATGCATGTAAAATCCAATGTCCATAGGCCAAAATCAGGTGACTGGCTCTCAAGGGTGGGGGAAATTCCTCTTGTGTTATTTTGACCCACACACATATGTCGCATCTGACATTTACATTGTCAGCATGGATGTGTGGGACATTCGAGGTGAGGCAGCTCAATGGAAAGCAAAGGCATGAACTCATTCCCTTCCAGGTGATGGAGTGGATTGGGGGAAATAGTGTCCATTCTGTCTCTATAGGAGATACTATATCAGACGTGAACATCCTTATTGTGATATGTGATTACTAATTACACTTTCGCTGGATAACTGCTGATTCACTCACTCTTCGATGTGGATTACATGTTCCTCAGATGAGTTTCCCTTTGCGCTCTTTTATTATCTTTCCCCCTTTCTACCCATTTTCTTGTCTGCTCCCAATTATATTTGTATGCATCCTCTGTTTCTACCTCACTCTTTTCTTCACAGTTGAGAATGAAACCAATTCTCCAGACTTAACAATACCCTGATTGAATTCCAGCTTCAGTGTTGGGCTTCCCAAATGCTCATATTTCTTCTCTGTCAGGCTCACGAGGTACTTTTTTAAAAACAGATGTCTGAAAATGAGCACTTTCCGGTTAAATATTCTCCTCTGCTCATGACGTAATCTGCATTTCCCTTTTCTCTCTTTCTTTCTTTCTTTCTCTTTTGACTTATTTGCATAGCCCCAAAATATATTACAGGAGCATCTGCAGCTGTAGAAATACCATCAGACTAATGTTCTTGGGCAAAACTCATTTCTTATGAAATTGCCACTCGATTTCCCAGTTATTGTTTATGAACTGTACTTTGATCACTGTACTTTCTTTAACTACGATAGAAATGGTATCTTCTGGAACTGATGGGCAGAGCTGCAGCCATACTTTACTATAAACAGTCAGGAATAACTTTAGACCTCCCGAATGGAACCAGCCATCACCATAGCCTTGATAAAATTTCCTCTTTTATTTCCTGCCTGTCTGGCACTCCAGAAACAACCCCTGTGTTGTTATGAAAGGCCAGTGCATGACTGGTGGCTGACAGTTGGCTTGAATGATCACAAGCTGTGTAGGCCTGTTCAAAAAATACCTCTGAAATCCCCCCCCCAACTTTTAAAAACACAGTCTTTCTATTAAAGCCACATATCTATATTTTATTTGCACTCATCTGTCATCATGCTTGGGACTAAGTGTGCATGCACCAAGTCAAAATGGTGGAGGGAAACATGAAAATTCACCAGCATTTTGTAGTGTGCATTTGCACATTCTTGAAAGCAAATTCCTCCAATATAATGTTATTTTTTCAATTATATGTATTTTTACACACACTTTCCCCTAATATACACATTCAGAGGACATAATTTTAAGGATAGTTGTGAGTCAGCTTGCACAGTTTGCAGATTAGATGCATTTGTATGAAAATGTGAAGCAAACCGTATTTCTCTCCATCCTTTGTTTGAAATCACCTCTATCAGTTTTTTCTCTCTGAGTCCACCCACCTTCTTACTTTCTCCTAGTCAGGGGGCGGCATCTCTCAATTCTTGCTCAATTCTTGCCCAAGAGGATTTATAGTTTGTAACTCAGAGTAGACACACTGAAATCAATAGCCAAGACAATTAATCTTATAAAGGGACTACTCTAAGAAGAATTATTGGTCCAACTCTAACACAATAATCCTAAACACAATAATCCTATCTACTCAAGAGTGAGTTCTACTGAATTCAATGGGAGTTGCTCTAATGTAAGGATCTATAGGATTGTAGCTTACCTTTCCTAATCATGACATAACTGTGGGGTATATATTGCTGAGATCTAATGCTATTTTTATTGATTTCCACATTCCCTAAAAGAGTTGGTGGTTTCTGTGTAAAAGTGTATCTTAATCATCAATGGCTGTCATTTCATGGCCATAAAATACTCATGTCATCTATAATCCATTTTAAATTGAGTAAAAACACAAGGAAACAAGTCCCATGGCTTGTGAGAAGTACGTGATATAATAAAGCTGTAATTTATGCTGCTAGCCATCAAAATGCCAATGCTAAACAAATAGCAAGAGAGATATACATGACTAGCATTGGCCAGTTTTCAGAAGCAGAAAATGTGAAATCCTAACACTTTTGGGGGTGTAGTTATACCTGTAAATATTTAATATTGAATAGATACTGTGTTCACATGCCAGCAAGCACTGCTCCAGCCATGAGTCCATTAAAATGAATGGAATGGTGCTTGATAAGTCACATCCTAAAAAGGTGGCCCTTCACTGGGCGACTCCATGATGAGATGTAGATGCATGGGCTCGTGTCTCTCTGCCCATGTGCAATGGACTTCTCTATGCTGTATCTATAGCACCTATCTTAAATATCTAGTTAAAAAGCAGCATGTCATATGACACAGCACTATCTACGTATAACAGAGATTGACAGTAAGCAAAGATTGCAGTACCTGAAATCCCTGAAACTGCCCTTGCAGTTAAAGAAGTTGCACTGCTCAAGTTCACAGCAGAAGCGACCAAAAACCCTCTGTAGATGTGGCCTTTTCTAAATGGCAGGACCACCTTGTTCATATTCCTGACTAGCACTCAACAATGGGAGACAGCAACAACAGCTGGTCAGTTATATGGGATTGGCCTTAAGAGATTCCTGCGGATGGAGGTTAATTCCTGGAGATTCCAGGCTAAAGCTAAAGGGTTGGCAACCTCAGACAGGGGTTGAACCTAGGACAACCTCACAGGCAGAGGAGATGAGCTATGGTTTTATCATTCCTCTGTTTTATTATGTTTTCTTAACACAACTTTTGTGTTATAACTTTTGATGATTACTTTTTGTAATGAAGAGTAGGTAATAAATATTTTGAATGAATGAAGAGATAGAGATAGAGATAGATAGATGATAGATGATAGATGATAGATGATAGATGATAGATGATAGATAGATAGATGATAGATAGATAGATAGATAGATAGATAGATAGATAGATAGATAGATATAGATAGATAGATGATAGATAGATAGATAGATGATAGATAGATAGATAGACAGTAGCAGAAACGAAGATCCAGCCCCATAACATTGCTTTTTTCCTTTTTGCCACCTTAAAGAAATAGCAGTGTTGGTCACATCTAGTCTGTGATTAAGCATTTTTAAAGAACTGACTTACAGTGGTGCCTCGCAAGACGAAAATAATTCGTTCCGCGAGTCTTTTCGTCTTGCGATGTTTTTCGTCTTGCGAAGCACAGTCCGTCGCAACTGCGCCTCTTCAAGCGGCTTTAAGAAAAAAGCACAAGACGTTTTCATCATGTGAAGCAAGCCCATAGGGAAATTCGTCTAGCGAAGCAACGCAAAACCGAAAAACCCTTTCGTCTAGCGAGTTTTTCATCTTGCGAGGCATTCGTCTTGCGGGGCACCACTGTATCTGTTCACTTTGTTCCTCTAAATCCAGAGTTAACCAGTGGGATAAAATGAAATGGTTGGACCTTGCATCTTTCCAGCTTGAAGCCCTTCCGCTAGTTCCCTCATGGAACTCTCTCACTGATAGATGCTGCCTGCTGAACTGCCCTTAATGGTTTATAATCTTCCATCTAGCTTGCCTTCCTTTTAACTCCACCTGCATTCCCAATCTCATTTCTCTACCTGTCATATCTTGCAGTCACCTTCATTCTCATTGAGCCTCTTGTGAGTACACTGACCTTCACGAGCTCATCCACAAGATCACTTATTAAACTCATGAATCCTACTAAGCTGTGTAAATAATAGCCCACCTTAAAGTAGAGGGGAGATGCCCCTCTTTAGGAAGAGTTTAGCCTATGCATAGTACCATATTGAATGTGTACTCAGTGGTAGAACTTCTGTTTTATACACAGAAGGTTCAATACCCAGGTAGGGCTTTGTATGTTTCCAGTCTAAAACCCTGGAGAGCCACCCCCAGTTAGTGTGTAGTCAGCAGGGAGCTTGATGAACTAATGGTATTACTCAGGGTGAGTTACTTTCCCAACTATACCTGAACATTTTAAAAAAATATATATCAAAAATGTTTCCCTCCATGCTGGCATGTCAGGGTTCTTGATCCTTACATTTGCTGCAGTGGTTGTCAGTTATGAAAATCAACAACTTAGTTCCCAAAGAAAACAGAAACAGAGATTTAGTCTCATTAGTATTGGGGGCAATTTCTGTTTGGTTATGGGGTGAAATTCCCATTGGAGTAAGGCAGATGAATTCTGACTCAGAAAGAATATGTGAAATCAGTCAAATCTTTCCGAGTTCATAAAAACCCACAGTGAAGTTCGCAGGAAGAGTACTAATGATTTTTCCGAAGGTCAAGTACCCAATTAGTCTTGGGCAATCTCATTAAAGTCAACAGGATTCCTCCAGAGTAAGTAGGTATCTTGTGGAGTAGAGTTAATAGATGCATATTTTGTGAGGGTTAGTTGAGGAAAGAAGTGCACAGAACTGTCCGCTCCATGATTTAATTAGGGGACTTTGGTCAAGGGCAGTGCAGGGGGGAAATATGCCATTGCATAATTGCAGAATAAAGTGCCAAACAGAGATCTACAATCAGTTGATAAGAAAAGGCTTCCTCTATTTCTTTCTCTACCTCCCAGATAATCTTCCTTCCTTTGCTCCTAAATGATGCAGGATCACATCCTCACCAAGCATCTGTGCATCGCATCTTTAAGGCAAAGTGGCTTCAAGTTCCCTAAATTGGGCTCCATGTATTATGCAAATGTTAGTTCATTAGAGGTTGAGAAGAGCTATCAAGCTGTATTGTTGACCAAAATGCTTCTCTTCTTCTGTTCCCCTCTTTATCCCTCTGTTGTTCCCTTAGAATCATCAGGGAAATTTATTCACCCCCCCCCTTTCCCACCTCTTGTGGTATGACAAGAGCTTTACAGAGAGCTGTTACTGTTCTCCATAGAATTATAGGGTGGAATATATCTGAAGGTCATCTCAATAAATACTGTACACTGAGGCTGTGCACACACTCCTGTTTGCTCTGAATCCAGTTTGTCCCCACAGCTTGTTTGGGAATCAGTGTACATACAACATTAGTCACAATCCAGATCTATTCTGTTGCTTCTTATCAAAACAGGGAGCAGGACAGTTATGCCAAAATCAAGAGTAATAACCAAACAATAGAAAACTCCACCTATCCAAGAACACATCCTTATACACTCTGATGGTTAAAGTGGAAAACTACTGTCTTCACAGTCACTAGCATAGGCTGGAATTCCCACATAATAATGTACTGGAAGATTTTTTTTGGGGGGATACACCATTGGATCTAGTGGCTACTGATATATATGACTGCCTGTACTAGGAGTTGCTGGAAAGACCCGTACAAGGCATCATCCAACCAGCTTACAGACTTCACTCCAGATTTGTGTAGGGCTTACTCTTTAGCCTTTTTTTCTCCCAAAGATATCCTGCAAGGCAGGAGTTTTCCTTCTCCTAGATGGGCTACCTTCCCAGGATGATGAACCCCATCTGCCCCTTCTTCAGTATTAGCTGCCTAGTAGTTGTTGGCTGCCTACTCAAACTGCAACATCATAGCAGCTACGTCAATGGCAATCTTTGGAATCTTGAATGTTCTGCCTGAGTACAGAGGCCACATATTTTGACATCAGGAAAGATCAGCCTGTGGTGTTATGAACATGATTATGGTATAATATTCCACAAACGAAACTACAATCTTTCTTTTTATCTTTTTAGTGGGTCAAATAGACACTGTTATTAGAAGGGTCCAAATACCAGTCACTTGCTTTTTAATCCTGGTAGTATTGTAGTGTAATGTAACATCTATGTATTTAAGGCAGTTATTACCCTGTCCTTTTGTCAGAAGTTCAGCCTACACTCGAGTAGGACCCTGGCAGAGACACATGCCTGACTGGCATTTTCCCTTCCTCCTGGTCAATCATTCGGGAGTTTCATAAGCTTTCTTCACCTTGCGTAACAGACCTCAGCAACTCAGCATTTTGTCTAATCTACTTTATTTATATATAAACACACACGGATCACTGCAACATGGCTCCCTCTCTCTCTAGCATCAGACAGCAAAGAGAAAAAGAGCAAAGGACAATAGTCCCACTTCACAGAACACAGTAACACAAGCATCCTGTCTCCGTCACTTCCCACTCTGTAGAGTCAAAACATATACCATCATGTGATAGACAAAAATCCCATGACTGCAATCATGGAGCAGGAATTCTAACAGTTATTATCCTGTCCTTTTGTCAGAAAGGCTCCCAGGGTAGGGTTGCCAACTTGAATAAAATATTGGGGGGGGGACCCAGGTAAGCCCCTCCCTGCAAAATCAATCACATGACATGGCACACACTCCATTTGAATGGCAATGCCCATCAACTTTGGGGGGCCTGGACCACTCAAATATTTTATTGGGGGAGGCCGAAGGGTCTTTGGCCCCTAGGAGTTGTCTCCTATGCAGAATAGCTTGCAGAAATAAGTACCAAGACAGCCTCAGCTCTCCAGATTACTATCTTAAGGACACGAGACACATGGGAAAACGAACGGGAGAGAGAAGGGAACAAAAAGCTCCAACACATGTTAAAAACTTTAAATGATGCTTTTAAGGCTACAATAGTATACATGCTTTCCTGGGAGCAATGGGGCTTACTTCTGGGTTGATATGTATCAGAAACTCTCTGGTTTAAGCATACAAATAATTATTTTCCTGTTTGAATATTTCTCCTACTTAGCTCAAAGAGAGAATGGGAAAGAAGGAGGTGAGAAATCTTTCTAGTGGCTGTATCCAATAGATACAGGGTTTTTGTTTTTTGTGTTTTGTTTTGTTTTGTGTGTTTTTTTTTTGCTTATTGCTGTAGTTAAGTGTGCATTTTTATTTTATTTCTTAGCTGTTTGTTGCCATTCACTAGCATTTCTCATTGGGCCCATTTTAAGAAAAATGAGCAGGAGACTTCGAGTTGACTGTAGGTATACCTGTGCACTTTGATAATGAGAACCAGAAATGGCTGCAGCATCTCTCATACTTGCCATCTCCCACGACTGAAAAGATTAACCACCCTGAAGCTCAATTTAGATAAGGATTAAAAACCAGTTGGCACTGAAATGAAATGATTTCCTCCCCCAGGTGCACAATCATTCATCCCGAGGCGGGACAGTGAATGCTGTGTATAAGCACATATTTATGGGGCAATGTGCCCTTTGGTACACACTCATATGCACAGCACTTGAATGAATGAAATTAGTAATTGACATTGGTTTCCCTGTTCCAGAGCACTGTATGCAATATCCTCATGGAGAATTATTGACCTGCAGTGGCTGCCTTGATCAATAAGGGAGGAAGGGCAACTCCAAGTATAAAAGCCGTTGTGTGCTTCTGAGCTTCCCGGACTGCAGGACGTTGCTGGATTTGGGTGATGGTGTAACAAAAATCCCATACAAACCATTCCATTGAGCAATGCTTGGACAAAGAAAACAGAGCAGAGGATATTCTTAGATGTGCATTCATTTGGTGCTGGGAAGTTGGCACAGAATTTGGGTGTCTGAGTATTTCAGCTTCGGTTCTTGGAAAGAGAGACTCTGCTGTCACCAAAATTCCTAGCTGCTTACCTCCATCAAGTCCAGCTTCTTAATCTTCCCCATTCCTCTTTTCCTTCACTAGTTCAAACCTTGGCAAGCTGTTTATGTGATGTTTGCAAAGGTAAATTTTATGTCTTGTTTGATATAATGTGTGTATGTACACCCACTTTACTCCAAGCAGTCTAAGGCTGTGTACCATCCTACCCAGAAGGCCCTTTTTTGGACATAACACTGGCATTCGGCTAGCTGAGTTCGGTTAAGCCAATATATCTCTGGCTCAGCCAGGGTGCGGGACCTATGCCAGTGAAGCCTTGGTTCAGCCTGGTTTGCCAAAACCTGAATCCAAACCTTCTCATCCCTGTGGATCTTGAGTTTGGATTGTCCTGTTAGTTTGGACTGTTGAATTTGGATTGTGCTGCTGCCATAATACTTGGTCAGTCAACATGTGATCTCATTATTGCAGTCGTGGGGGTGAGCCATGACAGGGAAAATGTTTCATACTGTGACTATACGATAAATGTATTGTGTGCAGTGCTCACGAGAGCACAGAAAAGAGATTGTAGTACCCTCTCCTTCAAAGTATAGCAGAGCAGTGCAGAACGCCAGAGCTGGCTGAAGACATTTTGCTGCCGGATGCAGAGCAGTAAATAAGCACATCTCCAACTTCCCCAGCCATGGTATGTAGTGCCCAATACTGGTAAACTTATTTTGACACCTCAGGCGTACAATCCCACAAGGGCGTTCCCTAGCAGTAAAAACACAATACTGTTATTAAATGGTTAACCATTTGTTGACACTCAAAATCTGTTGCCTGAGGGGATCACCTCACTCTACCCATATGCCTATGGAGGAATTAAGGAATTTATTCTTGCTGTTGTGCTCTTGGGATCCCCTTAATGAAAAGTATCTGCCTGCCAACCCTCTTGTTTACAAGATGTTTTGTGATTATACTGTCTAGTGAGAGAGAAAAATAACCTCTTTTTTTAGAATATTTAGGGAATGCTAGGTGACAGCATAATTTTCATTATGTGGGCTGCCAAATCCATGCTATCTGCCATCCAAAAGCCTTTTTATGTTGGTTTTATGGTGGCTGCATTTCCCAATGCTCATACTTAAATTATTTAGTCCTCTTACTGCAACTGTAACACTTTCTAAGATATAATTGAGTGCAACCTATATTCAAGTGAAGGAGAGAGAGTATCAGTAATGCATGTGAGTCTGTAAACAGGGTGGAACAACCATTGGGGCCTAGGACACGCCAGGGAAAAGAAACCCTACAAAGCCAATGGCAGCAGGAACCCTTGACCCTTCCTTGAATTATATAAATATTGTTCTTGAACATTGCAGAGACAACCTCCCAGTAGTTTTTGGTCCTCCCCTGAAGAGCCTTTCCTTTCCTGAGAGATTACCTTCACAAACCTTGCATCCTGAAATGAGAAATACTGCCTGACACTGGTCATTGGCCACCAGAGAAGCAGCAGGTGCCAGGAGCCCATTGTCTTCTCAGAGGGCAATTTCCAGTGTAATTTAACAGTCAATCCCTCTTCCCAGAAACCTTAGGGAAGGATAGTTCTGTGGGAGGAACAGCTTTCTCTGAACAGTTCCCATGATTATTGCAGGGGGGGGGAGTCAAGATGGTTTAATGTGGTATGATATTGCTTTAAATGTATAGTGCAGATGAGATCAGAATCTCACCACATCCCTTGAACTAACATAGTTTGACTGGCAATCTATTTAAAATTATATAATGTGAAGGAGATTGGGACTGGTATCCAATCAAGTTTTACACATAGCAGATCCACTGAAATTATTAAATTTGACTTAAGTTAGGGCCATCACGGTCCAACTGGTGTCACCGTGTTATAACACATATAAAATACTTTTCCTTTACAGTGGTACCTCTGGTTACGTACTGAATTCGTTTTGGAGGTCTGTTCTTAACCTGATGGGGCCTCCTGCTGCCACCACACCATTTCTGTTCTCATCCTGAAGCAAAGTTCTTAACCCGAGGTACTATTTCTGGGTTAGCGGAGTTTGTAACCTGAAGTGTATGTAACCTGAAGTGTATGTCACCTGAGGTACCACTGTAGTAACGTAGCTAAATCCTAAGTCTGCTCTGAGTAAAACTTAGTTGAATACCTCCCATAATTTCCTTTACTTGTAGAACACAAAGGATGATCAAAGTTTTAATTATCAGGAACAGCAGTCATGGGTGCACCCACAACATGCTTCCCATACCTTTCCAAAGCCCTGACCTCCATTTCCTTTTTATTGACTTCAGTATTTTGTTTTGCATCCGTCTGATTCTCATTTTAACTTTTCAGCATGTCAACACCTAAATTCCAAAGAAACCATTAATCCTAACACTCAGGAGTTTCAGAACCTTTTCTTCTAGGCTATCAAATTTAATACCCCAGAACCAACTCATCGGAAACCAAGTTCCTTGTAGAAGTCCCTCTTTTCCCAACAGTGGGTTCCACGAAACCTAAAGCCTTCCTCTTGCTTGCTAACATTAACTGCACAGCACATTTCTTTAATTATACGTAACAAGGGGCCTGCAGATAGAATGTTTGCAAACATTCCATGGCAGCATTGCAGTACAATGGCAATATTAGGGAACCACAACTAAAATATTCCATCTAGTGTTTAGCCTATGAGATGTTTATGTACCAAGTATTTGAACAAGAAGATTCAGCACCCGCTTCCTGTTTACAGCTTCAGTTCGTAAAAGAAAGCAGAACACTTAATTAATTCTGACTCATCTCTCATGTGAAACTAGCCTGTTCTATGGCTGCAATCTCTGTTGTGCAGTAATTTTTATTTTTATTTTTTACTCTAAGACTTTAAAGATGTTATTTTGGTTTTTCTTTGTTTCTCATTTCCCCCCAGTATCCAGTCCACTTCTCCACATTTCCATGATGAGCTTGAAAATTCACCATTGCTTTAGTGCGAATATATACATTTTTGTATGCAATTTTGCCAAAGCAGTTTCCCCTAATATGATGCACTGTTGTATATTATTTTCACTAACATGTGATTTATATGCAGACTTTGTTCAGTATATGCATTTTTGTGCAAATTACCTGGCTAAAGAGCTGCATTGCAAAATTTGGAGAAAGGTAAATTTCTAATGTGTCTGTGTTTTGCTTCACACATTGTTTTTGGAAGTATGAATTGAGTAAGCTTGTCTTTAAATGTGAACTGAGTTGAATTCCTCCCCTATCCCTACCAGAAACAGTAGGGGATTCAGGTGCAGGAGTTAGATACTCTTTTTAATAGCACAATATCTAAGAAGAGGAGGGGCTGTCTTCATCAAAACAATTCTGTCTTCTCTCATGCAGTCAAGGACTCCATCATTATCTTTTAAAGTAATGAATGCTAGCAATTTAAATTCATCCCTCTGTTACAAAGATACTCGTGTTCATGGTAATACACTTTACTAATCCATGCCGGATAAGTGTAAATGAGGTATAAAAGGGACTGAACTCATATATTGCGAAGCAGATGCACTCCTTTAAAAAAAAAAATCTATTACACAAAAGAGCTTTACATTTAATCGCAACTGTCAAGTTTGCATGCTGTAGCGATTATAAAATAGACAATTGCCTTGAGCAGTTGACAATAATATATTGCCGGTGTGACTGGCTGCAGAGAACACTTTGCAGTCCGGAGATGATGAAAATGGGAACAAATTGTACAGATCTCACTCTGCATT
Source organism: Podarcis vaucheri (assembly GCF_965113315.1). NCBI lineage: Eukaryota > Metazoa > Chordata > Lepidosauria > Squamata > Lacertidae > Podarcis > Podarcis vaucheri. Next base: position 76,104,394 of record NC_138762.1, on the reverse strand, counting down.
CAAAGAAGGACTGTTTCCTCAACCGCCTACCCCCCTCCCCTCACTTGTGTTTGTGACTCTGGGCTACTGTTTCCACAATATTGGCCAAATCCTTTTCCAATCGAAGAATAATCCCTATGTGCTTTTTAGAAACTGAAACTCAATGGACAGTAAGCTAGGTGTTCGCAAATGGAGAGCCAAATTTGATGAGGCAGTGGAGATCAGTGATCTCTTTACATTTCTTCTTGAGAGGTTTGGAGCTAAGATAGAAGGGTTTAAACCTCACCACCCCAGTTTTCCCAGTGTGAAACATCCCAGCTATTTGCCCTGATAAAGTCCGGGTACGCACCATACATTTAAAGCATGTGATGTTCTCTCAAGAATTCTGGAAACTGTTGTTTGCTGGAGTTTTGTGAGGGGTAAACTATGGTTCCCAGGAATTTTTGAGGCAAGGCATGTGCTGTAAATGTACTAGGTATATGCAGCCAAACCTGGTATCACCTAGTCAAGATAGAATTCCCACCCACTCTCTTCCAAGGCTGCTTCTGGAATAAATTTGAAGTGACTGGAAACTTGCTCATGACTCTCCAGTGTCTGATTGAGCTTCTTCCAAAAGTTGTATGTTTTGCACTCTTTGTTTCATACTCAGCCTCGCGTTATTGAAACCATCAACCTTTTGGTTTAATCCCTGCCAGATACTGCTCCTTGGTAACCAAGGATTTGGTGGGAGTGGCAAGAGGGGGCACACAGTCAGGGTGGCCCCCTTCTCACTTTGCCTCAGGTGGTGAAACAAGATGGGCTGCCTTTGGAGGGACTAGCAACAAGGTGAGCTTCCTTGCTGCTCCATTCAGAGTTACAGAGCAGGCAAGGGAGGGCAGTCTATGGTCAATCCTTATCACATGATTTGGTCTATTACCGGCCATGATGCTTTTGATTTTCTACTGGTTTGATTTGTTATCCTTCACTTACTTGGGGTTAGTCTCATCGAACTCTGCTGCCAGTGGCTCGCAGCTATTTCAGAGAAAGGAATTTGTTGTGGGTGAGCCTGCTGGGTTGAAATGTGTCTGGTTATGGAACATTGACTACAGAAGATATATGTCTAGTAGAAACTGCTTATGTTATTCCACCACAGGATGTATGGATCATTGCTCTAAGCATAACCCAGCATGTTCTGTACACACGCCAAATAATATATTTATATGTAACAGTTGGTTAATGTATATTGTGGATGGAGATATAAGCACTGATAATTTTTGGCTGTTATATTTATTTCATGAAGCAATTGTTTTAAAGTTGTATGTTCCGTGTGTGGAAACAGATTTGCATTAAAATTTGCAGGTTATTGATCGGGGGATAGATACTCTTGCTTTGGTTTTGAGCCCACAAAGCAAATGTAAAGCTAATTCTTTTTTTGTAAATAGTCCCACTGGTGGAGTTCAGTGCTAAAGCCTAATTAAACAGGCAGTAGGCTCCTCTATAGATCAGCTGAAGATATGTTTTGACTGTCATGAGGATATTTCAGAATCATAAGTAAATTGAAGGTACCTTCAGGAGGAGAAGTCTTTCTTCTCAGCCTATCAGCATAACCACAGTTAATAGCAGAATGCTCCACAATTAATTTTCACCACTATTAACTTTATAAAAAGCAAAGTTGTTTTCATAAGGTGTTGGCCCATAAAAAAAATATCCAAAATCCTTAGTAAGGCAGTACTTTTATTAGGCCAACCAAAATATTTAAAAATAGCGAGCCAGCTTTCGAAATCTCCAGAACTCTTAAGCCCTCTTTGGATGTTCTTCACTCCCATATGGAACAACGTCGGAACAAGGGGCGTGGCTTGCTAAATAGCCCTGCCCCTAATATTGCATGCTCCTCCCCCAATGCTGTGTGCACAGTGTGAACATCTGTAGCAAAGGGGCCTTCACACAGATAACATGGAGTGTACTGACAGCTCAGTCCTATACACCTGGGAATGCTGGACTGAAGAAACACACAATGACTAGTTCCTAATTTGTTGAAAACATAAAATCCAGCAATCCTTCAGTTCTGTTTCCAGCCATAAGTGAAAGTCAAAGGTTCTTTGTGGTAGACAAGAGTCCTAAAGGGAAACATGGTAAGTTTTTTAAACAGAGTTTTATATAAAACTCTGTTCTATATAGTAGCTTGATATAAATGATGATGCCTCTGCCTGGAGAGTACATTCAGTAGTATTTATTAAACTGATTAGTTGCTTTTCTAGAACACTTATTTGAGCATAATATAGGGAATATAAACTATCAAGAACAAATTAACCATAAAGCAATGTCACATAACATTGTATTTTCACAGGTGATTTAAGAAAAGCTTAAATGTACATTTGAATAAGAATCCATCCTCCTGCTGCTTTTTGTTCCAGTTCCAAGATGAGTGCACAGTTTTCTTAAGAAAGGCGAATTAAGTGTTTGAATCACTACTTCATGGTTGCCCTGCAGGAGGCAAAATGTAGAACCTTTTAAATTCAAACCCATTCCTGCCTTGGGATGACTGGTTCAGTTTGCCACCACATCCAGTTCACTGAAGTCTTGATGTTGTTGACTTACCATCAGTTGGGTAATTTGGAAGAGGTTGCTTTTCTAACTCTGTGTACAGCATCTGTACTATTCTTAAACACTTGGGGACAATTTGTGTCCTTGGCAACCATCCGAGGCTAAGAATAGCCCTCCTGACTGCTTCAGAATTACTCCTGTGGATATGGCAGACTTTGGACGTGGGGCTGTAGCCCAGTGGCAAGGCTTTTGCCTTGCACTCAGAAGATCTCAGGTTCAGTCCCCAGTGTGGCGTTCACACAGAGCCCCCGGTCATTCCACGGACTATTGACCCTGCAGCACCACAGCTTATCTCTTCCACTGCCACCAACCAGGTTTCCCCCAGTAATATATTCAGGCTCAGTCTGGTTGTAACGTATTAACAAAGATTCTAGTTTATTGTGAATGCAAACAAGTTTTAAATACTCCAATTCACTCTCTCTGTCTCTAACTAACTCTGATTCCTATGCCTCCCACCCACAAGAAACCAACCGAACTAACTGCCAAAACCCCTGTGTTGAGCCTTAAACACAGTTAGGCTCTGCCTCTGGCCTTTCTTATTGGTCAGTCTATTAACCCTTTCTCTCTCTCCCCTAGTATGACATCTCCATAATGAGTGGGCAAACGCCACACCCAGCAACTCCAATTTAAAGGATCTCAGGCAGCAAGCAATGGGGAAGACTCAACAATTCTAGGGTAGATGGACTAACAGTCTGAGCAGCTTCATGGTCTAAGACTAACTGCAGCAGCATCAAGTCTGTAGAAATATGGACATCAATAGTCCACATTCTACTCCAATAGGACTAAAAGATGCAGACTGCTGTTGTGGTATTTTAAAAGCTGCACATTTCTATTAACAACAGATTTCTTTTAAAAACAACAACAAAAAACACACCATTTCTCCCTTTTCTTTGGAGGGGGGAAATCAACCTACTCACTTTTGTAAGATTCAGCGTTATTTCTTTAGGCTGTATTAATTATACAGTCATTCGAGCTTTCACAACAACAAGCTCTTTGTTGTCATTATACTCGAGCAAACCGATAATGTGCATGCATTTGCTTTTCCTAATTAGGCGATTCAGTTGTTTTCTGTCTCCCCCGCCCCACCCCAATTCCGAATGCTAACTGCAGTGTGATGAACGTCAGTTGAGATGTCAGTGTAGGATCCTAGAGACTGATGTGATAGCAGTAAAAATAGGGCAAATGACAGTTGCCGTTTTGAGGCCACTTTCACCTGCCTTAAAATTTTGTGCTTGCATAAGAGCTGTTGTGTTATCCATCCAAATATATATTCTGAGTGTGTGGAGGGCATCATGGGACTGTACATGCTCTATTTGCCCCCAATATATGTGACCTCCAATGTATATGCATCGAGTAGACTTTAGAGGCTGAGAACATCTGCCCAGTGGGGTTGCCACATGTAATCCACCTGCCCCCTCCATGAAAAAAGGTATTTCAGAGAAGTTAACATCAGACTTGGGCACATTGGCTCATCAATTAAGCAAGCAGGCTTCAGCATGAGTAGAGGGATGCTCATAAGAGCCTTCCCCATGCAACTGAGGATGCTGTCCTTTCACCTGTTTGTTTTTTAAAAAAACTTGTTTGAATTCATGTTTGTGGCTGATAGAATTAATGCACTGTGAATGATGACTTCCCAGCAGAACTTCTCTCTCTTACTATGTAATTTAAAGTTATCTAGAGGTAAGTCATTGTGCTGAAGTTATATTTGTTGTTGCTATAGGCTGCTTCACAGGGGAAATATAATCCAACCTGGTCCATTATTGTTGTTGTTTAGTTGTTTAGTCGTGTCCGACTCTTCGTGACCCCATGGACCAAAGCATGCCAGGCACTCCTGTCTTCCACTGCCTCCCGCAGTTTGGTCAAACTCATGTTGGTAGCTTTGAGAACACTATCCAACCATCTCGTCCTCTGTTGTCCCCTTCTCCTTGTGCCTTCCATCTTTCCCAACATCAGGGTCTTTTCCAGGGAGTCTTCTCTTCTCATGAGGTGGCCAAAGTATTGGAGCCTCAGCTTCATGATCTGTCCTTCCAGTGAGCACTCAGGGCTGATATCCTTAAGAATGGATAGGTTTGATCTTCTTGCAGTCCATGGGAGAGTCTCCTCCAGCACCAGAATTTCAAAGCATCAATTCTTCGGCGATCAGCCTTCTTTATGGTCCAGCTCTCACTTCCATACATCACTACTGGGTTATATATAATTGTGTGTGTGTGTGGCCTCGGCCCTGTATACCTGAAGGAGCGCCTCCACCCCCATCGTTCAGTCCAGACACTGAGGTCCAGCTCTGAGGGCCTTCTGGTGGTTTCCTCCCTGCAAGAAATGAGGTTACAGGGAACCAGGCAGAGGGCCTTCTCAGTGGTGGTACCTGCTCTGTGGAATGCCCTCCCACCTGATGTCAATGAACTAGCCAACTATCTGACTTTTAGAAAACATCTGAAGGCAGCCCTATTTAGGGAAGTTTTAAATGTTTAATGTTTTATCATGTTTTTAATATTCTGTTGGGAGTCACCCAGAGTGGCTGGGGAAACCCAGCCAGATGGGCAGGGTGTAAATAAATAAATTATTATTATTATTATTATTATTATTATTATTATTATTATTATCCCACAGTGGTTGCAACTTCAAAAAAAAAAATTAAGAGCTTTACACATATTTTACAAGTGATCCATTTAGTCATGCTGGAAACATGGTATACAGTGGTGCCCCGCAAGACAAATGCCTCGCAAGACGAAAAACTCACTAGACGAAAGGGTTTTCTGTTTTTTGAGTCGCTTCGCAAGACGAATTTCCCTATGGGCTTGCTTCGCAAGACAAAACGTCTTGCGAGTTCTTGCGAGTTTGTTTCCTTTTTCTTAAAGCCGCTAAGCCGTTAATAGCCGCTAAGCCGCTAAGCCGCTAATAGCCGTGCTTCGCAAGATGAAAAAAAACGCAAGACGAAGAGACTCGCGGAACGGATTAATTTCGTCTTGCGAGGCACCACTGTATTTACCCCAAGCTCCAGAAGTTTGGGAAACTCAGTCTTCTGGCATTTCATCTAGTGTCCTTTTAGTTGGTTTTATCCTGTATTGAGGAAATCAAGTCATGGTGTGAATTGTGTAGGGCTTCCCAGAAAATGCAATAATTGCACCCTGTATTATTATGGGGATTCATCAGAGAACTGCATGAATGGGGAGCACACAACTCTGCTGTCCAGGTCGAATCATTTCTTATGGGTAGTCAAGACCCTGCTGACAAGAGTTTTCTGATTTGTCAGTAAAGGTGGCCAAGCTACACAGGCCTCACACGCGTATGGCTTGTACTCCTCCCCTGAAATGAATAGGTTGGGCTATGCATAGAAGTCTGGACTGCACCTTATTGCATATTATTTTGGATCAGGTGATTTATAGAAAGTTGTGCCATTCCTGACTTAGGGGTGGTTAGTGTTTCCAGCCAAAGTGAAAAGAATTCAGTTCTAGAAAATAATCCTTGCATGTAGATTTTATGACCAGCCCCAAAACACAATTCCACTAGTTTTTCTTAAGACCATAATGTTAAGGTTACACATCCACAAAGGGACTCACTTTTTTTATAATGTCAGTGGGCTACACCCAGGCTATGTTTGTTGTTGTTTAGTCGTTTAGTCGTGTCCGACTCTTCGTGACCCCATGGACCAGAGCACGCCAGGCACTTCTGTCTTCCACTGCCTCCCGCAGTTTGATCAAACTCATGCTAGTAGATTCAAGAACACCATCCAACCATCTCATTCTCTGTCGTCCCCTTCTCCTTGTGCCCTCCATCTTTCCCAACATCAGGGTCTTTTCCAGGGAGTCCTCTCTTCTCATGAGGTGGCCAAAGTATTGGAGCCTCAGCTTCACGATCTGTCCTTCCAGTGAGCACTCAGGGCTGATTTCCTTCAGAATGGAGAGGTTTGATCTTCTTGCAGTCCATGGGACTCTCAAGAGTCTCCTCCAGCACCATAATTCAAAAGCATCAATTCTTCGGCGATCAGCCTTCTTTATGGTCCAGCTCTCACTTCCATACATCACTACTGGGAAAACCATGGCTTTTACTATACGGACCTTTGTTGGCAAGGTGATGTCTCTGCTTTTTAAGATGTTGTCTAGGTTTGCCATCGCCTTTCTCCCAAGGAGCAGGCGTCTTTTAATTTCGTGACTGCTGTCACCATCTGCACTGATCATGGAGCCCAAGAAAGTAAAATCTCTCACTGCCTCCATTTCTTCCCCATCTATTTGCCAGGAGGTGATGGGCCCAGTGGCCATGATCTTCGTTTTTTTGATGTTGAGCTTCAGACCATATTTTGCGCTCTCCTCTTTCACCCTCATTAAAAGGTTCTTTAATTCCTCTTCACTTTCTGCCATCAAGGTTGTGTCATCTGCATATCTGAGGTTGTTGATATTTCTTCCGGCAATCTTAATTCCGGCTTGGGATTCATCCAGCCCAGCCTTTCGCATGATGAATTCTGCATATAAGTTAAATAAGCAGGGAGACAATATACAGCCTTGCCGTACTCCTTTCCCGATTTGGAACCAATCAGTTGTTCCATATCCAGTTCTAACTGTAGCTTCTTGTCCCACATAGAGATTTCGCAGGAGACAGATGAGGTGATCAGGCACTCCCATTTCTTTAAGAACTTGCCATAGTTTGCTGTGGTCAACACAGGCTATGTTAGCTGAACTTAAATCCCATTGAAGTGAATGGGAAAATTTAGCCATTGCTTAATTCCCATCAGTTTCTATGAAAACTAAGCTTGACTGAGTTAAGCTGCAATCCTACGCACACTTACCTGAAAGTTAAGTCCCACTGAATTCAGTGAGACATACTTTTTAGTAGAGATGCATAGGATTCCACTGTTAGTCTGCATTCAACCCAGTGCATTAAGCACTAGGAGTTTATGTATAATAAATAGATGTAGTAAATTTCTGGCAGTGCTTTATTCTCCTAGTCAGTTTCATTTGACAACCTGCCAGACGCAGTTGGGAATAACCCCACACTGGCCTACTTGCTTTCACTGATCTTCATGATTACTGTTATTTGAGAAACTGGGCATCCTGCTGTCAGATAACCAATGCATATTTTGTAGTATCACAGTCTTGGAAAGGTCATGACAGGTATGGGCAAATTAAGATCTAGTCCTTTAATTGCCCCATGCTGCTGCTTTGCCATCCATGACTTCCGTTCCATTAGCCAAGCTGCTCTCTCTCCCCCGTGAGTTCAATTCATGAAATCACCCTGATTCCACAGTGTTTTGCCCCGTGAAATAGGAAATGGTAAACACTTGGCTGTCTCATAGCATTTTATTGGAAGTTACATCAAAGAAGAGAGAAGGAGTCATGGTGCGGTGGCAGTTCTATGCCTCTTGCAGCACCTAATGGCACCCTAAAATTAAAGGCTTATTTATTAAGAGAACCCATCAAATTTACCCACAAGTGGAAACTGACAGTGACCTGGAGGATCTGTAAGGACTGGAACTGACCAGAAACGTAATGGATTCTAGAGAAGTTCCATTCTATTTTCAGAGGCCTCATAGTACATGCACAGGAGACTTCTGTGTTGTGTCAAAGACACCATCGATGTCTAGTGCCCACCACCTCTCTTTCTTTTTTCGTTTCCTTTCTCCTCCTGCGATGAGGCTACATTTTAATATTTTAATGTTTCAATATTTTAATGTTGTATTTTAATTTTGTTTTTAAGTTGTAATCATTCAACTTGTTTTTATTATTGCTTGTTAGCCTCCCTGAGCCCGGCCTTGGCTGGGGAGGGCAGGGTATAAATAAAAATTATTATTATTATTATTATTATTATTATTATTATTATTATTATTATTCAGGGGCCTCCAATACCACAGCCATGTGCAGCTTAAAATAAATAAAGACAATGTACATGTGGAAGAATTGTACCTACATGGGGAAATCACATTGCAGCAAAATAATCATACCTTGAAGGGTATGCGCATATAGTAGACATCAGGGTTTCCCAAATTTGAATCCCCAACGGTTTTTGGACTACAATTCCCATAATCCACTGGTCCTGCTAGCTAGGGTTGATGGGAGCTGTAGTCCAAGAGAACTGGAGACCCAAGTTTGGGAAACTCTGGAATAGACAGACAAACTATTTTAGAAAAAGTAAAATAAGTTGCTGTGCATAGCATTTAAATTAGAGGAAGGCAAAGGAGGTTGAAGTCCCCTTACATTTTGTGACAACTCTGTTTATAGAAAACTTGAAGAGAGGCAAGATTTGATTAAGAAATAGTCTAGCAAGTAGAAATGGTTCATTGTACCAGGAAAGGTGGTTTACCAACTCCCTTACCAGGCAGCTGCCTTGGACTTCTAGATGTTAAATTGCTTGCCGACCTACCCCACTTAGGGTCCCTGTTGGACACGATTATTGCTCACAGACAGATAGAGGTGGTTCACTCCAGCAGGTAAAGGTGGCTTGCCCAGTTCCTCATACCAGTTGTTATCCCCTTTGTTCACCTTGATAAATGCGATAGGAAAATTATCCAAAAAATGGAATGGAGAAATATATAAGAAAGCTGATAAGACAGACCCAATGAATTATAGTCCACACTCTTTCTTGCCAGTTTGTGAGTAAAAATAGGGAATAAGGGGAGGTCAGAGAGCTTGAGCATTCCAGTATACCTGAAGGAGTGTCTCCACCTCCATCGTTCTGCCCGGACACTGAGGTCCAGCGCCGAGGGCCTTCTGGTGGTTCCCTCATTATGAGAAGCCAAGTTACAGGACACCAGGCAGAGGGCTTTCTAGGTAGTGGCACCCACCCTGTGGAACGCCTTCCCACCAGATGTCAAAGAGAAAAATAACTACCAAACTTTTAGAAGACATCTGAAGGCAGCCCTGTTTAGGGAAGCTTTTAATGTTTAATAGGTTACTGTATTTTAGTGTTTTGTTGGAAGCCACCCAGAGTGGCTGGGGAAACCCAGCCAGATGGGTGGGGTATATAATAAATTATTATTATTATTAATTATTATTATTATTATTATTATTATTATTATTATTATTATTATTATCATTATCATTATTATCATTATTATTGTTATTGTTATTATTATTATTATTTCCCCTACCTTCCCCACCATACTTTGAGCACTCTGTACTGTTTCGTGGTTGGTGCCTGCAACCATAGGTCACTGTTCGGACATGTCATGCAACTTGTGGAGGTCTGGGCATTGTAATGGCAATCTTCACACCCACTTCTTTTGAACATGTGCGGTGATATATCATTAGTGTGGGGGTATTTGGGGCCTATACCACGAGGCTTACTTACGGCAACGAAGCTTGCAGATCCTACAAGATTCTGACAGGAAGGAAACTGGAATCAGGGCATCCATAATTGGATTTGGGTAAATGTCTGCGTGGACAATCCTGTTGTGTTGAGAAAGGTGTGGCATTTTGGTCAATTCTACTAAAGGATGTTGCCACACTGTGGCTTTTGGAGAGTGCCTTTAGTCAAGCATAGATGCTGAAAGCTAGCACTTGTTCATGCCTTCAGTGGCTGCGTGTTGGGAATGTGTATGTGTGCAGTGCTGAGATTGGGAAGCTCATGTGCCTCTCACTTGCTGTATTTGTGCATATTAATAACTGGGCCCTCCCCAATATGCACTGATTATATCAAAGAAAGTATCTTGGGACAGGAAGATGCCAGCACTCCAAATATAGAACATTCAACTGAGCATTTCCCCATAGGTTCAACAGCTTAATTATCCTTGCAGATACTGGACCCAACCAATCTTGAGGATTCTCTTGAAGCCTGCCCTCCCGCAGAGAATTGCCATGAATATACAGTGGGTTCGGGAAATTAGAAAAGTTATTTTGCATGGGCTTCAGATGCAGCCAGGAGCAGGGAATTCCTTACTCTTAAAAGCACACAGTCTGTGAGAACTTAGCCTTGTGCATGGAATACAAATGAGCATGATATGATAAACATTACAGGAGGCCTGGTCCTTACCTTTGGTAATGCCCTCAAACCATATTAATGCCTGGTTAGCTTTCCCTTACAGGCACACTTTGATGGAAAACATGATAGGCTTCATTTCGCCAATCTTCCCTACCTGCTTCTGTGCCCCATGCCATATTGGACAGGGATAGTCTCGCCTCAGTTATCCATGTAAGCTCCCAACCTGACTGTTGTAATTTACTCAACACGTGGCAGCCCTTGAAGATGGTTCAGCTGGTGCAAAATGCAGCAACCAGAACGCTGAGAGAATTCTGTATGGGATCATGTTACATCTACCCACCCTGACAGTGCCACTGGGAACAATAATGTATCATGTTGTTATCACCATTCTCCCCCTGCCCCCAGTAACTGAAAGAAGTAGAAACCCTCTGCTAACTTAGCTTGTGAAAAGCCATCACCACTGAAAATTAATACAACTCAAAAACCTTATTGGTTTCTGAAAGTCTTTATGCTCCAATCCGCTCCACTTCCCAAATTGATGAAAAACTGTGGGCAGAATATTTCAGCCCAGCATTAATGTGAAATCAGATTTGCACAACAAAATTCTTACTTATCCCTAAGAATGACCATAGAGTAGCCTGCACTCCTGAGCACTGAAGATTCACTCCCGAGCAGAAGCATGTTGTTGTTGTTGTTGTTTAGTCGTTTAGTCGTGTCCGACTCTTCGTGACCCCATGGACCAGAACACGCCAGGCACTTCTGTCTTCCACTGTCTCCCGCAGTTTGGTCAGACTCATGTTTGTAGCTTCAAGAACACTGTCCAACCATCTCATCCTCTTTCGTCCCCTTCTTCTTGTGCCCTCAATCTTTCCCAACATCAGGGTCTTTTCCAGGGAATCTTCTCTTCTTATGAGGTGACCAAAGTATTGGAGCCTCAGCTTCATGATCTGTCCTTCCAGTGAGCACTCAGGGTTAATTTCCTTAAGAATGGATGCGTTTGATCTTCTTGCAGTACATGGGACTCTCAAGAGTCTCCACCAGCACCATAATTCAAAAGCATCAATTCTTCGGCGATCAGCCTTCTTTATGGTCCAGCTCTCACTTCCATACATCACTACTGGGAAAACCATGGCTTTAACTATACGGACCTTTGTTGGCAAGGTGATGTCTCTGCTTTTTAAAATGCTGTCTAGGTTTGCCATCGCCTTTCTCCCAAGGAGCAGGCGTCTTTTAATTTCGTGACTACTGTCACCATCTGCAGTGATCATGGAGCCCAAGAAAGTAAAATCTCTCACTGCCTCAATTTCTTCCCCTTCTATTTGCCAAGAGGTGATGGGACCAATGGCCATGATCTTCGTTTTTTTGATGTTGAGCTTCAGACCATATTTTGCGCTCTCCTCTTTCACCCTCATTAAAAGGTTCTTTAATTCCTCCTCACTTTCTGCCATCAAGGTTGTGTCATCTGCATATCTGAGGTTGTTGATATTTCTTCCAGCAATCTTAATTCCGGTTTGGGATTCATCCAGCCCAGCCTTTCGCATGATGAATTCTGCATACAAGTTAAATAAGCAGGGAGACAATATACAGCCTTGCTGTACTCCTTTCCCAATTTTGAACCATATCCAGTTCTAACTGTAGCTTCTTGTCCCACATAGAGATTTCTCAGGAGACAGATGAGGTGATCAGGCCCTCCCATTTCTTTAAGAACTTGCCATAATTTGCTATGGTCGACACAGTCAAAGGCTTTTGCATAGTCAATGAAGCAAAAGTAGATGTCTTTCTGGAACACTCTAGCTTTCTCCATAATCCAGCGCATGTTTGCAATTTGGTCTCTGGGTTCCTCTGCCTCTTCTAAATCCAGCTTGCACTTCTGGGAGTTCTCGGTCCACATACAGCTTGAGCTTGTAGACTTTTAAGCATAACCTTGCTAGCGTGTGAAATGAGTGCAATTGTGCGGTAGTTGGAGCATTCTTTGGCACTGCCCTTCTTTGGGATTGGGATGTAGACTGATCTTCTCCAATCCTCTGGACACTGCTGAGTTTTCCAAACTTGCTGGCATATTGAGTGTAGCACCTTAACAGCATCATCTTTTAAAATTTTAAGTAGTTCAGCTGGAAAACCATCACTTCCACTGGCCCTGTTATTTGCAGTGCTTTCTAAGGCCCATTTGACTTCACTCTCCAGGATGTCTGGCTCAAGGTCAGCAACCACACTACCTGGGGTGTACGAGCCATCCATATCTTTCTGGTATAATTCCTCTGTGTATTCTTGCCACCTCTTCTTGATGTCTTCTGCTTCTGTTAGGTCCTTACCACTTTTGTCCTTTATTATGGTAATCTTTGTACGAAATGTCCCTTTCATATCTCCAATTTTCTTGAACAGATCTCTGGTTCTTCCCATTCTGTTGTTTTCCTCTATTTCTTTGCATTGCTCGTTTAAGAAGGCCTTCTTGTCTCTCCTTGCTATTTTTTTGAAATCTGCATTCAATTTCCTGTATCTTTCACTATCTCCCTCGCATTTTGCTTCCCTTCTCTCCTCCACTATTTGTAAGGCCTCGTTGGACAGCAACTTTGCTTTCTTGCATTTCCTTTTCATTGGGATGGTTTTCGTTGCTGCCTCCTGTATAATGTTACGAGCCTCCATCCATAGTTCTTCAGGCACTCTGTCCACCAAATCTAAATCCTTAAACCTGTTCCTCACTTCCACTGTGTAATCATAAGGGATTTGACTTAGATTGTCTCTTACCGGCCCAGTGGTTTTTCCTACTTTCTTCAGTTTAAGCTTGAATTTTGCTATAAGAAGCTGATGATCTGAGCCACAGTCTGCTCCAGGTCTTGTTTTTGCTGACTGTGTAGAGCTTCTCCATCTTTGGCAGCAGAGAATATAATCAGTCTGATTTCGATGTTGCCCATCTGGTGATGTCCATGTGTAGAGTCGTCTCTTGTGTTGTTGGAAAAGAGTGATTGTGATGACCAGCTTGTTCTCTTGGCAGAACTCTATTAGCCTTTGCCCTGCTTCGTTTTGAACTCCAAGGCCAAACTTGCCAGTTGTTCCTTTTATCTCTTGACTCCCTACTTTAGCATTCCAATCCCCTATAATGAGAAGAACATCCTTCTTTGGTGTCAATTCTATAAGGTGTTGTAAGTCTTCATAGAATTGGTCAATTTCCAGTTTCTTCAGCACCAGTGGGTGGTGCATAAACTTGGATTACTGTGATGTTAAAAGTTCTGCCTTGGATTCGTATCGAGATCATTCTATCACTTTTGAGATTGCATCCCAATACAGCTTTTGCCACTCTTTTGTTGACTATGAGGGCCACTCCATTTCTTTCCGGGATTCTTGCCCACAGTAGTAGATATGATGGTCATCCGAACTGAATTCGCCCATTCCCGTCCATTTTAGTTCACTGATGCCCAGGATGTCAATATTTATTCTTGCCATCTCATTTTTGACCACATCCAACTTACCAAGGTTCATGGTTCTTACATTCTAGGTTCCTATGCAATATTTTTCTTTACAGCATTGGACTTTCCTTTCGCTTCCAGGCATATCCGCAACTGAGCGTCCTTTCGGCTTTGGCCCAGCCGCTTCATCAGCTCTGAATCTACTTGTACTTGTCCTCCGCTCTTCCTCAGTAGCATGTTGGACGCCTTCCGACCTGAGGGGCTCATCTTCCAGAGTCATAACTTTTATATGCCTTTTGTCTTTGTCCATGGAGTTTTCCTGGCAGGGACACTGGAGTGGCTTGCCGGTTCCTGCTCCAGGTGGATCACGTTTGGTCAAAACTCTCCACTATGACCTGTCCATCATGGGTGGCCCTGCATGGCATAGCTCATAGCTTCTCCGAGTTATTCAAGCCCCTTCGCCACGGCAAGCTATTTTACAAATCTAATTAAGATACCTTGCTTAGCCGCAGAGGGGCCTTATAATCTGGAAAGGGAAAGGAGAAAGGGGACACTTGTTCTATCACATCATTAAAGAACTGCAAAGTCTTGATGGATCTTACAGTGGCAGGAGAGGCTAATGAGCTTTTCATTGGTGAATAGGTAATTCGCAGAGGGTGCTCAGCCTGCACTGCAAAAATGCCTGCATTATACACTTGACTCTGATGGATAACTAGTTAAGTATTCTATAAGGACCTGTTATTTTTGTCATTGAAAGGGTTGCAGAGCTTAGGATCAGCTTGCACAAACAAGCAGCATTTTCCAAGTGTGATAGGGAGCTCAGTAAGTACAGCTCACCCTAAGAACTAGCTGGAAAGGTCGACTTTGGAGTGTGCTCCCTATGGAGGTTAAGAGTGATCTCCAGAAAGTGGCCTTGCCATCAGTTATCTGAATACCATTTGATGTAGAGCTAGGCTGGCTTTCCTGACTTTCTACTTTTGCTTCACATAGATTTACCTGCCCAGGAAATATTGCATGAACGCTTTGGGGTGCATTCAAGACTTTGCTTTTGAACTGCATGAATGGAGAGTACATTTAGAACATGGCCAACTAGAGAATTCCCTGCCCTCCAAAGTATGGATGGGCACTCCTTTTTTTACCACCCCCCCAACTTTTCAGATAGCTTGCCATACTCTGTTTGAACATAATAGTGATGATGCAATCTTGGAGCTACAGTTTCTGTTATGAACAAAGTAGGAATTTTTGTCCACTTCCAAACTCAGCAACTATAGTTCAGCATCCTTTTTGATTGCTAAATAGAGCACTCTGCCCTGGAAGAGGGTGCCCTCTGTGTGATCATGGGAATGAACTAATAAGTATACAGTGGTACCTCTAGTTACGAACTTAATTCATTCCGGAGGTCTGTTCTTAACCTGAAACTGTTCTTAACTAGAGGCGCGCTTTCGCTAATGGGGCCTCTTGCTGCTGTTGCGCCGCCGGCACACAATTTCCATTCTCATCCTGGGGCGAAGTTCTCAACTCGAGGTAACTCTTCCAGGTTAGCGGAGTTTGTAACCTAAAGCATTTGTAACCTGAGGCATTTGTAACTCGAGGTACCACTGTACAAAACAAAGGGCCGGAACTACTTGATGTATGATAAATGACTAAAAATGACCGTGCTACATCTGTGAAGGTGATTAGCAGAGTTGCCCAAGATTACAACAGAAAGCAAGAATGTAAACAAGGATGCTCGATGCTCTTAATTGAAGTCTAAGGTGCAATCTACACACATATAAAAAACGCTGCGAAAATGCTTTTTAAAAAAAGTTTTGAAAAATACATTGAATTTGGCATAGCTCACTGTCACCATCTAGTGTCACAATTGTATATTGCACTTTGCAACACATTTAAAACGTTTTATTCGCAGCTGTATAGCTGAGTCCTAAGTTAAATCCAATCAAATTGTGATTTTTCTTCATCATATTTATACTCTGGGGCCATAGAGCCTGAGATGTTTGTCTATTGTGTGTTATATAAAAAATAAGTTAAAACATACATATAGTTCCATATCAGCCAACAATGAAATGGAACACATATAAAATCAAAACAAACCCATTGTTAAACAGAAGCAGTGATAATCTCCCACCAAAGAGTACTACTTGCCCCAAATCTGGATCTTGGCATCTAGGAACTTCTCCTTTTCATATCTACATTTTCCCTTGCTACCACCACTTATATCATTCCTGAGATGAGCACAGCCCTTTCTGCCCCATCCATGAAAAAAGTTATCTCAGTCCCATTGAAAGAGGCAGAATAAAGAATGTCTCTTTCCCAGAGAGTGAAGATATTCAAGCACGATTCAGTACAGCAGTTACAGTAACGCTACCAGGCTTGAAAAAATAAACACATTTGTCTTTTGTTTACGGCCCCGTGGATTCAAATTTAGAACAATTAAATTTTACTGTCTTTCTAACTAGGCATCCTTGTACCTGGCTAGCAATGTTCTCAGATTTTAATGTACGGGAGGCAGGGGGCGGTTGTTTTGGCGGCTAAAATGTAATCCTCGGAATACAGTGTTCCTTTCATTGACTCAGTGTGCAAGTTTACATAAATGGTTGCAATTTAACATTGATGGTGCAACGTTATAATGCATACCATTCTCTCTGGTGTTATAACGGATAGCAGAACCGTGCAAGGAAACAAGGGATTCCCAGGGAATCCAACAATGCGGTTGAATGCTCTATATTTGCAGCAGCTCTGGAAAGGTCATTGGTATCTCCCTTCTCTGTTCAGCTGGGCTTTTCTCCTGCAAGGCACAAAAATCCAATTGGTTTCAGAGTGATTTCTGCAAAATATCCAGAGGAGGACTCCCACGCTAAGAATTAACTGCAGCACTTCGCAGCCTTGCAATAATTCTTCCCCCCCCCCTTTTTTACTCCAGTGACACAAATATTAGAGCCATTTCATACATATTTTTTTCTTGTAGAATTAAGGGCAGCTTCGTATAACAAAAAGTCTATAAGGATCGGAGAATCTTTAAAGATTATTTAGAAAACTATGGAATAAAAGGAAACATCTTGGCAGAATTAGATTGTATTGTATAAATATAAGTTTGTAGGGATGTAAAAAGAAATTATATAAGAAATATGTAACTGTGTGGTATAAAGTAATGGATAGACAAAGTACAGTGAGATTAATTGGAAGTCAGTTTTAAATTTCTTTTCTATAAATTTTATAATTGTGTTCAATACCAGGAGTATATATGATGATAATGATATTAATCTTCTTGTACCTTATAGTGTGGTGGTTTGTTTCTGTTATTTGCTTGTTTGATTGTATGTTTGTTTACTTGTATGTACGTCTCTTTTTCATAAATGTATTTATTTTAAATTAGTAAAGATATATTTAAAAAAATAAAAAATAAAGGCAGCTTCGTATGTAACACTCGTTTTGCATTGTCCCTGAACTGGCAGTTGACAGTCTTTGCATTTAGCCCTAGATCTTTATTATATTTCTAGCAGGTGTCGATTCCTTCCAGTAAGATGATAATTTCATCTTCATACCTTTTGAGCTAGAACTGTACACTGCAGGGGGTGGCTAAGCACCTGATCTGCTTTCTGAACAAATATTTCTGCCGCTCCCTCCATTGGTTTTTGAAGCAGCAGGCCAGGGAGGCAAATGCAGTGCCAGGCTGGGAAAAGAGTTTGCTAATTTCTGGGCACATCCCAGTGCTCTGGTGAAAATGCACATCACCTCCTCTCTGGTCATCAGACAGATAGTTGACTAGCCGGGATGGAGCAGAGGGTCTAGGAGCATGTGACCGGTCCAAGCTTGCAAATCACCACATTCATGATGTCACTTCAAACAGTCGCGGCTTTCCCCAAAGAATTCTGGGAGATATAGTTGGTTCCTTCAATTCCCTGTGAAGATAATAATAATAATAACAACCGCTCCCCACATTAAATGGGGGGCATCCTTTGCATGGTCACGCCCCTGGACCCTATGCAGCACCATTAGCACAGGCTTGGCTTCACCTTCCCCAGGTGGGATACCTGGAGGTCTCCGCCTACCTCAGCCAGTTGCCCAATCCCACCTGGGGAGGTGATCAGGCCAGATAGGGGGAGGGACTACCTGCCCACACAATAGAGGGAGGATCTTACCTGTGAATCATCAGTTGGCTCCAGAGCTTCCCCCACCCTCCCCACGCTCAGTTAAGACGTCTTTTGCAGGTTAACCTTTTATTCACAGGTACGTGGGTGCTGATACGGCTGTTGAAGGGCCGGAAAGGAATTCTCCTGCATTGGCAGGTTTGCCTTTCCCATAGCAAAACGTCACAACAAGCGGTATCAGGCCTGGGGGAATCCTTTAGTCTGTCTTCCCTAAATGGGGGGGGGGGCGTGCAGCGGTGACCCACACCCTCCTCCTCCTTGCGGCGGTGATACCAGGGTTCCCCGTTAAAGGGGTTGTTTGAGGAGAGGCTTTGGCCGTAGGCCTAGAGGTTGTCATTGCTCTCCCCTGCGGCGACGGCGTAACGGGGGTGGGCTCTCTCTGCTTGAACTTATGTTCTCCAGAGCCAGCCCATCCCCCCCCCACTGGATAACCCTGATGTTGCCCAGATCCCCAGCTGGGGACTGGGAGGGATAAACGCCCAATGCCTGAACCAAGGTCTACCCACATCTGAAATCTAATAAAGTTGTGGCCAATTTTAATCCCATAGCACATTGTCTTGAGTCATTATTCCACACGGGGGCTGCCCAGGGTTTGGGGGACTCCACCTGCCCACGCAATAATAAATTTATTACCATCTGGCTAGGTCTCTCCTGCCACTCTGGGCGGCTCCCTACAGAATATTAAAAACATGATAAAACCTCAAACATTAAAAACTTCCCTAAAGAGGGCTGCCTTCAGATGTCTTCTAAAAGTCAGATAGTTGTTTATTTCCTTGACATCTGATGGGAGGGCGTTCCACGGGGCAGGCGCCACTACCGAGAAGGTCCTCTGCCTGGTTCCTTATAACGTCACTTTTCACAGGAAAATGTGTGTGTGTAAACTTTCACTAGATTTTGCACTTCCCTGCCCCATAGTTTGTATGTTATTTATTATTTATTGGATTTATTTCTCCTCCTTCCTCTTGAAGGAGCTGAGGATCACAACATATCCACAGCAAAACATACTTTGTTTCTTAAAAGCATCCTAAAAACATTTATGGTTAAAAATATTTTTTTATTTTTTATTTTTAAATCCTCCCACCAGGTGATTTCAGGGTTGCCACAAACAATGTCCTTCAGCCCCACAATAATCCTATTTGAGGATAGAGCTTTGCTTTCAAGATCTTAAGACCAGAGAGCACTTGCCTCTTTCTCCCTTACTTGATTACAGGTGGAAGTAGTAAGCATGGAATTGCAGGTTGGGATGATTGATGCCCTGATTAGATGCTCCTGGGGGCAAAGGCTCCAGACCAACATATAGCAAACAACAACTAGCATAAAAAGAAGAATAAAACAGCATAACTGTAGAAACACCTTCAATTTTTTGATCCACATCCTCCAGTCAGAAATGGCCAGTGACAATGGTTTGGATCCCAAGGTAAGTTAGTTTACAATGCAATACTATACATGTCTTCTTAGAAATAAGCCATTTGAGTCTCCTTAAAAGCCTCTCTGGCGTGTGTGTCTTTACTGTTCTATTATCTTTTTAATTGTATTGTTTGTTTGTTTTCTATTGTGCCCTATTTTGGGATTTAAAAAATATTAGGTGGTCTAAACATGCTTTCAGATAAATCTTTGGATTTAAGTTTAACTCTTGTTGGGCAACATTCCAGGGTAAGGCTATAATTTCTATAGTAGTTCTCATGGTTCCAACTTGGGCAAGAGTTTGCGCAGGTGGATTTATATCTTAGTTTAGTTTTACCCTTCACGTGGCAATGTTCAAAGTAGAGACCAGTCCTTCCATAAGCAAAAGCTGCTTTCCGCTTCTGGATCCAACCTGGAATCTCCCTGTGGCCAAGTGTTAATTCACAGTTTTGTGCTACTGTCTGCATTCATTCATTCATTCATTCATTCATTTATAATTAATTAATTAATTAATTAATTAATTAAATAGATATCCCACCTTTTGTCCCAGGAGCTCGAACTTCTCCTTCTCCCCATTTTATCCTTGCAATAACCTGTGAAGTAGGATTAGGCTGGCTGTCCCAGAAAGGGAACAGTTGATAGGTGCTCTTCAGAATGGAGGCAACTTGGGTCTCCATGAACAAAGGTGATTCCAAGAGCCATCTGTGGGTAACTCTGGTAGCCCAAAGGAGACACAATATTGACATCTGAAAAAGAGCGAAAAAATGTAGTTTTTTTCACATTGTGTCATCTCAGGGTAACAGCTTGAGAAAAGCTGTAGCAGAACCCTACCTCATACAGCTGTTTATGAGGCATAGTGAATAGGATGGCTGAAACATTTCAAACAGATATTTCTGATTAGGGGAACAGTCCCTGGGATCTGGCTGCCTAATGAAACATACAAAGTAATAAGTTTAGTTCCATCTCTCTGTGTTAATATATACAGAATGTGATCTATTATGTGTGCGCACGCATGTGTGTGTGTACAGATGCATGAGAGCATACACCTTTATGGCGTATCTGAGTGAAAACCAATATTTATTCTTATTGAAGAAGTATTTCATGGCCCACTGAAGTTACAAAGGGAATTATCACTATTGGGATAGAAAAGGCAGAAAGGAGAAATTAAAATCAGTGAGCTGTGGTACCTTCAAGAATGATGAACGTTAAGAACTTCCACTAACACCAGACTCATCAAAATCAAGAATAGTAAATTTACTCTCTTTCTCCTTTGCTTCCAGTGCTTCCGCTTTCATTGCAATTTTTATTAATTAATCAAAAGTAGATTGGTTTTTAAGTTAGGCAAACTTGTCTGCCAAATTAGAACTGTGGTGCTCCTATTCACTGGAAACCACATTAGGATTACTGCACCAAAAGTCTCCCTCAGGTTGAGGCTGCTGTCACTTCTAAATTGGCAACAGACCACTTTGAAGTAGTCTGTGTATGTAACAGATGCTTAAGGTTGCAATGTGTGCATAGGTACCATTAAATTCAGTGGAACGACTTTCCTAGTAGATATGCGTAGGAATGCACTGGAATAAGGCCTTGAAATTTCATCTTAGTTTAGAGGTTCCTTCTCAGGCAACACATCTGAGAAACATCATACACACAAAAACTAAAGGGTTGTATCCAACAAATTGCTCCATTTGTGCAAGGACTCTATCTCCTCTTCTCTGTGCTCCCCAGAATCTACCCCAAAGCGGTGATGGAAACCCCAGAACATATTTGGAGGGCATTGGGGCACAAGCAAAGGGAGGGTAAGTTTTGAAATATCTTGTGTGAATGGAGCAACCTGGATAGATACAGCCCAGAAGTGTTTTGGTAAGATTAGTAAAATGAATTAGGAGCTTAGTGCTGTGACCAGAAATGGATGAAAACTGTTGTGAAGATCTTTTTTTTTTTTTAAGTGCACAGAAACAGTTTCCAAATAACCCCCCCCAAAAAAAACACTAATGGGAACAGTGACATAAAATAATTAAAAGGCTATACATAAAATAAGCAGGGAACGAAATCTGTAGCAAAGATAATAAAACTGAAATATACAATAGCTTAATGTTGCCACTGCTCAGATTGTCTGTGACATGCATCCCCATTCCCATGCCTGCTTTTCTCAGTTGCATCACATAGTAGTCTTTGTAATGGATTATTGCTTGATCATGTGAGAAATGCCTCAGGTAGCATCTGTTTGTGCAACCAGTTCCTTGTGTAGTTATGGAAAATGTATTTGGGAGATATATTGCAAGGTATTCCATGTCGGTATGTTTCATCATATAGCATATAATTCCAGTTTTCAAATACTATTATTCTCAGGGTTTGAATACTCAGCAGTAGCAGGCTTGTATGATCATATTCAAAAGTGTGAGAGCTTAATATTCCGCAACCACCCAAATAGGTATAATTGGAGAAGTTGCTACAGCATTGTGTATAAATTTGGTGTCGCATATAGGTGCAAGTAAAAAGAAAAATCAGTAAGGTCATTGTCTTCTAACCTCTTATCTGGGATAAAACCCCACTGAACTCATTTGAATTTGAGTTCCATCCTATACACAACTACTTATGCATAGGATTGTGCTGTGACATACTTAGTAAAATTGGCAATTTGGGTGTGTGGTCAAGGTGTCTGCTATTTTTGGAAAAAAATTATTCAAAGGTCACATATATATAGCAAAGGCTTGAGAAAAGATGAATGGAAAAGCTTTTTAAATACCATTTCCTTCCTATTGCTTCCATTTAGTGTTGTATTTCCTGGCCTCCTCTACTGATGGCACAATTCTTCTGTATTCTCGGTGATGTGCCAAATGCTATTACCTTGGAATACACTTGCGTCTGTAGAAAGTGTGCTCCAGTATAGTATAGCAGAACAATTCTGTTCTGCAGGATAGCCTTAGCCCCCTGTTGCTAAAATAACAGCTTGGATGTCTTACCCATCAGCTTGAAAAAATACAGATTGTTGACTGGCACTATGTAGATACTTTGGCCTGCTTCGTATTTGGGAGTCTCTCTCAGTTAGGAATTAAACAGCTCAGAGTCTGCGAGATTATTAGGCTAACAGCTGTGTCAGGCAGTTGGTTCAGGGGATAATGAGATAGGAAAAGGTCCAAGGTAAAGTTTATAATGTGAATGGGACCAGCTAATTCCAAGATGAAACAGAAGCATCAGTATTGCTATCATCAGTATATTAGTTTACTAAAACTGGGCATGGCAAGTTGACTCGTTCAAATCTTGGACCCAAGTCTGCTTCTGAAACAATTTCCATTTTTGCCACATGCCATTTTAGCTACCACTAAATATACATGTGTATATCAGAAGGTTGGCGGTTCGAATCCCTGTGACGGGGTGAGCTCCCGTTGCTCGGTCCCTGCTCCTGCCAACCTAGCAGTTCGAAAGCACATCAAAGTGCAAGTAGATAAATAGGTACCGCTCTGGCGGGAAGGTAAACGGCGTTTCCGTGCGCTGCATGCTGGCTTAGTCATGCTGGCCTCATGACCCGGAAGCTGTATGCCGGCTCCCTCGGCCAATAAAGCTAGATGAGCGCCGCAACTCCAGAGTCGGTCATGACTGGACCTAATGGTCAGGGGTCCCTTTACCCTTTACCTTAGAAGGTGGAAGGATGGAGTACTGCCTTCCCTCATGTTCTTTCTTGGATTTTTTTGGGAAGCTTCTGTGCCTGGTAAAAAAAAAAAAAGGAGGAGGGAATCTTGGACACTTAGAAATGGATACAGATTGTTTGCTGTGATGCTTTCAGTACTGAGCACTATTACAGTGGACTCAGCTACATTAGTAAAGAAAAAGCCTTTTAAATGTGTTATAACACTGTGACACCAGATGGCGCTGTGGAGCTCCGCCTTTCAGCAACGTGATTTCCCTTTGAGGTTTACAACACATTTTCCTGAAACTTTTTTGGATCCAGCCAGTATACAGAAGGAAACATTAGTCAGTTAAGTTGATAATTGGCTTTAGACAAAGTACATCGAATATGTATTTCTTCCCCAGTGTGATACTATGCATCTATATTAAGAAACAAGCTATGTTGAGTTCAGTGAGCTTTACTCACAGGTAAATGAACATAGGATTGCAGCCAAGGTGTGTGTTTGGAGAAGGAGAAGGCTGGAACCAATTTTGCTTGAACTTCAGTATTCATCTAATGGGTCATAGCCAAATTTTGACAGTGGTTTATTTATTCTGGGGAGAAGATGTGTTGTTTTTAGTTCCAGGCATCAAGAGCAAAAAACTAAATATATATTGGCAACCAAAAAGATTGCTCAGGTGTGGCTGCAAGAGTGTTTGACTGCAATTTCCCATGAACTTTTGAGATGCTGAAGTAAAGGAATGACTATGGTTGGCATTGATTTCCCCCTCTTTCCCTGTCTCCCTCCCCTGTACCAATATAAAAAGTCAATTTTCACACTGTGTGTGTATTTCTCTTGTTTCATTTTAAGGTTATCTTCAAGCACAACCATCTGTGTAATGAAATAGTCCTGTTTGAACACTACATTTCCATATCAACTTTCGAAAGCCAGGACAGAAATGTTCAAAAGCTGAAATGTCTAGTTAGCTTAAAATACGACCACGTCCCCAATGGAACTGTGTGTTCGTACATGCATTTCATGCGCAAAATTTTGTTCAGGAACAATTAACTGAGGGTATTGCAAAGCAAGCTTTTGCTCCCAAGGTCTTAAGTGTAAATTTAGAATACCTCCTAACACAGGGGCAAAGAGACTTGCATGGTTGCCTGGCTGGAACAGACTGGAAGGCAACCTAGACCAATGGTGGCGTTAACTCAGGGACGTTCAGAAGTATCAAAGACCTTTATCTCAACGGTGATTTCAGATGTGATTTCACTTTGTCCCTATATTCCTGCATTGGGGGTATTGCAGTGTGAAAGGCAGTGAATGATAGCAAAGAAAGGGATAGTAATCTGGTTTTTGTTTTGATTTTATGTAAGTGATTTTTCATGTAAACTGCCCTGAGACCTTCGGGTATAGGGTGGTATAGAAATAAAATAATATAATATAATATAATATAATATAATATAATATAATATAATATAATATAATATAATATAATATAAGTAGGGGGAACCCATCCCAGTGAGGTCATGGAGGTTTAGTAGGAAGCAAACTCATGAGGCATCTTTAGATCTGTCCGCCAAAAGCTCTAATCCAATCCAGTCCAATCCAATCCAATCCAAATAGATTTATTGTACTATCCATTGTCTATGAGAAATGTTAATAAAAAATGAATATACGTAAAGGGATCCCACACCACAGATACTAGTCTCTATTTAGATCTCTGCGTCTCCCTTACAGTTCAGTGGTATATTGTCCAGGGTCGTCTTTCTGATCTATGGGACGCGTGTGGCACTGTGGTCTGAACCACTGATCCTCTCTGGCTTGCCATTCAGAAGGTTGGTGGTTTGAATCCCCACGACAGGGTGAGCTCCCATTGCTCTGTCCCAGCTCCTGCCAACCTAGCAGTTCGGAAGTGCAAGTAGATAAATAGCTACCATTGCAGTGGGAAGGTAAACAGTGTTTCCCTGTGCTCTGGTTTCCATCACGGTGTCCCGTTGTGCCAGAAGCAGTTTAGTCATGCTAGCCACATGACCCAGAAAGCTGTCTGTGGACAAATGCTGGCTCCCTTGGCCTGAAAGTGAGATGAGCGCCACCATCCCATAGTCGCCTTTGACTGGACTTAACTGTCCAGGGGTCCTTTACCTTTTACTTTTTTGATCTTCTTGGCCTCCAGAGTAAAAAGGGCAATTCTGTGAGTAACTGAAGCGTTTGCATCACTAAGAAGCCATAGGACCTCATCTGCTTTAATCAGATATGACAAAATGAGAATTATGTAGATCTTTCACACGAGACTTTGCCAGCCCTATCTTTAGGCAGACTGAGACAACCACCTCATGTGGGAAATACTGGGGACAGAGCCCTCAATTGTTCCTCCTGGGCTTCCCTTCCGTTGGAGAACAAAGCTGTGCTTTTCACAAATCTTGTCCTGTTCCCCTCGGGTGTAGTGGAATACATTGTTCCACTGCCACTAATGGAGTGAGATTCTGTACATGCAATTGGTAAAGGAGTGGGATGAAGAATCCATTTAAAATGGATTTATATACTTGAATCTGATTATTCTAACTGGAACAAACTTTGCTCACAACAAAACATCTATTTTATTAAGCACCTGCTTGTGCATTGTCAGAGTTTTTAATAAATAAATCCCAACTAATTATATGCAAAAGTATGTATATTATATGCACGAGCTAAAAGAGTCAAGACCCATGCTGGACTATATTTTCGCAACACAGTTTTATAAGTACAGTGGTACCTGGTTCTCGAACTTAATCCATTCCAGAAGTCAGTTTGACTTCCGAAATGTTTGAAAACCAAGGCACGGCTTCTGATAGGTGTAGGGCCCCCGAAAACAATAGCTGACAGCCGCATCAGATGTTTGGCTTCCGAAAAAGGTTCAAAAACTGGAACACTTACTTCCAGGTTTTCGGTGTTTGAGAACCAAGGTGTTTGAGAACCAAGGTACCACAGTATACATATTTTATCCTTTCAGAAACCTGTACATTTGTACAATATATGTATATTAGTATGCGAGATTTGTTTATATTTTTAGTGAGACTAGGAGAAAACTCAATTAAGAAATAAAATAGGAATTAGAAAAAAATCCATGTGGATAAGCTCAACTTAATGAATTTTTTTTTAAAAACCCAATTCCTACATGGGACTCAGCTGCATTCATAAAGATAAAGCGCTTTATATGTGTTATAACACTGTGACACCAGATGGCGCTGTGGAGTCCCATCTTTTGCCAATAAGATTTCCCTGTGTGAAGTTTACAACCCGTTTAACTGAATCGCTTTTTTGATGTGTCTAGATCCAGCTCAGGTGAGGCACCGTCTTGTCTTTCCCTTCACACAGCAAAATGTTGGACTTTATATTCCCCAATGTGGTTGACTTTAAAAGAGGGATTCCACATTTCATCTTTAGTATAAAACATTCATAGTTATAAATCTGGGCTGGAGATGCTTTGGAGGAGAAACACCCCACAATCTTGAATAGAACATAAGGATGCCCTGTTACTGTGGCTGTTCAGGCAAATTTTAATAGCTCCAATGTTGTTTACTGTTAGAATAGTCGAGTATAAATTAGATAATTGAGTCTGCTTCTGATTTTGGTATTGTTGACAAGTTGTTAATATAATGTGGCCTGTTTGTATCTTTGATGATGTTATGGCCTACAGCTTAAACAATTAATAAATAAATTCATTAATCTGTACTTGCGTTCAAGGAAGCTCAACAGGCCAAAGTATATAAAATTGTTAGCAGAAATAAAATATTGGCACAAGCACCATTAAAATCCTGCAGTTCTGCTTAAGGGTCATGAATTGCTGTTTTGCATTCCTTGGTATTGTTGTGGACAGTGGGACACTACTAGAAAAGACTTGTTGAAACTTTTAGAAAATGTTGCTTGCTGTGACTCATGCCAAGCATTAAAATTTAACAAACAAGGTTGTCATTAGTTGCATCTGAAAAGGTTTGCATTGAGTCTGGCAAATGTTATCGGCATATATTCTCTAAAGATGGAATGTTCAATTAAATGGGAAAACAAGGTGTTTTTTTTTTTTCAAATTCTTTTTATTTTTATTCCATACAGACCAAACACACACAGAAAATCAACGAAAAAACACACACCTATACAAAAAAAACAAAAACAAGAAGTCTCAATAACAGCAAAAAAACACACAAAATTCTTATTTTCATAGTTTTTTTTCATAACATATTTCTTTCTTTTGGGACTTCCTTCAGCCTGGCCGCAAATCATACGAAGTAAATATGTAAAGTCACACGTTTCATCCCTTATATTGTCATTATGTCCAATTTTTGTTCTCTATTTTCCTTATACAATAACCTTAGTCTGTCACAGTACATCTCTAAAGCCCCTTAACGTTATTTGACCATCACTGATGTTTTCCAGATAGTTTACATATTTTCCCCAGTCCCTGAAAAACATTTGATCTTTTATGTATCTGATCTTTCCCGTTAACTTGTCTAACTCTGCATATTCTGTTAATTTACATCTCCACTCCTCTACTGTTGGAGTTTCTTCCTGTTTCCATCTTTGAGCTATTAAGGTCCTTGCTGCCGTAGCCGCATAGTATACCATTTTGCAATCCTCCTTTCTTATCTCTCGTTGTAATATCCCTAATAGGAAAGTTTCTGATTTTTTTGTAAACGTGTACTTCAAAATCTTTTTCAGTTCTGTATATACCTTTTCCCAGAACTGTTTTACTTTTCCACACTCCCACCACATATGGTAGAAGGTGCCCTCTGCGTCTTTACATCTCCAACACTTATTATTCACTTTGTACATTTTTGAAAGTTTTACAGGTGTCAAATGCCACCTGTAAAACATCTTCATAACGTTTTCTTTTAACGCCGTACACGCTGTGAAATTCAATCCATCTCTCCATAATCTTTCCCAGTCCTCATATTGTATACTGTGGCCTACGTCTTTTTCCCAACGAATCATCACTGATTTCACCTCCTCGTCTCCCAGATTCCAGTCTAGTAGCATCCTATACACTTTAGATATGTTTTTCTCCTTGTTGTTTATTATTTCCGTCTGGAATTTTGAATCTTTGTCTACATACCCTCTTTCTTTAATGTCTCTACTAAGCATCTGGTTAATCTGTTGGTGACTAAACCAATCGTACACATATTCTCTAATCATCTCGTAGGGTTTAATTCTCCATTTCCCATCCACTTTAGTTACTAGTTGGTTGTATGTTGCCCAGTTACTTTCCATGTTGATGGTTTTCCTGTTTATTATTTCGAGTGGTGCCAACCAGTGAGGTGTTTTTGGTTCCAATATATTTTTGTATTTTTCCCACACTTCTATTATCGGTCCTCTGAAAATGTGGTTGCTAAATCCCCTGTGTGCTTTCGTTTTATTTTTCCACAGGTAGGCATGCCAGCCGAAGTGGTTGTCAAAACCCTCCAAATCAAGTAGCTCCGTGTTTTCTAATTTGACCCAGTCTTTTAGCCAACTTAAGCATGTCGCCTCATAATATAACATAAGGTCTGGCAGCGCAAATCCCCCCCTTTCTTTTATATCTGTGAGTAATTTAAATTTGATTCTGGGTTTTTTGCCCTGCCATATGAACCTCGAAACTACCCTCTGCCATTCTTTTAGAGTCTTACTCCCTTTTATTATAGGTATAGACTGAAACAAAAACATCAATCTTGGTAAAACGTTCATCTTTATCATGTTTATTCTTCCCCATAATGATAGTTTTAATCGTCCCCATTTCTCTAAGTCTTTCCTTATTTCCCTCCATACTGGTTCATAATTATTTTTATAAAGGTCCATATTTTTAGAAGTTATCCAGATGCCAAGATATTTAACTTTCTTTACCGTCCCTATCTGCCATTGCTGTTGGATTAATTCTATTGTCTTTGGGTCCACATTCTTATATATCATTTTTGTTTTTGTCCTGTTTAATTTAAATCCAGCCACCTTTCCAAATAATTCTATTTCTTTCATTATCTCTCCTATTGATGTTAATGGGTCTTCCGTCATCACCACTAAGTCATCGGCAAAAGCCTTGGTTTTGTATATGTTTTGGCCTAAAGTCACACCTTTTATATTTCCATTTTTCCTTATAGAGTTTAGGAGGGTTTCTAGCACTGTTATGAATAGTAACGGAGAGAGTGGGCATCCTTGCCTTGTACCCTTCCTTATCTTAATCTCTTCCGTTACTGTGCCATTTACAATCAGCTTGGCCTTCTGATCCGTATATATTGCTTTCACCCCGTTATAAAAATCACTGCCTACTCCCATGTGCTCCAGGTTTGTTAACATAAAGTTCCATATCACATTATCGAACGCCTTTTCGGCGTCGATGAACATCATTGCAACATCTTTGTTAAACCTAATAGATAGAAATTCTAACATGTCCACAATGTGTCTTATATTATCTCTCATCTGCCGACCTGGCAGAAATCCCGCCTGGTCCTTATGAATAACATCTACCAGTACATCTTTTAACCTTCTTGCCAGGATACCTGCGTATATTTTGTAGTCTACATTCAACAATGAAATTGGTCTATAATTTCTGACTTGAGTTAGGTCCGAATCTTGTTTAGGTAGGAATGTGATAAACGCCTCTTTCCAGGTTTCCGGGATTTCCCCTTTCTTTAAAGTTGTATTCATTGTTTTTTTCAGGGGTTCCACCAAGACTGATTTCATTTCCTTATAGTAACCGACCGTAAGCCCGTCGGGACCTGGGGCTTTTCCCCTCTTTAAATTCTTAATTATCTCCTCTATTTCCTTATTTTCAATAGGTCTATTCAGTCTTTGTTTTCCTTCCAATGAAATTTTTTGTCCTCCTTTGTCTTTCAAAAACCTCTCTATCTTTCTTTGTCCTACTTTTTCTTGATCATTATATAAGTTACTATAAAAACTTATAAACTCTCTCCTTATTCCTTTAGGGTCAGTTCTTTCTTCGCCCTCTACTGTTATTTTATTAACTATCCCTTGTTCTTTCTTTTTTTTAATTTGCCAGGCAAGCCATTTGCCTGGTTTATTAGCATGTTCAAAGTTTCTTTGTTTAAGTCTTTTTATGTTCCATTCCACCTCCCTATTTATTATTGTGGCAAACTGAGTTTGAAGAATTTTTATTCTTTCCTTTGTTTCTGAACAATTGGGTTTCTGTACTAATTTTCGTTCGTTTATCATTATTTGTCTTAAAATTTCCTCTTTGTTTTTTTCTCTGTTTCTATTTTTAATTGCATTTTGTTGAATAAAAAGTCCTCTTATGACCGCCTTGCTGGCATCCCAAACTATATTTTCTCTCGTTCCTTTACCACAATTATCCTTAAAGTATTCCGTCAGTTTTTCCTTTGCCATTTCCACCACCTTTTGATCATCCAGCGATAAAGTGAAAGGTATTTATTTTATGGCAAAGACTGCCAACTTTTCTGTCTCAGCTGAAAGCTCTCGGGCAGCACCTCTTAACGTAACAGAGTACAATTAAAATGATTTACTATTTATTTTGTGTTCTCGAAGCTACCAGCATGAGTTTGACCAAACTGTGGGAGGCAGTGGAAGACAGGAGTGCCTGGCATGCTCTGGTCCATGGGGTCACAAAGAGTCGGACACGACTAAACAACTAAACAACAACAACAACTATTTATTTTAGAATTTGCACAAATCAAGATGGCCAAATGAAATAATAAGAAAAGGAAAATGCAGTAGTTGGGCTTAGTTTGAAGAATTATACCTTGCTGGTCTGACTGATTGTACAGCCTTGTTTTATGGACTGTTGTGTAATATACATTGTATATGTAATATTGTTTATTCATTGGGAATTACTTATAGGACTAACTTGAGAAGCCTGAACTGACCAGGGGCTCAAATGGGAAGTGCAGCAGAACCCCTCTGTAAGGCACATTATTAGTCTGAGGCTGAGAATATTAAAGGTTGCAAATTAGTGGAACCTGTCACCCCAGTGGTGGAGTATGATTGGCAGGGGGGAATTAGGCTGAGTCTATATGAAAGGATAGCTAGACTGGAAGCTGGTGATTCTTATTCATCCTGTTTTGTATTTATCCGCAAAATGGGTTTTCAAAATGTCTTTATGAATATTTGTGTTTAAATATGTACTTAAATGTGCATTTTATCACAAAATACGTATTTATTTTAGCTCAATGTACACATTGATAAACTTGTTTTAACCCAAATATATGTTCTGGCCCAAGAAGCATTTCACAAAAGTGTAAGATGCAAAAGGATCCTTATGTTTTGATCCCTCAATTAGTTTGAGAGGTACAAATTAGTTCAGTTTACTTTGAAATGTGAACCAAACAAAATAACCTCCATTTCCTGTTGTAGTCTAACAGCATATGAGGACACAGTTGAGGATGGCCAGTTTACCATTATGGGAATGAGCCTTGACAAGTCTTCTGCTTATGCCCTTCCCACCGCTGGCAGGGCTGCAAGTAGAAGTTCAGAATACTGTGCTTCCATTTTAGATTAGCTACAGTTTATTGTGTCATTTGCACCCAACAAATTATTGTGAAGTTCAATGATGGTTTGTTGAAACCTTCACATGAGAGTTTATGAAGTTGGTTTGTTTCAACAAGTCGCAGTTAAGGTGAACTGCAGTTCAGAGTCTGAAGAACGTATTAAACTGCAGTTAATCTGAAAAGGAAATAGAAGCATTCCATCACCTCCTTCCTGCTCCTACAGAGGAGATGGGAATGTGAGAGTGTATGAGTCTGAGGCTCATTGTGGCTCATCCTCATAATGCGAAAGCATGGTTTAGTATTATGCCTGAACCAAGGCACCCTAAATTATGCCTTATAAAAGCAGCCAAGATTCCAACAGATTCCACACATCTGCCAGCATGCAAGCATTTGGAACTTCCCTCACCACACATTGTTGTCTGGGGGAGGAATAATTTCCAGTGACCAGGAGGAACATATGTTTGCTTGCAGAATTGCACGTTTGTTAGTATATTTCGTAAGGTAGAAAGGAGAGACGTTATAATCTCATCAGTGCCAGCCAAGTTCATGTGGGTTGGAGCCTGTTTTAAAACAGCTTGGAAGTGGGCTGGCTGCTTTTTATTTGTATTTACCCATTAATTATCAATGCTCATTTTGAATTGCTCATTACCTAATAGAGTGTGGTAAATCATATGCCCATCTGGCTTAAGCACCTTGGAAGGATGAATAAACAGAACCTCATCCTGCATTTTTAAAGTGTCATCTACATAATAACCAAGATGCTTTTTAAAAAAAAATATGATGGCAACTTTAATGGTTGCAAAACCTAAGCATCTTCAGTTTAAGAGCAACTGAGGAATAACTCAGTTGGTAGAGTACGAGACTCTCAGTCTCAGGGTTGTGGATTTGAGTCCCACATTGGACGAGATCCCTGCATTGCAGGCGGTTGGACCAGACGATTCTCCTGGTTCCTTTCTTGTTGTTGTTTAGTTGTGTCCGACTCTTTGTGACCCCATGGACCAGAGCACGCCAGGCACTCCTGTCTTCCACTGCCTCCCACAGTTTGGTCAAACTCATGCTGGTAGCTACAAGAACACTATCCAACCATCTCGTCCTCTGTCGTCCCCTTCTCCTTGTGCCCTCCATCTTTCCAAACATCAGGGTCTTTTCCAGGGAGTCTTCTCTTCTCATGAGGTGGCCAAAGTATTGGAGTCTCAGCTTCAGGATCTGTCCTTCCAGTGAGCATCCAGGGCTAATTTCCTTAAGAATGAAGAGGTTTAATCTTCTTGCAGTCCATGGGACTCTCAAGAGTCTCCTCCAGCACCATAATTCAAAAGCATCAAGTCTTCAGCCATCAGCCTTCTTGATGGTCCAGCTCTCGCTTCCATACATCACTACTGGGAAAACCATAGCTTTAACTATTACGACCTTTGTTGGCAAGGTGAGGTCCCTTTCTACAATTATATTATTCTATTATCACAATCTAGCTTTATTGTTAAGACTGTCTATGCAAATATCTGTGGCAGAATGCATGGTAACACAAAAGATAGAATGCATGGTAACGCCAAACCCACATCCAGGCATTAATAAAATACAAGAAAGAGCTAGCTCTGTTCCTGACATTTTCATTCAGACCAGCCCTGTCCACTCCATTCCTGACCATCCTGAATCTGAAAGGGCTTCTAAGACTAAGTGCCTTTGGTGAAATATGCTTAGAAGCCTCCTCGTGATTCACAGTAATAAGAACCTGAGACCCAGTGCCCCATCTAGTTCACCACCTCACAATGGCCATTCAGATGCCTATGGGAAACATTCAAGCAGGACCTGAGCACAAAAGCACTCCCTCCCCCTTCTGCAGATTCGAGCAACTGGTATTCAGGAGAATACTGCCTCCGGTGGTGAAGGGAAGAAAGTGGTTTTCGGACCACCAATAATGCAGGGTTCCTTTTCTCAGGGATGCTTCTAAGGCTGTTCAGCTGAAGCTGCACAGAATATTTCTTCTGACTTCCCCACTCAACAGGCATAAAATGAGTGTACATGGCACTGTGAGCATATTGGGTAAAGGACCCCTGACCATTAGGTCCAGTCGTGACCGACTCTGGAGTTGCGGCGCTCATCTCGCTTTATTGGCCTAGGGAGCCGGCGTACAGCCTCTAAGTCATGTAGCCAGCATGACTAAGCCACTTCTGGCAAACCAGAGCAGCCCACGGAAACGGCGTTTACCTTCCCGCCGGAGTGGTACCTATTTATCTACTTGCACTTTGACATGCTTTCGAACTGCTAGGTTGGCAGGAGCAGGGACCGAGCAACGGGAGCTCACCCCGTTGCGGGGATTCGAACCACCAACCTTCTGATCGGCAAGTCCTAGGCTCTGTGGTTTAACGCACAGTGCCACCTGCGTCCCTTGTGACCATGTTACCTAGGCCTAATTCCAGAACAGGACTAAAGTGTTTATGTTTTACCATAGGACAGCCATTTGAGTCTTTAAAAATCAAAATTTGTTTTTATTGCTGCTTGAAAGAATGACCAAAAACCTGCTTAGATAAAATCAGGCACGTACAAATGATTATGGGTTGTCATTCATTACAGACAATATTGTATTCTGCCTTGGACACAAAAGGAGTACACTCTGTTTTTATTGCTCTTCGGTGGAATGGCATGCTTGATCGATTGTGTTGCTGTTTGCAAGGGGAAGGCAAAATATTGCAAACCTTCTGTGTAATGTAACTTGAACATTTGTTAATAGCAGGTGCTGTTAACTAGTATTTGTTTGTAGCAGGGGCTGTGTTTGCTACCCTGGTTGCCTGTTATTTTTGTTTTCTGTTTCTTTTGTATGCCTTCACTCATCAGCCATTTGACCTTGGATAAGTCATTATGTTCCTCATTTTAGACTTCAGAATAATTGGACTAATCATCTGTAATAATTAGGGGAGCCATGAGGCCTGACTAATTATTTGAAAATTGTTTTAGACTTTGCCATGAAGAATTTTACTCATCAGCTGTAAGAATTGTGCTTAGGTAGGGAACATTCCATGGCAATATGCTTTGTTTAAAATAAAATAAAAACAGCCAGCAACATGTGACATGAAATGGCAAATGGAATACATTCATTCATTCAGATGATGATGATGAGTCTTCTGAATCATTTTAGAGAGAATGCAGTTTTGAGCAAAATGCACATAGGCAAGGATGATTTGTTTTACTTATACAAGGAATGTGACCGAATGACCCGACAGAATCATACTATCATGGAATTGTCGAGTTGTAAGGGACTCTTAGGTTCATCTAGTCCATCCCCCTTGCAATGCAGCAATCTCAACTAAAGCACTCATAGTGATTGGCTGGCCACCTATCTGACACTCTTGTCATAGTTAAGTGGTGCCCTTCCTAGTGGCACCATCATGGCAGGACTTCTAAGACAGAAGTTCAGGGCCCAAGTCAGTTGGAAGGTCTCTGAACACAGCAGGGCTGGTTTACCACATTGGGAATATAAAAATATTGGGGATATAGGAACCTGCCTTATACATACAGACCATTGGTCCATTTAGCCTAGCACAAAAACAAAATCCAGATAAGCCCAGCTTCTAAAATTATCTAACTGCATTGCTGGGCTCCTTCCAAACAGAAGGACAGATATATAGTATGAATGGGCAGAGATGATCCAGTTTTGTCCCTTTCACATGGATTCACTCTTAAGTCTGTTCTGTCCTACTTGTGTGTGATTTCCCTAATAAATAAATAAACCTGCACATTGACCTGCATATCAGATGAGCCCTCTTTGAGATCCAGACTTGCCAAATCCCCCTAGCATCCCTGATATAACTTGAATATAACTCCCTCTGTCTTATAACCACGCACACCTTGACAAAGAAGTATGTGTATGTACCATCTTATCTAATCCAGGGTTTCCCAAATTTGGGTTTCCAGCTGTTTTTGGACTACAGCTCCCATCACCCCTAGCTAGCAGGACCAGCGGTCAGGGATGATGGGAATTGTAGTCCGAAAGCAGCTGGAGACCTCGAAAAAGCATAACAAATGTCACTTGATCTGAGTGATCTGCTCAGGGAACATTGAGCACAAAAACCAAAGTTCCAGCAAATAATTCATGAGCCTATGGCTTAGAGATACATCTGCATAAAATGTTCATTCAACATTTGCAGATACATTTGTAACCATCATCTATATATGGAAAATTCATGAGTGGAAAACTCATCAGTTAACTCCAGGTTTATATATATATATATATATTATAATGTGACTAGTTTGCCATCTTTAATTATGCCCGAACATTTTGAAGAAGAGAAAGAGAAGAGATTATGGGCCATCAGTGGCACTTTTACCAAAGCAAATGATGGGAGCTTTAATAACGATATTAAGGAAACCATTCAGACTCAACTTGAGCTACGGCAGCTGGTGCAGTAATGTACTTTGCATAAGCCAAGAAATATCATTTTTAATTTGCTTGTCCAGTCAACTGAGACAATGATCACCCCATTTTTATTATAATACGTATTAGAAAATAACTGCGATCAATCTTGTGGTGTACTTGTCTGCCACACGTTTAGAAATGCAAGGGGGTGTTTTTGTTTTCTCATTAATTGGAAACCATTAATGGGAGGTGAGGAACAAACTCAGACAGCATGGGGCTCCTATCGCATATTTCCTGTACTGGCAGGAACACTGAAACATGTGGCGAGACACAGGCATTTGCAAACAGCATGGTTCTTTCTATCTTCGTAGCTGTAGTGTTCAGTAGCTTTCATACCACAACTCTCTTTCTGAAGTACCATCTAGCCCTACTGCATTTGCCAAGCACACTCCTCCATAAATGGAAAGGGCGTATTGAGTGGCATTAACTGACTTCTCTTCAGTGGGCCTGAAATCCTTTAAGCTGTTGTGTAGCAGAGCCTGATGTAGCTCTGAACTATAACAATTGTTCTTCTGATGCCTGCCAAATCCATACAGGATCAGGTCAAGACTTTGTCTACACGAGGTGAAAGACAAGACAGCCACTAGCAGTTAGATCTTACATCAGCACAATGTTCCCTACTGCGTCCGGCTTGGCTAGGGGGTCCAATGCAGACTGCAGGACACACACCTCTATTGCCCAATGCTCTGGAGTTAAACCAGGCCGGGCTAGAGATAGGAACCGGTGCTGGTGAGAAAAGGAAAGGCCAAGAAGAGTACCCAAATGGAAGGACACAGAAATAATAACAGAGATAGCCCCGCTATGGGACAGAAGCAAGTCAGTGGCCTAGGACTTGAAGGAAGGAGGAACTTAGTCTCAACCATGGCTCTGGAACATGGAAGATGGGCCCGTGTGTCAACAATAAAAGTTGAAGGGTCTTTTTTGTTTTGTTTTGTTACAACATCCCAAATTGTAAGCCTGATTTCTATCTCAGAAGCAGGGAATAGATGGAGTCATCCAATGTAGAGCTGCCCGCAGGAGTCCCAGAGATAATAATTTCGAAGTGCATTTGGTTTCTTTCCAGTGCAGCTGATATCCATAGAAGCATAGAATTGTAGAGAAGAGACCATGAGGGTCATCTAGACCAACCCCCTGCAATGCAGGAATCTTTTGCTCAATGTGGGGCTCAAATCCATGACCCTGAGATTAAGGGTCTCATGCTCTACCAACTGAGCTACATTGGAGAGTTCAACATATTAATATACTATAGCTTAGAGTTGCTGCCCATGTTGTTTTTAGGATTCTGGACACTGCAGTGGAACTGAAGCACACTTCATTGTGTCTTGGAAGTACTGAAACATACACGGTAACAATACGTCGTTAAAACAGCAACACAACATTCATCCCAATCTAGTCAGGGCAATCTGCACCTCAAAACATGTTTATGTGCTTGAATCAGCTTTCTTGATCAGCTTTGTTTAAGCAAAAGGACACGGTGCAACACACAACCCAGATACACATATACCTAGAACAGAGGAATGAATCATTTGCCTTTGCTGCCTTAACAAACAAATGACTGTGACTACCCAGAGCATCTGCTTTGACTGCTTTGACTTTGGGGGGGGGGGTTTCTGAGTGCAGGTACTGCCATTTTCCCCTTCCCTCACCCCAAAGGCAATGAAAGATAAGAGTGTAGACAATAACACACAGTTACCGTATTTTTTGCACCATAACACTCATTTTTTTCCTCCTAGAAAGTAAGGGGAAATGTCTGTGCGTGTTATGGAGGGAATGCCTATGGGTGGCGGAGGGATCTGCTGCAGTGGTGAGCAGAGGATCCATGGTTCCCCTTCCTTCCCTCCTCTGTGGCTCGCTTTGAAACAGTGATGAGTGGGGATGAGGGAGAAAAGCAGAGCCTGCTCGCTTAAAAGGAGCAAAGTGGGAGAGGAGAGGAGCCGTCTCCCCTTATACCCCTCTTCTTCATTATTAGCAGCATCCCTCTCCACACACCCCACGCGTGCTCCTTCTCCCCTTAAACCCCTCTTCTGCATTGTTAGCAGCATCCTTCTCCACACACCGCACACGTGCTCCTTGTCCCTTGAGTGCTTTTCCTTCCCTCCCCACTTAAAACGTGGTTACAAAGCATGGATCCACATGGATCCTCAGGATTTTTGCATTGGGCTACTCCAAACTCACTGTCAGATCACATTTCTGTGGCCACAGCATGAACCACAAAAATCATACATCCACTGTTTCATTTAGAATATTTTTTTCCTTGTTTTCCTCCTCTAAAAACTATGTGCGTGTTATGGTCGGGTGCGTGTTATAGAGCGAAAAATACGGTAGTTAGTTAGTTAGTTAGTTATATGAGATTAAAACCAACAAACCTTAAAGGTCATGCTATAGTTTCAGGTGGAAGATCTGAAGCTGTTAAGATGGCTGCACTGCATTCTAAGCCAAATCTGTATGTGAAGACAGGGGTGGAGAGAGAGAGAGTTATGAATGGAGAAAGAGGCTAGAGCCAAGAGAAGCATTTTATATATAGATTTGCAACAAGTTGTTCCCGTGATCTAATTCTCTCCAGTGATAGACACTGTAGCCTTCAGCAAGTCAGTCCATCTCACCCATTTCTTAAATGGAGATAAAGTTAAATCATCTCTCAGGAAAGGTTGCAGCAAATTAGGAATGCATCATATTGCCAGCTTTAGCAGTGCAGTGTTTAACTATGTCTGGGTTCAGAAAATAGTCGCTTGCTCAACACCAGAATAATATGACTGCATGCTCATTTAATGACTGTTGCATGCAGCACATACAGTATACTTAAATTGGAATGATACAGGGAAGATCAGCATGGCCTCTGCGCATGTATTTGTGTATCCTGCAAGGGAGCATAAAGAAATAGCTGGAAAACCATCACTACATCTTGTAAGAGTGAATACTGTAGTGTTATTGTGCTGTGTAAAGGAATACTTTCTTTCGTCTGCCCCAGCTCTTCCAATATTCAGCTTCATGAGTTCTAGTGTTATGAGAGAAGCGGGGAAAGCTTCTCTCTGTCTACTTTCTCGACACAATGCATCATTGGATAAGTCTCTATCATGTCTCCTCCTACCCTCCTTATCTCCAAACAGACCTTTGGTCTGATTAAGTGCTGCAATTTTATCCGTGTATTTTGTTACCTGGCTCCTGTTTTATGCTTTAATTTGTTTTTATGTTTTCCATTGTGAACCATCCTGAGAGGGCCTGAAAGGTGGCATAAATATATGGAAAGTCTGATATGAATTTCTCTTGCTTCCATAGTGTTATGCTCTGTCTGTGTGGAAGCCATTATGCCAGCCCAGACTATTAACCTCTAATTAAAATATGACCAACGGGTCTGCGTGGTATAATTCAAATTGCATTAGAATAAGTGGAAAGCGCTGAAATGCTTCAGAACAGGCTATGTGATCATTTCTTTAGCTGGTGACAGGTGGAACTGACAATTGGCTTTGCTTTAGAGGTTCTCTAGAACTTCTGCTCACCAGGTAAGGTTGCCATCTTTGTTTGGGCAAAATACAGGACAGGTCTAGCAAAATAAAGGGCAGGTTGGGGTGGGGATTGGGGGGCACAGACACTCTCAGGACACCAAATCCTCTCCCGCCTTTGCGGAGGAGGGTTCCCCATATTCGGCCCACCACCACCCAGGCCTGGCCCTGCTCTTCCCATCCACTCACGTGGATGGGCAGGGACCAGGCAGGGGTAGATGGCTGGCTCCCATGGGTGACTTGAGTCGCAACTCCAGCTTCTTGCCCATGCTGATGTCAGAAAAGACTTGAGCACAGAGGAGGAGGGAAGAGGGAAGAGGATAGTTCAGGTCAGGGGCAGAGGGGGCCAAGCAGTGGTAGACCCATATTATGAGTGGCAGCTGAGGAGGAACACCAGGGCAAGGGATAGAGAGGAGGTTGCTCTCTCCCCCTTCTGTCTATCGTCACTCACATAGGCGCCGACTCCATGGGGCTTGAGGGGGCTTGAGCCCCCTCAAAAAAAATTTTGGGGGGGCTCAGCCCCCCCAATAATCTCGGGCGCCCTTGCCGCCGTCCCCCGCCTCCTCCCCACCTGCTCCCTCCCCAGCCAGCCAGCCAGCCGCGCGCCCTAGCTGGAGAGCCCCGGCCGTCCCCCGCGAGAACAGGGGAATCCCCGGGGGCGGGGGCTTCTGCCTCTAGCCCCAGGTTTCCCGCATATCAGCTGCACGCTCTCCCCTATAGGCAGCAGCACGCTCTCCCCTATTCGCTCACGAGGGGGCGGCGCCACTTTATTTGCATATTCATGAGCTTATTTGCATATTCATGAGCTTATTTACATTTCACGAGCTTTCCCGGGCCCCCCCAATATTTTTTATAAGTCCGCGTCCCTGGTCACTCACATCAGGTGGGGCTCCTTGTCAGCCATACCAACAGCGATGCAACTGCCATTTTGGGCCGGATGAGCTCAAATATGGGAGACAGGGGACACTTTTGTCCAAAAAAGGGGTGATCCCATTGTTGTTTTTTTAAGGGATGGCTGGCAACCCTGTCACCAGGTGACACCACTCTTCTTGGACTGTACCACTTTAGATTGAAGCTAGGGGGCTGAATGATTAAATGACGCAGGGTTTTATCCAAAGGTTGCAGGAGTGGAAAGCAACAGTTGGAACTCATATTTCCTTTCATTCCTGTTGTGGGCTCCTTCAAAGTCCCATAGCCTTTCCAGAGGGTTGTGGGAACCTGCTGAAAATTGTAACACATTTATTTTTCTGCCGAATTTCTGCCGTGTCCTATTTCCAGTGTTAAAATGCAAACAGGCTGTTGGAGTAGAACTGTCTCATCTTTCCGCTGAAAGGTGACACAACCTAAGGGAATTGTTCCTAGCTGAACAAAATAGCAACATTCCACCAAGGCATAAAATGTGCCTATATATCCACCTGGCCCTTCACCAACAACTGATTGCTCTCGAGTTTGGCTTTTGCATTTTTTATTATAGTACCGACAAACACACACACCCCATTGTGACCAATTGCTCTTTGTTACATTGCCAGAAGTTGCAAAGAAATAGGCTACAAATGAACAGTAGCTGGTGGGGTCTGAATACACAATAGAATTCTTTACAGTTGAAGGGTTTTAAGCACCCAGAAAGATTAGGCTCTTTCAGACTCTCTGGCCCAGGCTTTGAGAAACGGAGTGCTCTGTTTTATTCTGGCAGGGCTTGTTCAACAGAGTAAATGGCTCTGTGGGCAGAGAAGCGGCTGGATCGTTGCTCAAATCAAGAAATGTCATGGAGGCTGGCAGACCAGACTCCCCCACTGCTAAAATGCCAGACGAGGAAGGCATAATAACAATTAGCCACCTGAGAGGAACAATGGGGGCGAAAAACAAAAAAATTAAAAGCGGGGTAAAGAAGCAGGTTGGACGTGCCAATTGTAAACTTTAAGTAGCTAAATTCTTCCAGGGGTTACAGGGAGAGGGGGAGAAAGAGAGAAGACACCTTGCTGGAAAATCTGAAGGATTTTTAGTTCAAGGCCAAGGAAGAAAAACACTCTCAAAGAGGTAGCCAGGAAAACACTTATCCAAGGCAATTGCAACTTGCATTTCTGGGTTAGGCAGTGGCAAAAAATCGCATTAATTGATTGGTTTCATGGCAATCTCAGATGTTTTTGAGACAAAATGACACAGAGAATAAACATGTTCACAGACGGTTGAAATTGCAGGCCTTATCTAAACCAAAGCAAGAGGGGGAAACAGGAAACTTGAGCCAAGGCAAGTCATTTGAAATGTACAAAAGCAGCATACGATAATTGCTGTTCCAGCTGCTCTCTGCAAGAGTTCAGGTGGAGGAAGGGCTGCGCACAAAGAGAAATAGCGAATGCAGGTAGGAGACCAGCTAACATTACAATTTCATGGAGTTTTGACTCCACAAAATGTTGAAAAGGGTAATCCAAAATTATCATAGGGATGGAGCGACTCCGCTATCAGGAAAGGCTGCAGCAGTTGAGAATTTTTTGTTTAGAAAAAGGCAGGAAAGAGATGACGAGAGTTTTATAAAATCATGCATGGAGAAAGTGGATAGAGAAAGGTTTTCCTTCCTCTCTCATGCCACTAGAACAGTGCTTCCTAACTTGGGTCTCTAGCTGTTTTTGGACTACAAATCCCATCATCTGGTCACTGGTCTTGCTAGCTAGTTATAATGAGAGTTGTAGTCCCAAAAACAGCCAGAGACCTAAGTCTGGGAAACACTTCACTAGAACATCCAAGGAAGCGGAATGATGGAAAATTCAGGACAGATAACAGAAAGTACATCCTTACACAGTGCGTAGTTAAACTATGGAAGTTGAGTTTGAGACCATGAATAATACATCCTGGATGCCCTTTCTTTCCTTTGACTTAACCACAGTTGTTTGGCTTTAGCTGATAAAGTCTTCATTTGTAAAAACATCGTATTTGCTCTGCAGGTACTTGATTTTACCAATCAAAGGATCATACAATGCTTCCCCCCTTTTTTTTTACCAGAAGTTGCTAGTGCTGTGGTTTATTTGTGTCAAAATGCTGACAGTTTGGGTTTAGTTCCTGAAAGCTATCAGAAATGATCTGGCCTTTCATTTCATCAGAGCCAACTTTTTAAAATACCCTTCCCTCTCTGTACCTGACTCTCTCCTTTTTATTTACTGGCACTTCACTTTCATGGGCAGCTTAGTAAGCATTTAAACACTCCACGCAACCACATCAGTTCCAAAGGATATCTCTTACTTGACCTTTATTGAAAGGAAATGTGGCAAATGCGTATTAAGCCAAAATGTATGAGAGACTTTGACACAGATACGAGATTTCCTACATTTTTTGTGTTAAAATTTATTACACACATTATTGATCATTGATCAAAGATACAGCAGGATCAGCTACAAGACAACAACCTAATTGCAAACTAAAGTTTAATTCGTGATCTTCTTAGTTATGGAACAAGCATTACCCTTTTTAAAAAACTCCCCTAAATGGCAACAGCATATTTGCTTCTGTTGTTCTTGTTGTTAAAAACCATAATTTTATTAATCTAGATTTCTAAGACATCTAGATATCTACAAAAGAGAACCATAAAACAAATATAAAACAGATCAAAAACACCAGAAACAAAAGCAGTTATCATAGTAACAGTAAAATTACAAATAACAGTAGATATAAAATCAGTTAAATTCCTGGACAATATTTTTTTTTGGGGGGGTATCTAAAACCTGGCTCTCCGGGCAACCCAATCAGGTGGTGGCATATAAATAATAGTAGTTATTATTAAGAAAGCCTACAGAGTGGCAGGGATACGTAGAGAAGGACCTCTGGTGCTAAGCTTAACAGATAGGTAGGTTCCTTTAAAAAAAAGAAAGAAAGGGGGGAAAGCTAACATTTTCAATGAACAGACACCTCTGTGATGATGATAGCATTAAAATACCCTGTTCTTCTTCAATAAAAAAGAAAAAGGGAGACCAGAAATCAAAGGTATCTTTTTTAGAGATGCTTGATTAGTCCAATGATTAGTCGCCAATGGTGTTTGAGGGGTTCTGATAGAGCAATACTCCAGATACAGTCATACCTGAGGTTAAAGTTCCTTCAGGTTGCGCTCTGCGGCAACCCGGAAGTAACAGAACGCGTTACTTCCGGGTTTCGCCGCATGCGCATGAGCAGAAGCGGCGAATTGCAACCCGCAGATGCAGGTTGCGTTCTGCTCAGGATGCGAACAGGGCTCAGGAATGGATCCCGTTTGCATCCAGAGGTACCACTGTATTATTAACCCAAGCCTCTATTGATATATTAGAGGTTTCCTTCCATCACTGGGCAACAACTGTGAACTGGTGTTCACAGTTGTGAACAGGAAGGAAAATAATTCTGTAGATTTAGAACTGGTGTTCACAGTTGTGAACAGGAAGGAAAATAATTCTGTAGATTTAAGGGTAGAGTTTGGGGCCAAAGCTTTGGAGGAAAGATGAAATTTTTTTGCCAAAAGGCATGGACCACAGTACACTCCCACCAAACATTAAAGTAGGAACATCATTTTCCACATAATGGTGAGCTTGAAGGATTTATCTTTACAACGGCATATTTGCAACTGAGAGTGAATATCCCAGATAGATGAAAGTATGCCATGGATCAGTGAAGAAGAAGGGGGAAAAGTGACTTTCAATGGGAAACAGTGATAAGCAATCACCTGGATATGTGATAAGTAGCAACTACCAGATCAACACTGTCAGTAGAGCAAACAATATACACATTGATCCTAGGATTTAGTCTTTCTGTACTGTAGTGACAGAATTATGGAAAACCAGCATTTCAAATATTTTCACTATGGCTATACATGCCAATGATTTGCTGTGGAACCATGGGTTCTGAGGTATGCAGGGAACTTTCCCACTAAAGAGTATTTCTCCGTTTACTTTAATGGGAGAATATTTGTGCACTGATCAACAGGAATGAAACACTCGACATATACAAGGCCTCTCTGTGTGTATCAGAGCACACGACAGAATCACTGAAGGTTGGTTTACATCTGGGATTGGCTTGTTGTTGATGTTTAGTAGTTTAGTCGTGTCCGACTCTTCGTGACCCATGGACCAGAGCATGCCAGGCACTCATGTCTCCCACTGCTTCCTGCAGTTTGGTCAAACTCATACTGGTAGCTTCGAGAACACTGTCCAACCATCTTGTCCCCTGTCGTCCCCTTCTCCTTGTGCCCTCCATCTTTCCCAACATCAGGGTCTTTTCCAGGGAGTCTTCTCTTCTCATGAGGTGGCCAAAGTATTGGAGCCTCAGCTTCAGGATCTGTCCTTCCAGTGAGCACTCAGGGCTGATTTCCTTAAGAATGGATAGGTTTGATCTTCTTCCAGTCCATGGGCCTCTCAAGAGTCTC
The DNA here is from genome assembly GCF_965113315.1 of Podarcis vaucheri. Lineage (NCBI taxonomy): Eukaryota > Metazoa > Chordata > Lepidosauria > Squamata > Lacertidae > Podarcis > Podarcis vaucheri. The sequence continues at coordinate 76,059,610 of NC_138762.1, read as the reverse complement.
CTCCAGCACCATAATTCAAAAGCATCAATTCTTCGGCGATCAGCCTTCTTTACGGTTCAGCTCTCACTTCCATACATCACTACTGGGAAAACCATGGCTTTAACTATACGGACCTTTGTTGGCAAGGTGATGTCTCTGCTTTTTAAGATGCTGTCCAGGTTTGTCATTGCTTTTTCCCAAGAAGCAGGCGTCTTTTAATTTTGTGACTGCTGTCACCATCTGCAGTGATCATGGAGCCCAGGAAAGTAAAATGCACGGCATAGCTCATAGCTTCTCTGAGTTATTCAAGCCCCTTCACCACGGCAAGGCAGTGATCCATGAAGGGGGGGGATTGGCTACGGAGATCAAATAGTGCCCATTACTACCCAACCTGACCATGTCCTTTGTAATCCCCTTTGGACAAAGGCTGTCCTAGTAGCAGAAGCCAGTTCCCCCTTCTCCCTCTGACCATGTACTTTCTCCTTTTCTCCAGATTCACTCTGGAGAGTCAGAAGAACTTCCCAGAGCAGTTGGGGGAGAAGCAGGGAGATAATTTCATCTGGCAAGCTTTAATGCTTGCACCAACAGAGTGACCTTTTCCAGCTATTAAGGCAGTGTTCCAAAAAACGTATTTAAGCTTGCTGAAGTTGAAGTATAATAATGTCAACACAGGCGAAATGCTGGAAGGGGCGAATTTAGGGGAGCACGACCAATTCACCCGCACTAAGCACTGAGGCAAGAGGGTGCTGCAGGGGGCACTGCAACAACAACAAACAACAGAAGGCAGGAGTTGGGGGCTCCAAATTTTGTTGTTTCACAGGGCACTGCTGCAATTGTAAAGCTCAAAGTCTGCCAGTGTGCTGGGGAGCAGGAGCAGGGAGTCCTTGCACAAATCTGTTTCTCTTCCTTTGATACGACTTTTGCAGGTTTCAAGTGCCTGACAGCTTTACATTCAGAATAAGATTTCCCCCCTTTTCTTGGTATCTGACTATTTACAGATACTGATGCTTAGATCAGTTAGGGTCATACATATGATTCTCACAGCACAGTGGATGGCATTAAAGCATTTAAGCAACTGCAGTGCAAAGGCATGGGAGAGCAGCTGTGTGCTCTTTGATGGAGTCTTGACTCCACAGTGAGGCAGGTGCAGAAGGCGAAGGAATTCAAAATGGTGCTGCTTTCCTTCAAAGTGAGACACCATGCTTTGGCAAGGAAACAGCAGAGATCATAGCCGCTCCACCACATATGAAATAGACACTGTCAATGTTGTCTGCAGCTGCAATGCCTGTAGAGATACTGATGATTTCTGGAAGTCTGGATATCCATTGCACTGAGCTGGGCTCAGGCCTTGTGGGTGAAGCGCCAATAAAGTTCCTCTTAATTTTCAGTCTCCTGCTTTGCCTGTTTCATATAATACTGCAGTGGTATGGTTGCCACTCTCTCATGAGTAGCTCCCACATTGTTTGCTAATGTCTAAATAAGAGAATCTCAAGGAATGTGCAGAAGATGGGGAAAGTTTCCAAATCAGTGTTGCTGGTAGCCAGGAGATCTTCCTGCTTTTCCAAGTTGAATTAAATGAGACAATTTTCCATCGCAGCAATTTTCATGATGGGATGTTGGTTTATTTATGGCTTTTATACCCTGCCCTTCAGCCAAAAAGGCTCTCAGAGCACCTTACAAAACACCAGTCTTAAGACAGTCTCTTTCAGGATTGCATTCTAAAGGGAAAGGATACACAAAGAAAAGGGAATTGGAGGAAGGAGAAAAAAGCAGGCTGAAGCACAAATTCTTAAAGCTGGAGTAAGGGATGTTGGAGAATTCCAAAATAAACGGGAATGAAATTCATGTATTCGTCCCATGCCTAGAACAGAGATCAATCCAGTGAATATGATCAGAATTGGCTATTGTTGTTTTCAGTTCACAAACAAAACACAGCTGGTGACTTTTTCTTATTTGCATTGCATTTTCTTTGCCCTGAAATGAATGGGGTAGAATAACATAATAATTCATAAATAATTACGCAAAGTTATGTATAAAATTATGCATAAAATGATACAGTCAGATAGATAGCTATATCTACTAGCATAATCATGGCAAAGCAATGCAACATTCCTGGGACAACTGAGCAAGCTCATACATTGTATGATGTACATGACTTTGAGAACTTAGAATGCAGCTTCCCTAATGGAATAAAGGGGAAAAATAAGGTTATTGTGGACCAGAGTGTCTTAACACCTCAGTCCAGTTCCTTATAGTTTTGTTTGTCTAGTTTTTATGGAATATCTGAAGCTGAACAGACTGGTCTGGTTAACTTAAGAAATACACATTACATTGGCACAATGAATCAGGCACTATTTGTCATGGTAGAGTTCAAAGGCCATATTATCTTATGGGTGCAAATCACCAAGAAGAAAGATGCAGCACCTCACCTTGGATTTTCTTTAAGACTTTCAAGCCACCTTCTTTCACACTGAGATTCCAGCAGGACTTTTCTGAATATCATAGGTTCCTGCTAGACAGGCAACTTGATTAGATCCTGGAAGCTCTGTTTTCATAAACACACACAGAAGATATGAATGAAGAGTCCCTGGTCCAGCAGGAGTCCAGCAAGACACAGCTGGTGATTACCATCTTGCCACAGCAGGACAAGAGAGTGAACTTTGATAGGGAAAACATTTCAAGGGAAATTGCCAACTGGCAAGTGCTGTTCAAACTGCAAAAGCACTTCCTACAAGAATGAAGTCTTCACAGATCTCTCATTTGTTTTCTGCCCTCCTGTATTATTGGAAAACATTCGCCCACCGAGTGCAGAGATTTTTTTCTTTTTGATGGAAGATATGACTAAATGGAACAAGGGGAGTACTGGGGCATTCAGCACCTGATGCTCTAGCAGTTGGTGCCCACCGTGAAATGATGGGACACTGAAAGACCTCCTTGTTGACTCAAACTGTGAAAATGCTACATATCCTTTTAGATGCCAGACTGAAGACGGAGATAACCGTGGAAAGTCATCAGTCATTTACTGACTTGTTGAGTTATTTTCTGATACCTGAAGTTCCTAAAGGGTGTATAACATCTTCTGTTTGGGTCAAAAGCCTTTAGTGTCAACAAGCAAAATGGGGGCCCTCTTTGACTGTTAGTGTTTGCAATAAATAAACCTTTCTCGTAACTCGACTCTTACTGTTTTCTTCATTTCTTTCTGCCTTCCTTCCTTCATGTACCTCTGTTCCTATCTCTGTCCTCCTCTTAAGCAAATTTAACAGCAAAAAATGGTGATAGGGCACAAGGGTCCCATGCCACCACTTGGAAAACAATATTGTGTATGACTGTACAACAGAAACAGGAAAGAGCACAAGGTGAATGGAAGGTAATTTTATCTAGCAAAGTAAGGTTTTTGTTACTTCAGTCATCCTACATCTATATGGGATCTTCGGAGGCTATTGGAATCATTTCCAAGTTTGTGAGCATATTGTAGGCAGAGACCATCAGATTGCATCTAATATGAAAACCATAAGCACCTGATTTGAATAGTTCAACTGAGCAAGGCTTAAGCATCAGTGATTCTATGCTGCACTTTTCATAACATTTGAATTGAATCTATGATGAGAATTTTGAATTATAGAAAGCTTCTCAGACTGACTTACAGATGGTGCAATGGTAGACAAGAATTGAGCTTAACCAATTCCAGTTTTGGTCTTGATAAATCTCCTCTTTTTAAAATTCATCTTTCATTTTTGCAATTTTGTACTTTAGCGTGCATGCTTTTATCACCCACATCTGCATGTGCATGTGCGTCACATGATTCCTGCACACTTGACTCTTGTGTACTTGATACTTGGCAATCCAAGTGTATGAATTGACTCAAATGAGCAGTAGGGGGTTGGGGTGAAAAAAGCTCTTATCTGCTATGATTCTTGCCTTATCATAGCTGGTTTGAATTTTAAAAAATGGTTATAGAAAGAGAATGAATGATATTACATTGTAAGGTAAAAGGTAAAGGTAAAGGGAACCCTGGCCATTAGGTCCAGTCGTGGCCGACTCTGGGGTTGCAGCGCTCATCTCGCTTTTCTGGCCGAGAGATCCGGCGTACAGCTTCCGGGTCATGTGGCCAGCATGACTAAGCTGCTTCTGGCGAACCAGAGCAGCACACGGAAACACCGTTTACCTTCCCACCGGAGCGGTACCTATTTATCTACTTGCATTTCGATGTGCTTTCGAACTGCTAGGTTGGCAGGAGCAGGGACCGAGCAACGGGAGCTCACCCTGTCACAGGGATTCAAACCGCCAATCTTCTCATTGGCAAGTCCTAGGCTCTGTGGTTTAACCCACAGGCGCCACCCGTGTCCCTCATTGTAAAGTAGCTGTCTCCAACTTGGTGCCCTCAAGATGTTTTGGACTAGAGCTCTCACCAGGTCCAGCAAGCATGAAGTCACAGTCCAAAACACCTTGAGGGCGCCAGGTTCGTGAAGGCTGTTGCAAAGCAATGCAGGAATTGGACTGAAAATAAGGACTGCGTAAATGCCAATCTGCAATGCTGCTGTTCCAATTGGACAGCAGACTTTTGCTAGTGCAACAGAACTTCTCCCTCCTTTCTCATTTCATGCAGCATTTGTAGCAGATTTGAAGGGGGGAGGGGGAGCAGAGAGGAAGTGGAAGCCCCACTGTATGAGTAAAGCACCACTTTCGCAATAACTGGAGAATGTGCAAAATTTTGTCAATATATGCACATCCTCCAAGGCCTGTTGGAGATTATGCACAATGACTGCAGGATGTACAAAATTCATTTGATGCATGCATTTTCCCCAAGCCCTGTTGGAGATTATGTATATTGACCAGGCAATGTGCACAATTCCCTCTTCTTAAATGAATTGTCTCTATGAGGCCTGGTGAATGTGCACAGTGTCCAGTTTTTATGCACATTGACTGCTCAGCTTACATTCCCCCTTAACATACACACACAATCTGAAGGAATGTTTAAATAAATCCTTTGGAAAGGCAGAGTCAGTACTTTTCAATCTAAGTAGTCGTGGTTTGTGGGTGGGTGCTAGAAGTATTGTACACAGCCTTGAAAACTGATTTTAAGAGGATCACATATTTGTGTGCATTTTCTAGAGTGTTAAAAGGCATATGAGGTATGAAATTGCTAAAAACAATTACAGACAATAGAGAATTCATTTATTTGGAAAGCAGCAGTGGCAGAAAATTGCATATGTCATGGACTGTAATGAAGTGAAGTCCAAACAGTAATTTTGGATGATAGAATGCCATAAATATATGTAAAGTACAGAAATGTACAGCCAGTGCTGAAGATTATGCAGGGTTTTATTTGTTTGTTTTTAAGTGAAAGGAAGCAAAAAAAAGCTTCCAGGTTGATACTTTTTTAACCTAGATGACCAAGTCAAAATTTGCCAACTCATAAAAGTTTTGCTATGGAATGTCTCAAATAAAATATGTTTTAAATATATATTTTTTCAGTCAGCATTCCATTTCTGGATTTAAGTTCAAAATGATGGGTATTAAAGTAGCAGTGTGGTCTTTAAGATAAAGCACCCTTTTATTGTGTACTTAATTTTGCTCTTTACTACAATGAAATCAATTTTTGCTAGACATATCTCAATGCCAAGATTAATTCAATTCCTGGCCTAATTGTGCCTGAGGGAAAAACAATGCTTTGTTTTGCTGATTGCAACAGTTGCGCAGACAGAATGATGTATCATCTTCATAAACTTCACACAAGAAGTTACTTCGATTTCCGCTGAGAGTCTCCAAACAATAAATGAACTAATGTTCTTCACCAACATTTATCTGAAATCAAGATAAACCTGAATATTACCAGTTACTGATTGAGCTTAAGCAAAGATTAGTGTCCAGGATTCTTCAGTTCCATTCTTCAGTAGTTAACACAAAAAAACATATATACAAAGTTCAAGATTCCTTGACTCTTCCACACCAAAGGTCAATCCATACTCCCAAAATTACCATGTTTAAGTCCTATTTAGTTAAATGGAAGAAAGGTGAGGGTATTTTAATTCTGAATCCATGGGACTCGGTGGTGATGTGTTTTTGTGGGATTGTCTTCACAATTTAATCTGTTACTACCAGCCCAAACTGTGTTTTTCAATTCTCTTGCCATGTTGTTAACTCAGTCTGATGCCTTATTTCACAACAAATGAAGCTCTAGTCTCACCATCTCCTACCTAGCTCAATCCACTTTTGGAAGCTTTCCTTTAAAACTAGAAAATAAAAGATCTTGACATATATTACTGTGCTCAAAAGGTGGGTACACACTGTGACTGATTTCACATAAAATAGGACAGCTGCATATTCCTGTATTGCAGTGGTTTGGACTAGATGAACCCGAGGGTCTCTTCCAACTCTGGAATTATATGATTCTATATGCAGGATTTGCTAAGTATGAAAAGCGCGGTGTGATTTATTCCTGTTACACCCCTATTTATATACAAAATAAAATGGAGAGTGTCTTGTTAAAAAAAATAAAAATAATTCTAGGGAAATGGCCGTTTTCTATTATTTAGAATGCAGAACATCTGGCACATTGAACTCTGTGGCAGTTTGCATTTCCCCTGTCTTGACAGGAAACTACAGTGGTACCTCACATTACAGACGCTTCAGGTTACAGACTCCGCTAACCCAGAAATATTACTTCAGGTTAAGAACTTTGCTTCAGGATGAGAACAGAAATCGCGCAGTGGCAGCGTGGCAGCAGCAAGAGGCCCCATTAGCTAAAGTGGTTTATTGGGTTAAGAACAGTTTCAGGTTAAGAACGGACCTCCGGAACGAATTAAGTTCTTAACCCGAGGTACCACTGTACTGCTATGGAAGGTTGTGTAATGAGAAGACTTGAGGTCTTCTCAAACACAAAGCATACTGGTGCTCTCTCTTGGAAAATTGCAGCCTCTTATCACAGATAAAAAAAAGAGACATGCTTGAGCTCTTGGCGGAGAGAAATAGATAAACAGGAGTCTGTAATTTGAATCACAGGTTGAGAGCTGGAAAAACAGCTGTAAGCAGCAAATGCCTTAATTTTCAAGTGCTTTTCCATTCCCCTTTTGTGGTAGGCACACTTGTTAATTGTGTTTCACCCTCCCGAAACCCAAATCCTTCCTAAGCTCTTTAGCCCTCTTTTAAGTTTTGCAAATTGAGCATCAGCCTGTAATGGACTATATCCCCGCTCACAAATTAGGATGTGTGAGTCACCAAAGCAAAAACCTCTGACCCCTTTAACAAATCCCCCAGCACAAAGAAACCTATTCAGACAGATCAGTTGCTTTTAATAAGCTTCGAAACAATGGAAGTCTCTTCCTGAAACTCTTGACAATAATTGAGTGATGAGATTCTTCCTCAGGCAGATTTCATTTCCCTTTCCTCAGAAAGAATACAGTCTTCCCTCTCTATCTCACTCCCTCCCCCCCCCATGACTGTTTGGCATTGTTTTCTAGATGACAAAATGCTAATTGTTCTCAGTAAAGTCTTGTTATCCTTATAGCCTCTTCTAAAACACAGGTTACTTCCACACTACCCATTTTCTCTGATATCCATTTCAATCAATTCTTGTGGAGAATCTAGGCCCAGGCCTAAGCCATTGCATTCTGGTGTATCTCCTGCCCCCTTGAAAGTCTACTTGATAGCCATTTTTCAGACTCTAAGTGAATCAGTACTTAGTATAGTCTGGAAAAATGCACTCAAACAGTGGTGATTAAGTGGTATAGCTGAAATAAATGAACAAATAGCTAAAATATTGGTGCACCTGGTCACCTGATTTGTGGCTTGTGGGTCAGGTAGTGAAATGGTTGTTGATGCCTCGTCTTCTGCGTTGCTTGTCTTGCATTTCCTGATTGCACAAACATCACTATGAATTCGGCTACATTAGTAAAGAAAAAGTGTTTTATACAGTGATACCTTGGTTTTCGAACTTAAACTTGACTCCAGAAACCGTTTGAAAACCAAGGCGCAGCTCCCAATTGGATGCAGGAGCTTCCTGCACTCAAGCGGAAGCCGTGTTGGATGTTTGGCTTCTGAACAACGTTTGCAAACCGGAACACTTGCTTCTGGGTTTTCGGCATTCAGGAGCCAAAACGTATGTGTGCCAAGGCGTTCAAGAATCAAAGTACGACTACATGTGAAACCAGGTGGTGCTGGGGAGTCCCGTCTTTCACCAATGTGATTTCCCATTATGAAGTTTACCTGGTGTGTTCCTGAAACACTTTTTTGATGTGTCTAGATCCAGCCTCTGTCCAATGTCACAGTTTCCTCTCCCATAGCTACAGTTTTGCCTTTTTTCCTCTTTAAGTCCAATTTAGTTTTGTTTTTTTACTAGAACTCAGGAGCTCTAATAATAAACAACATTTTAAATTGTTGCTCGGTAGGGCTGCTTGATCTGGAAAGGGAAATGAGTAGTAATTTAAGGGGCTGGTTGCTGTAATGTCAGTGCCCTGGAGATGCTGTAGGTGTTTTAAATGCACCGTGACCTTTGGTGATTGAAGACCACAGTCTTTAACACAATTTCTATAACCAAATGGGACTTAACAGCCAAGCGAATGTGCTTAGCATCTTGAGAACTGTGGGACAGTTATCGGTAATACAGTGCTACATTAAGTGATCTGCAGGACCATAGTTTTAATTCTGCTGCCAGGTTCATTAAGAAGAACAATGCTCCTTGGGATGGGACATCCGAGTGTCTCCTGGATTTTTTGGGAATAATTATGAAATTATTCCCTGTTCAAGGATTTTATTGCATTTTTAAAAATAGCACGAGGGGAACTCTGCCTACTGAAGTTAGACAGGTGATGGGAAGTTTTATTTCAACCCAACAGACAGGCACCAGTCATCTTACGTTTTGGACGCTTGCTCAACCCCTTTCTGTTTATTCAAGAATTTTGAGGATGCTAATGCTGATTATGGTAGCCACTGCTCCTTGTGCATTCTGTTGAGCTGAATTGATTGTATTTTATATCGTACTGCTCATGCTGCTTTGTCAAACCCACCTATTTCTTTGCCATCTATCTTTCCCCCCCACACCTGACCAACCCCCTCCCTTTACCACTCACCCACACCTTCACCCCCCATAACTACAGCATGATGACAGCCTTACGTTTTATGTATATAGGAAGTTGGTGGGGGGTTTTTTTGCCTATACAGCTTTGAGATTTTTTTTTCTAAATATCAAGTGGTTCATAAGCAGCCTAAATAAACTAATTAATTAATACAAACTGGGGGGGCATATTTCATAATTAACTCCCTCTCCAATATAGCCACTGAATGCTGGACACTTGGTTTACTCAATGCACTTCCCCTCATAGAAATTAAACTCCATGCAAGGAGAGCAGAGCAGGGCTGTCTCTCCATCAAACCCTGGCACCCCACCATGGCCTCCATCTAAGATTTTCATACCTTAGTTTGAAGGGAGAGTCAATGCATGTTCAGCTGACAACACATAGGATCTCCCCCACTATTGTTTCAGGCTCCCAGTTCACATGGAAGGCCCCCTAGGCAGATTCATTCATTCCACAGAGTTTCCTGCTTATGTTCCATGCATGAAAACTTGGGGGTGGAGATGTCAGGGATGAGGACATGGGGGCAGGCGTGGCAAGTGTGGCAAGTGTGGCCCTCTTCCCCACTCCCTCCACCATGGAGCCTCTTCTCACAAGGAACTGCATGGATATGAGTCATCCTTTGCCTGCTTGAAGTTCGGAGGAAAGAAGGGAGAACTCTTGTGGAATGAAATCAATTTGTGGAGGTGACTAAGTTAAAATCTTAGTGAAGTTGAAAGCTGCAGTGGATTGCGAGTCAACTGAAGACAACAGTTGATGGGGAAACTCCTCTCTTTTTAGCAGCACACTTTGCAGCAACTGCTTTTCCTCCAGTTGATTAGCCTGGGTGCATAGATGTACACTTCAAAGACAACCCCCGACATTTCAAAGGATGCTTTTGAACTTGTCTAAAGTGTAAGCTATTAAAGCGAAAGCTATAAACATACCATTTAACTAAGCTGTAATGGCTTTATACCTTGATGCTTTTCACATTCTGCACACCTACATTTCACCTCGATGCTATAAGCATTTCACTCTGGAAGCCTCCTTTTAGTGTGTTAATAATTACTTTTATGTAAGGGGGAAAGATTTCCCTGATTGCAATAAAGCAACATAAAGAGCCTAAAGCGGATACCATTTGAATGCACATCATAGCACAAAACTATGGTCCTAATGAATTGGGTTATTTTTGGGAAGGCTATCCCTTTCTATAAAGTATATAATGTTAACTTAATTAGTAGTTGTTGTTTTTAATGGAAGATTATGTGTCAATTAGACGAAGCTTGTCAGTCTCTTGAATACGGCAATTGCTCTAAGAAGTTACAACCAAAGATGAATGAGTTTTAAATGCCAGTTTCAGGGTAATAGGGCTGCCTGCCTTCAGACTGCAGTGAGACATGGCTAATTAAAAGTTATCTGAACTTTGCACACAATTATTTATGAGTTAGCAAACTAGAAAAAATAATATCGCCTTCTTGATGCTACACGGAAAATTACATTGACATTACATTATATCTCAGCTACTTGAAATAGGTCCAGCTCTCACTTCCATACATCACTACTGGGAAAACCATAGCTTTTGCTATACGGACCTTTGTTGGCAAGGTGATGTCTCTGATACTTAGCTGGCTTTTTTTCACCTTTTCCTCTTTGAAATTCTGGCCTTCCTTTCTTAGGCAGAAGAATGTTCTATGAAGGCAGAAATGGCATGGGGCAACATCAAGATAGTATAGGGGACTTTACCCTCCAGCTCCTCCAACATCCTGATATCACACACATGACATTGGGACATGGCGTATGTGAGGTCATGTGCAGCATGGTGCCAGCCCCAGCCCTCCAATTCTTCTTCGGAAGCTGGAAGTTCTGCCTGTATATCAAATCAAATTAAATATCTTTATTGGCATCACAGTATAAAACATTTCAGGTCCCTGGGATAATTAAAAGGACAAGGGTGAAGCTGTTGAGGGTCATAAGGTCACACTGTGATCATGTGCACTTAGATATTCTGCTTAGCCCTCTCTGTTCCCTGAAAGGGTGGTTCGTTGGGAACCCTTTCAGGTAAAATTGTGGCTAAAAAGGAAGCTACTAAAGAAGTGATATCTACCAGGAGAAACCTCATTTGACTTCTTTTCGGAGTTATAGGCCGGAGGTCCAACATTTTGCTCAGCATCAGTTGGCAAGTTCTACTGTGTAAAGAGCAATCTAAGAGAATGTGGTCCATTGAATCAGGTACTCCTTGGTTACTGTGCCCGTATATCAATCTTAAGTGGTCACACCTTTTGGGGAGTAAAGTGCTGCAGTTTGAAGCATCTTTGTAGTGCAGCAAAGTCCATGCTCAAGTCCCACTCCAAACAAAACAGCTTTACTGCGGTCTATAGACCCAAAATACACAAGGGGTGGCTTTGCATTTACCAAGGGGAATCCCACTGAAGAAAAAGAGAGAGGGGAGAACAAGTCTCTGTGTTCCATAGTTACTTCCATCTCTTGCTTTACATGGCCAAATGTACTTCCTTGGCTTTGAGTTTTACCAAAAAATATTAGCAATGTTTGCTTTCTATTGTTTTGGTGTGTGTTTTTAGTTGGGGGGGCATTTACCAAGTTGCCATGATAAATATCACCTTTACCATTAAAGACCAAAAATGAGACTGTAAAAGAACTGAATTGACTTTGGGATTTACTCATAGCCCTTCAAAAGTACTAAGAATTACTGGTGTATGCTAACATTTGCTAAGGTTTTGACATGTCCCATAATAACAGCCATTCATCACTGATCTCAGCCACTTTATTGGAGTAGGTGTTCATGAACAAAGAAAACACAATAAAATAGGCGAAGCTGCTGTTGACAAGTGCTTTGAAAATTAATTCTGACTGAAATTAATGACCTTGGTTACCACTGCAAGATGTGTCCCCTACATAAACATTTTCAGATCATCTTGCATGCATTTGCTAATATTTATAACAGGAGGTTACAGTGGCAGGCAGTGTGAATAAGGGGGTGCATTATACAGAATCACAGAAGCCTATTATTATTGTAATATATAGAGTCAGGAAACTGTTAAAGTCAGGAGTAGTGAGGAGATATACATATCCTTAAAAATTACACTGCACAGGAATGAACCACCAATAAATAGATAAGCAGCATTTTCATGTAAAGGACTTTATAAATAGATCGAGGAGATGGGAGGGAATGATGGGAAACTGTGATGACGGCACGTGATAATGAGCCACACAGTTCGCCACTTAGAGCAGCAAGTTTTGAAGTGTTGGCGTGCTTGCCAAACGTCTGCCTCACATCCTCTGTCACTGTACATCTTCCCAAAGTAACATGCATACAGCCAGAAATGTAGCTTAGGCAGCTATTTTAACCTAGATGAATATTTCAAAGGGGTGGGGGTTGAGAATAAGCTCCTTGCTAAAGATCATCATGGACTAGGCCTGCACATAACTTGTGACCCATCAGACCAAATGCAGCCCAGCAGTACGGTGGCTACTCAACACAGCACTCAAAAGGAGAACATTCTTCACACTAACACACACACACACACACACACACACACACACACACACACACTGCAAATGGGGAAGAAATCTGTCTAACATTTTATTGGTAAAACCTATTGGTGTTTCGCAACTTTCTGACTAGTTGCAGGACCTTAGCCAGACCTAGCAGAGTACATGCAGAATCCACGGAAGCAATTGGCGACTTGGCTGCAGACAGGATAGACAAAGCAGGAACCAGGAACTTGTAGTTAGGTGTTTAGGTGTTTACAGTGGACTATTTACAGGAACAGAACACGGATCTTTTGCTAGCTCTCTCTGACATGACTCACAACTCTTACACTGACACAGAACTCTGAACTAACACATTACAGTTAGTAGGCCATTCATTATCACTCCCTTGAGAGACCTTGACCAATCAGGGAGCGGTCTCCATGTCTCTCCATGTCTCTGTTATCACCAGGCAGACTTACTCCTTCAGATTGCCTTCTGGCTGTCTGCCAAACCTTAATTGACTCTGTGTGAGTAGCTGCACGTACACAGTTTCCCAACACATTTGCATATGCTAATTTATGCAACTGATGCAAATTCAGGGAACAATGGCTATAATTTAAACTGAAATGTAACATACACAGGTCCCTGGACACATAAGTGAAATAGTATATGTATGAGCACCCTCTAAACACCCTCTCTGCCGCTCTCTCTTCAATCCATACCAAAAATACTGTATCCAAAAATATCCACCACTAAAATCGAAACTCGGGGGCTGGCAGGAGGACAAGCAGGAAAGTGGCTGTTGCTGCTGTGCTACCCTGGACATCAGCTGTTAGGCGGGGAGGCTGAGCAGTGTACACAAAGCCCCACTTCACCTCCAGTCTCTTTGGTGCTTCCTCCGCCCTCAGTGACTTCCTCTTCAGGCTCTGGGGAGGGTTTCCTCGTGAGCCGCAAGGACTCTCCAGCTCTCTCTCGCCATTTCCAAGTTTGAATTGATTTAATTATTTCCCGGTGCCGCGTGTATACACTGTCACACAAAAGTCAATCGCTGTAAGTTGGAGGGGGACACACACCTGGACATCTCACTGTAACCAGGTGACTTGAGTGCCTGCTCAAGCTGATGTCAAAGTGCTGACTGTTGACGGGCAATTTAAAGGCCCCTCATGCTCTTCTTCCCTAGGGTTCTTCATCTTTAAAAAAGACTAGGACCAGAGGGCACTTCAGACAGAGGACTCTGTCCTCAGTAAAGCAGGATGCATGAACACAAGCCCAAAATGCTGTGGCTTGCAAATCCCTCTGAGTATGTAGTCCTAGAAACAGCTCAGGAATGGCCACCGTATCCAGTTACTGACTGCTAGATTATATTCAGCATGGCAGATCACACGTTTGCACAGGCTTGCCATAGACTTTGCATTGCAATTCTGAAAAAATGGGGAACATGCTAAGAAAGTGATGAGGACAGTTGAGATTGGCCTATTTGCTCTTCTGGGCCCTCCCCCCCCATCAGTTTGGAACTGTTACATCACCCAATTAGATAACCATTTGCTAGGAATGAGAGAAACACCTTTCAGAATCTGACCAGGGGTCCATTTAGTCCGGCAGAGGGATTCTTCTGAATAGGAAATAAAATAATGTATTAATAATATTTGTGATTGAAACAAATGTATTTCAGCATAGGCTGCAGTCCTATTCACACTTATGGGGGGTAAGTCTTATGGGGTCAGTGAGATTTACTTCTGAGCAGACGTGTAGGATTGCAATACATGGAACTTACTTTTAAAGAAGGGATTTGCTTCTCTTAACAGAACGTTTTATCCTAGGTAAAGTGTGAAATAAATAATTCAATCATAGGATAGATGTTCCTTTTTTCACTTTATGCTGTGAATCCCCAAGAGACATAACGAGTTCGACAGTGCTAAAGCTGCTGAAATTGGATTCTGAAGTGAGCTGTAATTTAAAGAGAATAAGGATGCCAAATTTGCTATCTGTTTACTACAGAAGTCCACTTTAAATGTAAAAGCCTCTTTTGAAAGGCTTGCATAATAGGCTTGAGAAAGCAAGATAAACAGATAGTTTGCCAATCTATTGTCGTGAATATAGGGAGACCTTCAGTTCACATCACATTATACATCCCATAATAGGATCTTCAGGCTTCACTTTCCCAGAAGTGATACCCTACCATGTGTTAAGTGTGTGGCAGTGCCACTGATGACACTGTGACTGTTTTCAAGTGATTTACACATAACACAGAAGGCAGTCTCAAGTGTATCAATTCACGTTATAGATGAGGCCTCATTTTTATATATATTTATTTTTTCAAAGAAATCTCCCTGCCTGCCATAAAGTCGCACATCAGCAAGAGGGTTTTGCTAAAACTTTCTATGTGCAAAGAGCAATGCTTTTCTTCTACAAGGGGAAACATTAAACAATAAAAATACTCCCCTCACCTGTAATCTGAAGTGGTATGTACCTCAATTCTACCATCTCAACCTATCATCTCATTCTGTGGGAATGTGTTAATTGGCTCTTAGTACATTGACACAGAGTTGTATTCAAAGTAGCATTAAGTGACTGGTTTCCTCTGTGTGAGGATTTCTATGTGGAAAAGGATCTCCCCTCTTCTCTTCCCCTCCCCCCACATGGCCCCTACATCTGTTCTGGGTTCCCCTCAACCCTCTGGAGCAGATTTGGGGAGGGTGTGGGGTATGCACAATGAGAGGAGGGGGGAATTTCACTGCACAAGCAAAAAGCCTTGCACTGACAGAACACTCTACAGTGGTACCTCGGGTTACAGACGCTTCAGGTTACAGACTCTGCTAACCCAGAAATAGTACCTCGGGTTAAGAACTTTGCTTCAGGGTGAGAACAGAAATCGTGCAGCGACGGTGTGTCAGCAGCGGGAGGCCCCATTAGCTAAAGTGGTGCTTCAGGTTAAGAACAGTTTCAGGTTAAGAACGGACCTCCAGAATGAAATAAGTTCTTAACCCAAGGTATCACTGTAGCTGGATACCAATCTCAGGGTGGAATTCAAAGTAGCACTATGGAGACCCCTCCACCAGTGGAAGCCTTGCCTGATGAAATAATCTCCCCTTTCCTCTCCCTTTGTACAGTTCTGGGGGGGTTCTCCTTATGGGGAGAAAATAGATATAGGTCACCCTTGTTGGGTACTTAATAAAAGAATTGACTAGATTTCTAGATCCAAAGCACAGGGCTAAACACATTCTCCAGCAAGAGAGAGCCCCCAGCAGAATTTAAAAACACAGAAGAATGAAGCATAGTACAGTGAAGCATAGGAAGGATAGGCTGTTAAACCTTTTAAATATCACATTTAGTTCGCTTACCTCACTTTCCTTCTCTACCCCTATTGCAATGAATAGACCACACCATTTAGTAAGTTTAAATGCTTTACTTGCAAACTCTAAAGGTCAGATTCATGTTTTATTCCATGCAGCAGCAAATAAAAACAGGCAGAAATCTTGGGATACAAAATATAGTGAAATAGTTCTAAGCACACCATCTGAGCTTGTAGCAAGCAAGCTCAGGCACATCCTATCTCAGTAAGTTCGCATGACGAAAGAGAATGAACAGATGAGGAAAATTAACATTTTTCCTTCCAGGTGTAGGGAGTCTAGGAATATGTTTCTATGGTCTTAACTCCTTCATGCATTAACTAACTCTAAGCTTGCGAGTTATGTTCGACTGCATAACTCTTCAGAACTGATTTTTGGGGTGGGTGGGAAGAAGATAGGAAAAGCCTTATTGCACCAACAGGAATTGTTGTACTGGTTCCTGCTTGAGCAACTGTATGCTTGAATTTGGCCCTCCACATCCATTTATTCAGGAGCAAAAACTCCACTCATTTTCTGCTGCATGTATTTTTAGGGGAAATTGTTAGCAGAGTGCCTGTTTAGTTCATGCCTACATGAGACATGTCCTTTTAACTTGTTACTCCTAATACTTCCTTAAGGACATGGACATCATAGCAGAAGCAGTGATGGGAGAAGAGGAACAAGACCACATCCTATTGTGATGGTGGGAGAAATACTTCTGATTAACTCTTTTAGAAAGCCAGGATCTTTATAGACTGTTACCTCAACTCACAGTAGAAAAAAGGTGGTGGACACTGTCTCATCAAACCAGTCTAATAAACAACTTAATCCAAGACCCAAAGCTTTCAAAACTAGTCCCCGTGAGCCCAAGTGAGCTTTAAGCATGGACTTGATAACAAATTATTTCTGTTATTCAACTGAGTTTCAAAAGTGTGTGTGATGTGGAATGATGTGAAAGGTTGGCTACATTCAAAAGGAGCAGGGGACAGTTCAGAGGGCCAGTACATGAACTTAAGGCTGTGTACATGCTGGTGCATACTCTTCATCCAGTGAATTCCTACTGCTAGTTCGGAAAGTGATGTACACACAACTTCAGCAACATTCCACATCTATCCTGTAGTTTCTTACGCAAGACTTTTTTGATGTGTTTCCCACCAAACCAGCTTTGATCCAAATTGAGAAAGAAAAGAAAAAAGAATGACATACCTACATTTTAAGCTTAGTGGATTAATTCCTACATTCTTGCCAAGAATTGATGCACTAGAAAGTAACATCGAGTCCAAGCAAATCTGTCTTGGCAATAAAGGCAAAGAGCTCTAAACAGATTTTAACCCAAAATAAATGTTATCTTTTGGGAGACATCCTTTCCAATGAGAATGTAAATCACACGGTATTTCTGGAGAGAACAAATCTGAATCAAGTGAGGAGCTGGGCATCAAGCATTAACACAATAGCTATGTGCATTTGTCTTTGTACCTACTGACTAACAAATCAGCACTGATTTCATTTCAAAATGGATAAAAAGCATGTTAACAAAGTCATTCATTAAAAAGAAATAACCTCTGATAGTGCACTATCTATGCAAGGGCATTTTTAATCAAATGTACTTTGAATATACTGTGATCTTTTAAAGTGCCTTGGCAGTTTACCAATGACTGAATCTATTTTCCTTTAAATAGCAGAGAGGAAATAACTAATTTATACTAAAGAAACCCCTTCAGAAAACCTGGAAGGCTTTTAGTTTTCTTTTTTTACTTATTTCTGTTTCCATTTTCATACCTATCAAACCCATATAGTTCTTCAAAATGCAACTCTAAAAATAAACACGAGAAATTATAGCCCTTTGTTTACCGCACTCCTGCCCAATACTTACAAGAATATTCAAATATTTTATCTCAGTGAGCCATAAAGCAAGAACAATCCATTGGAGGCTATTGTTTTGTAAAAAGTCTTGAATTAATTGAAAGGTTTTTAAAATAATAAAAATATAATAAATATGAAGTGTATAGATTTGTGGTTCAAGGTTGTTTGTTTGTGTTTTTTTAAAAAGCAGGATCCTATAGATCACACTATAGGAGGAGGCTTGTTCACATGTTACGCTGAACACAGATAGAAGCTGTTTGTACACACATAGATGTGTTTGTGTGAAATCACGTAGCCTTGCTGATTTGTACAGCTCTGCTTCGGTGTGCACTGGTGCATAGACTGTACACTCACGGAATGTTACAGGTGAATAACTGTATGAGCGTACAGCTCAACCCTTTGTGTACACAGTTTGTACACTCGCTGAATCTAACATGTGAACACCCATAAGCTAAACTGGCACTCAAAATATAAGAGGTGGGAAATCTGAGGCTTGGAGGGGCATGTGCAGGCTTCAGAGCTAATTGTCTGGCTTTCAGGACCCTCTGCAAACTGCACCCGTCATTTCCCCTAGATGTCAAAAAGAGGTTTGTGTGTGTGTGTACAATCCTTTGAATTCTGTATCACTGTACAAAGTCAAAAGTCACATCATACTTGATGTAATTTTGACTCCAAACCCCACCCACCTATGGTATGTGGCCTCTGGAAAGGTACCCATGAGGTCATGTGGCCCTCAGATTAAAAAAAGGTTCCCTGGTGTGAGTGTGTGTATTGGTGCTTAACATTTGTGATGAGCTTCGGTGGTTCAAAGTAATTAGCTCTGTAGGTTAGGACAGTATTTTTGTCTTCATATTGCAGATGGGATGTTGAGGCTAAAGGACAATGTCTTACCTAATAATACGTGGAGATATTATTTGAAACAAGGGCTTCTAGCACAACCCTAAACAGGTCTGCTCAGAAGGAAATAACTGCAGTTAAGTGGCATAAATCTAGGAGCTTGCTTTTTCAACAGTTCTGTGTCTGTATCTGGAAAAGGAAGAGGTGAAATGCCTGTGACTTTTTTCACTGTATTATGTACTTTAAGTCAGTAGCACAGAATAGGAAGGATGCACAATAGCAAGCCAGGCTCAACGGAAATACCCCAAGCAGGGCCAACTCTTTGAATGGGAACAGCGATTGCCAGTTGCCCGGCAGGATCTACAAGAGCAAGCTGCCAGGCCTGTTGCGCCTCAGAAGATGTGAAAAAGCAGGCAAGCTCATTATTCAGTAAATCATTCTCCTTTTCAGATCAGTATCTGAAACATGCAGTGCCACATTATTATTATTATTGACAAACCTAGACAGCATCTTAAAAAGCAGAGACATCACCTTGCCAACAAAGGTCCGTATAGTTAAAGCTATGGTTTTCCCAGTAGTGATGTATGGAAGTGAGAACTGGACCATAAAGAAGGCTGATCGCCAAAGAATTTATGCTTTTGAATTCTGGTGCTGGAGGAGACTCTTGAGAGTCCCATGGACTGCAAGATCAAACCTATCCATTCTTAAGGAAATCAGCCCTGAGTGCTCACTGTAAGGAGAGATCCTGAAGCTGAGACTCCAATACTTTGGCCACCTCATGAGAAGAGAAGACTCCCTGGAAAAGACCCGGATGTTGGGAAAGATGGAGGGCACAAGGAGAAGGGGATGACAGAGGACAATATGGTTGGATGGTGTTCTCGAAGCTACCAACATGAGTTTGTCCAAACTGTGGGAGGCCGGTGGAAGACAGGAGTGCCTAGCGTGCTCTGGTCCACGGAGTCATGAAGAGTCGGACACGACTAAACAACTAAACAACAACAATGACAAAATAGGCTTCTAAGCAGTTTACAAAGTATAAAAACCGGTTACACAAACTTTAAAATGTTAACATCCACAATTGAAATAGGCAATAAAACAATCTATTCATATATTGTACTTCTAAGGACACAGTACCTACATTAAAGCATCACAGTAGGTACAGTGTCCTCAGAGGTACACTTTGGAATTCCCAAAGTGCATAGTTAAATTATGAAACAGGCTCCCATAAGAGCCCGTGATAGTCACTCACTTGGATGGCTTTAAAATTCATGGAGGATAAAGCTATCAATGGCTACTAACTTCAGTGGCTATGCTCTAACTTCACTGCCAGAGGGAGCATGCTACAGAGTACCAGTTTATAGAAAGGCTTCCTACCTTTCAGCCACTGTGCAAACACAATGCTGGACGCTGACCTGACTCAGCAGGCTATTCTTGCGTTCTTGAGATGTCATAGCAACTGCAGCCAGAGGTAAACAGGGGGGGGGGATGCTGGGAGCAGCATTAGCAGGTCCTATCAAACCTCAAGGAAGAAGCATGTTGTGATCAGAGGCAGGATTGACCCAAGACATTTTGCTGCCTGAGGCAAAGGACAAGATGGCACCCTTCATTCCAACTGAGAAGCTGAAGGGACTGGCAGTTACATCTTACTTCCACACTGACAATGGGATACAGTGCCGGATTAAACCCTGTGGAGGTAGCTAGGCAACCGAAATCTCGTGTACGTGCTCTAGTGGGATAAGATTGAACTAAGAAAGCTTGATTTTTTAGAGAGTACTGCTGGTGTTGTTCTCCCTTATCTGCCGCCTGAGGCAGTTGCTTCACTCTGCCTAATTATAGTGCCGGCCCGATCAGAGGTTAGGAGAAGCTGTGGTGGGAAGGATGAGAATGAGCATCTTAAAAATCCCTTCCTTGTTGGTTTCTTCTCAAGCCAACATGTGTGCAAGATGAAACAAAATGGTGGTGCCTGGAAGTGGTCAGTGGTGGGCTCCATGTTCATGTGTGGGCCTTACTGTACTGATCCATGGCATAAGCTCTGAGTATTGCATAATCCACCCTGGACAACCCCAGAATAATTGCTGGAAAATGACCCTGCTCGATTTATATAGCTTCCACAGGTATTCCCTGTGTTTTCATATTCTATCTATATGACTGGGTGACTGAGTTTTCAGTATTACCACAGGGGAAAGACGAACATGAGCAATTAATTCTAATATCATATTGCACTGATATTGTCTAAATATGTCTGTGACACTGTCACTTTCGAGGAGGCTGCTTATTTCACTTACAAAAATAGGTATGTCGGTGACAGTATGCCTCTGCTACAAGAGCAACAGCATGGCGAGGATATGCTATTTCTCAGACCTTTAAAATGTCTCCTTACCATAACAGTATAATAACCCAGTGTGAGTGAACTGCACTTATGTATTGGATTCGGGGCTCAGCTTCTCAGTTTATGCCCTGAGTCCCTCAGCACCTTTGGGCACAGACGTGGGATGGCAGTCTCTGGAGGCAGATGAGGGGCAATGGGGGTGAGGACTGCCAAGGAGTGTGGTGGAGTCTCCTTCTTTGGAGGTCTTTAAGCAGAGGCTTGACAACCATATGTCAGGAGTGCTCTGATGGTGTTTCCTGCTTGGCAGGGGGTTGGACTCGATGGCCCTTGTGGTCTCTTCCAACTCTATGATTCTATGATTCTAGGAGCGAAGACTTTTCTGAGGAGAGCCCTTCCCTGTCAGGCAGTAATGCAGGAACAGGAGCCATAGATGCTTCTTCCCTCCCATGCAAGAGGGTGCACTGCTGGAGACTGAGGAGAACTCCAACAGTGTTGTGGCCGAACACAATTCAGAGGAGGAGGCACGTCCCAGGACCAGGCAATGCCTCTGCCAGTGGAAACAGATGTACCTGCCCCAACAAAGCACACGCCTGCAGGATAGACATTTGCACTAATTCTCAGCGGCCTTGCTGGGTGGGTGTGATAATTTTTCAGGACAGCATTGCCACTCTCATACAGTTATGAAATCTGCTTGCCAGCCTCATATAAGCCATTTAATTTAGGCTGCATTCATGTATGTTCTTGTCTGGGCACAGGAATGAAAGTATTTGTCATTTTTTTATTCTGGCAGCTTCTTGTTTTCCAACCTTAAATTACAATATCCACATTTCTGCAGCAATTTGCAATTTTACCCCAGGTGCGGGTGGCACTGTGGTCTAAACCACATAGCCTAGGGCTTGCCGATCAGAAGGTCAGCGGTTCGAATCCCCACAACGGGGTGAGCTCCCGTTGTTCGGTCCCAGCTTCTGCCCACCTAGCAGTTCGAAAGCACACCAGTGCAAGTAGATAAATAGGTACCATTCCGGCGGGAAGGTAAACAGTGTTTCCGTGCATTGCTCTGGTTTGCCAGAAGTGACTTAGTCATGCTGGCCACATGACCCAGAAGCTGTCTGCGGACAAACGCCGGCTCCCTTGGCCTATAGAGCAAGATGAGTGCGCAATCCCAGAGCCGTCTGTGACTGGACCTAATGTTCAGGGGTACCTTTACCTTTACCTTTAGACCCATATAGTATTTTTATGGACTCCAGTATGCTACCACAAATCTGTTATTTGGTGCCATAAAGCTATTTACACTTTTTAGTTCACCCCTTGCTGTACTTAATTACTCTTTCCAGAATATTTCTTCTTGGAACAAATTTCTTTCCAACCATTCTTATGGTTTTCTTTACATTTGTATTTACAGTAGTTCCTTCAGATCCCACCAGCTTCTTTGCTGCACACTTAACAACGGAGGAACTATTGTCACTGTAGCATAAAGAAATAAACTGAGTTAAGGCCAACTGTGTTGTGTTATAACACATAATTACACATGTTGGAGCTGGCTAGGTTAATAGTAGTAATTATTAGTCACAAACATTCCATGAATTCTAAAGTGCCCTCCAGCTCCCACGCCTCTGTGAAATGCATTTTCTCTTCACTTATTGATTGAAGGCAAGTTTTATTTAAGCTAGTCCATTCACAGAAAATTTAATCCTGAACCTGCTTTGGCATACAGCAGGAAAAATATCTTTGAGTGCTCTCACACATTTGTGCCACAGGTGATTGTTAAGGTGGAGTAGAAAATGGAAGAGAGCAACCTAACGACAGGAACAAAAATCTGTCTGTCTGTCAACCAATCAATCAATCAATCAATCTACTTCAGTTATATGCCATACAGAAAACCCCAGAGCTGTTCATGCATTGAAAGAAATGCAAAGTTTTTTCATGTATGTAGCAGCCCTTAGACTCCACCAGGTCACTGAGAATGAGAAGCTACCTTTGTTGCATGGACACCTTTTCCCACGCATCCTGGTCTCCTGCCTTTAATTGCAGTCTGCAATGCAAATTAAGCAGGTGGTGCTTTTCCCCTGCCCTTTATCTCCACACTCCATGAAAAAAAATCACTTCCTTCATTTTTGCATGTCAGACTGCTGTTAAAAATCACAGAAACTGGATCAATAAGACACCATGACAAGCCTGTCTCTCGGGTATATTTTAGGCAAGTCATTACAGACTTAATGGAGAATAATTAGAAACTTGAGATCTACATAGGAATGAGGAGCGGAGGTGGGGGACCTGCATTTTTCCCCTCCCTCCCCAATGTTTTTGGACTACAGTTCCCATCAACCCCAGTTAGAATGGTCAGCAGTCAAAAATGAGGGGAGATGTAGTCCAGGAACATCTGGAGGGAATACTGGTTCTGTGTGCTTGCTTAGAGCAGGGGTAGCCATCATGGTGCCCTAAACATGCTGCAGGATTCCAATTCTCCATTCCTGTCATGCTGATAGTGGATGATGGGAGTTGTAGTCCAGCAACATCAGGAGGGCACCATCATGTTGGCCATGCCTGCTCTACAGAGGGTAAGCCAATGGTAGGTAGTTTAAGGGAAACAGCAATGTGGGGGGATCACTCTTCCCATGTTCTTCTTCTTTTTCAAATGACCTTCCTGAAGGATTTCCTCCCCCTGCCCCCCCAAAAAAAAATTGTGCCAGGAGGCCCTTAATATGTACAGTGAAAATGGATGAAAATTCATTGAGTAGTGCTGATTAATGGGGATCACATGTATGTGGTAACAATTGCGGTCACCTCTTGAGGAAGCAGAACCTCTTGGCTCCATTTAACCTAGCAGAGGGCCTTCTCAGTAGTGGCACCCTCCCTGTAGAACGCCCTCCCACCAGATGTCAAGGAAATAAACAACTACCTGACTTTTAGAAGACATCTGAAGGCAGCCCTGTTTAGGGAAGCTTTTAATGTTTGAAATTTTATTCTGTTTAATATTCTGTTGGGAGTCGCCCAGAGTGGCTGGGGAAACCCAGCGAGATGAACGGGATATATAGATATATATATATATGCAGGTTTTGGTGTCTTCGGGTGTCTTCCCGTGTAAGAGTCGGGGTGTCTGTGCGACGTTTCGACGAGGTCTCACTCGTCATCTTCAGGCTGGTGCTTTCGGCTTCTTGTTACTGGAACAGAGCAGAATCTGGTGTTTGAGTTCCTATAAATACTGTTGAGGGGTGTGGTGTATAGCCTCCAACGTTCTGGGCAGAGAGGAAGTTCCTAGATTAGTGTGCCTTTTCTTCTTTTGTTCCTTAATTACTTGAGGGATATCTTGAGTGATTTCATGAGTGATATTCTGAATACCACTGGGTGGGTCATTAAGTGTAGATTAGTTGCTAAAGCTTTTGTGTCTTGACCTCTTGAGCTTGTGAAGAGTTTTTCTGAGAAGATGGCTGTGCTGCATTTAGTTGTGCTCTGGCTTGGCTTCGTGTATAGGGGCGAGCTGTGGTTTTGTGCCTTGTGCCAGCCAGATCTGTGTAGGGATTGCAGGGGGGTGCAGCATCCGGAGGTGCCACTATAGTTTGGCTACTGGATGGAGTCTGTAATATGTCTGTGGAGAGGGTCTGGGTTTGGGTCTGGTGTGGTTGATTGGTGACGGCGTTCTGTGTGCCTCTGGTTCTGGTGTCGGTTTTTGTGGGGAGGGCTAATTTCCAGATGTCTGGCAGGCGGGACGTGTCGTCACGCTTGTTCATGTTGTGAGGGTGTTTCTCTATCTCGATGGCTTCCATGATTATTCTCTTGTGGTGATGTTCCATGTTAAAGAGCAATTTGGAATCTGCAAAATTAATTTCGTGTCCTGTTTCTTTCATGTGTTGGAAAAGAGAGGAAGTTTTTTCTTCTTTTTTGACGGCATTCTTGTGTTCTGCGATACGTGCATTTATTCGTCTGTTTGTTTGTCCAATGTACGTGGCTGGGCAGACTTTGCAGGGTATTTCATAGACCCCTTGGTTTTCCAGCTGGATTTTGTCTTTTGGGTTTCTGAGGATATTGGCTATTTTTTGGTTGGTGCAGAAGGCTGTTTTGATATTGTGTTTATGGAGGATTTTGCTGATTTTGTCTGTAGTGCCCTTGATATAAGGAAGGAGGGCCATGCCATTGTTTTCTTCTGTGTCTTGGTTTTTGGGGGGTGTTTCTTTTTGGATTAGCTTCGTAACCCTGTTTTTCTGGTATCCATTGGCGATTAACACATTTGAGAGATTCTGTAACTCAGTTGTCTAAGGGGTCTAAGGCACAAAACCACAGCTCGCCCCTATACACGAAGCCAAGCCAGAGCACAACTAAATGCAGCACAGCCATCTTCTCAGAAAAACTCTTCACAAGCTCAAGAGGTCAAGACACAAAAGCTTTAGCAACTAATCTACACTTAATGACCCACCCAGTGATATTCTGAATACCACTCATGAAATCACCCAAGATATCCCTCAAGTAATTAAGGAACAAAAGAAGAAAAGGCACACTAATCTAGGAACTTCCTCTTTGCCCAGAACGTTGGAGGCTATACACCACACCCCTCAACAGTATTTATAGGAACTCAAACACCAGACTCTGCTCTGTTCCAGTAACAAGAAGCCGAAAGCACCAGCCTGAAGATGACGAGTGAGACCTCGTCGAAACGTCGCCCAGACACCCCGACTCTTACACGGGAAGACACCCGAAGACACCAAAACCTGCATATATATATATATATATATATATATATATATATATATATATATACCCTACCCATCTGGCAGAGTTGCCCAAGCCACTCTGTGTGGCTTCCAACAGATATAAAAACATAATAAAACATTAAACATGAAAAAAAGCCTTCCCTGTACAGGGCTGCCTTCAGATGTCTTCTAACAGTTGGATAGTTACTTATCTCCTTGGCTCAGGGGTCGCACAACTCGATATCCTCCAACATTTCTCCCATGAAAGTAGGGACAGCCTAAGGAAAAGCAGGACATTCCAGGATCAAATCAGAAACCAGGATGGCTTCTGTAAATCTGGGGACTGTCCCTGGAAAATAAGGACACTTGGAGGGTCTATGAATGCACAATGTGTATGCAGCCTGAGGCAGACCACTGGTCTATTAGCTCACAATGACTAACCGCGACTCTCCAGAATCTGAGGCAGAAGCTTTTCCTTGACCTACCTGGAGATGCCAGGGACTGAAGCCCAGACTTTCTGCATCTAAAGCAGTTGTTCTACCACTGAGCTATGACCTTTCCCCATTAGGTTGCTGTCTTTAGGATTTTGATTCCCCACTCCCTCCAACAAAGGCTGTATGCCTTTCACTCTGGGGTGACGGGGGATCGTTCTGTAGGCGCCCTGACCTCCATCACGGCACAAATCCAGGCTAAACGAAGCCATGTGGCTTTATTTCTGTCACGGAGGAGAGCCGCAGAGAAGGAAAATGTGGAAACAATACATTGGCTTTCTGATAAATCAAGGAAGGAAATATGGCAAATGCGCCCATGTGAATAAGAGACCTTGGGCTCTGTAAAGTGTTTTTGAATGTGGGTGCCAGACTTAATACCTTAACTTCTTTCTGACCTGTCCATTTTCCAGGGCTGCTGTTGCTTTTGTGTCTCAGAAGATTATTGTTACTCTACCCATTTTCCACCGCTCTGATCGATGAACCTGACCACGGTATCGATTAGCTTTTAGTTCCACTATCTCAGCTCTTTCATGATGGGGGAAGCAGACAATTATCTTTAGAAACCCAGATGCTTCATAAAAGGCTGCCAGTCTACTTTATTATTTTTGGAGGCTCTGTGCTTTTTAGCAGGCAGAAAGCTAAGCAGTGCAATCCGTCTCCTCTTTCTGCGTCTCTACATCCAAAACAACAACAACCTTCTCCACAATTTCCCCTCTTACGCAGTTAATATCTGCATTTCCTTTTTTCCCTTTTTTTTGAATTTGCATTTTATTTATTTGTTAACATTCTTATATTACATTGGTAAACGTTGCCATATTACATTACAGGACTTATCATAATATAATTTCCAACTTGTATACAAAAATTATATACAAATTGTATATACCTAGAAAGAAAATGAAACAAAAAGAAAGAACAAAGAGGAAAAAACAAAAACATTTCCCCAAAAAAATCATATACATACCAACACACTAGTCTGCATTTCCTAAATGGGGTGGAGGTGGACTTGTGTCGTAACTAACCAAAGCTAAGACAAATAATTTTAAGTATCTGCTGATGTGCAGTCTCATTACTAAATTGTCCTCTCACTTGCTTATTCCACCAGGCATGTCCAAAGTATGTTCTGGCGGCCCCTGTGGCAGTTTACTTCCCGGAGTAAAAAAAAGCTCAACAACTTCAATCCTAAAAAAAAAGGTCAACAACTTTAGTCGGCTCTCATTCATGTTCACTTCCTCAAACCTGGCCCTCTTTGAAAAAAGTTTGGGCACCCCTGGTACTGCCCTTCATCTTCATCTCAGGGTGGTTGACAACATAAAAATGCAAGATAGAAACACAAAATGCACAATGAAGATACATAAAAGAATATATTTTTCTATTGTATGTGTCAGGTGCTGGTGTGGTTGCTCGAGAGCAAACAGGCAAGACTCCGACCTGTCTTTTCCAGGCTTTATTCTTAGTGCAAACTGTTTACAGTGAAGAGAGTCGCAAGTTCATGTCTGGCTCAGTCGCTAGCAGAATTTGGGAGTGGGTGGTCCTTGTACCTCCCCCAGCATAACAGTCGCATGACCCTCAGCCTTCTCCACCCCTCCCTGCGCTGAAACCTACTGCGCAGAATGGGCGCTGGCAAAGGGGTACTTCCCTCCTCTCCGGTTTGCTCAGGCTCAGTGTTGAGGCTCTCCCTAGCATCCCCTGCCCCCTGAACCTCCTCTCCACTGGAGGTGGGGCTTTCCACCTCGCCGGAGGAGGAACTGCTTCTTAAGATTTTTGGAGGTTCCCTATAACACAACTGCCCTTCCACCTCTCGCCTCTGAGCTGATGGCAGTTCCCTGACAGTATGTATAGATGAGGAGAGAGAGAGAAAACTCCAGTTCAATAAGAGGTTCAGCATACTGAATAGGGATACCTCCAGAATGACTGAATAGGGATACCAGCCAAACAGCCGTATGGCCACACTCTTATGTACGGGATATTCTCCATCATTAAAGAAAAGGAGCAACTCCTGCAGGTATCAACCTTGGTGCACACACCTGTATGAATACGAAAGGACTGGGCTGGAGTCATCATGTTCAGTGGTAAAGCACCCCACAAGAGAGAAGTAACATAATGCTACAAAACTGAATTCATACATATGAGTTAAATTGGAGCTGGAGAAGTATTACTCTGGCAACCTGACACTGGACCAGAGAAATTGAGTTTTTGGCTGGCATCAGGACCCTACCATAGATATTATACACCTGACACAAAAATATATAGCAATGCCACACCTGGAAATTAATTTGGAACTAAAATGACAATCATCACCCCATGACACAGTGTGCCTCTTTGTTTTCTAAACAAAGCCCAATAGGTTCATTCATTTGCTGCTTTGAGACACAGATGCTCAAGCAGATGGCTTCACGGGTCACAACTGCTTTCTGTTTGAATCCCAGAGTTGAAGGCTGAATGTGACACTCAGAAGACCACAGAAGGTCAACTGCAGGGCATAAGAGGTGTCTGTCGGGCAGTCCTTGGCTCTCATTGCACTAGTAAACATGGTTGAGCATTAAATCTATGTTTATTTATAGCATCATCTTAAAAGTTACTGTCAAATCTTTTGCAGTCAACTGTGTCCAACAGGGAGGATGAAGATTGCCCTGGAAAATAAAGGAAAGTACCTTCTATAGCAGGGATCAGCAACCTTTTTCAGCCATGGGCTGGTCCACCGTCCCTCAGACCTTGTGGAGGGCTGGACTATATTTGGGGGGGGGGATGAACGAATTCCTATGCCCCAGAAATAACCTAGAGGTGCATTTTAAATAAAAGCACACATTCTACTCATGTAAAAACACCAGGCAGGCCCCACAAATAACCCAGAGATGCATTTTAAATAAAAGGACACATTCTACTCATGTAAAAACACGCTGCTTCCTGGACCATCCGCAGGCCAGATTGAGAAGGCAATTGGGCCACATCTGGTCCCCGGGCCTTAGTTTGCCTACCCATGCACTATAGGTTTTCCTGTAAGTGCAAAAAAAAACCAGAACAAGTCACTGATAGGGCTGGAAAGTGTGTTATAGAAAATGAGACGGCTCCATTTATTTGATGGGCAGTTATGAATTATCTACTCATTGCTTATTAGACAGGGAGGCAAAGAGAGCAGTTTGAGTGCAATGGGACACGCTTACAAACAATTAATGAATTGATTGTTACAATATTATTTTTTCACAATTGTAATCAGTTCAGTTTTCAAATAATAATTTAGCTTGCAATTTTAAGAAATCCATAATGGAAAATTACTAGGGTTATCACCCTTTGTTTTTCAATGTATGCATGTGTTACGATGGGCACCATCTTGAAAGGCAGGAGATGGCATATTTAGAGGGAATTTCCATTCCTGCTGTGCCTCACCGGAAGTGGTCCATTGTGGCTCTGCTGGGGCCATGGTGAAGTGGGACTTCCCCCCTTCCTTGGATCTGGCACATTGGGTCTCCCTCTGGCCAATCGCAAGCATTTTAGGGTGCGATGCTTGGGAGTGGACCTGAGGGAGAAGAAAGGTGGAAGGATATTTTTAAACAAAATTGCAAATTCCCGAAATACATTGATCAAGGACAGGTATCCCCAATGTGTTTAGGCTGTACATGTGGAGTAGAGATTGGGACTGCTTCCTCTGGACCTGCCACTTCACCCAAATTCCACATGTTGGAGGACTTCTCTGAACTAGGACCTATAAACACACACCTCGAAACACTTGGGATGTACTTGTTGTTCCTACTCCTCATTTTTTCCAGGGTACAGAATGCACGTTCAGTGCTCACACCCGTTGGTCCTGTTCAAACAGATAAGAAGAGTCTACTGAATCAGGCCAGTAGCCCATCCTGTTCTCACAGGACTCAAGCACAAAAGCTCTCTCACCTCCTGGGGCTTCCAGGAACTGGTATTCAGAAGCATTACAGCTTTCAACCATAGAGACAGAGCATAACCATCAGCCATTGATAGATTTATCTTGTCCAATTATTTTTTCCCCTTTCCCCCCTTTTTTGGACAAAGTAATAATCATAAATAAATAAGAATAAAAATGTGCACCCTACCACCAAGACCATTCCATTGTAACTATCCAACCTCCCAAAATTTCAACACCTCTTGCAATGGTTTGACCCCTTTCCATTATAACAGTACAAATTCCACAAACGCTTTCCATATCTCCTCCTGCATATTCCCCATCTTACTTTAATGGCACATGTTAATTTATCATTAATAGCTATATCCCACACCTCTTTATACCATTCTTCCATTTTATATTCTGCTTGCTCCTTCCTAGCTATAATAATTCATGCAACGGTCAATAAATTTGTGAGCAAGTCCTTCATAGCCTGTGAACCTTCCACCCCATCATAAATTGATAATAATGCTACCTCTGCAGTTTTGGTCAGCTTTAACCCAGTGATTTCTGTTATCTCCTTAAAAACCCTTTGCCAAAATAATAATAATACACATTTACACCCCCACCACATGTGAACATAATTCCGTTTCCTGCCATCCCCTCCAACATAACACCGAATATTCCTTGTTTATTTGATTTAATCTAACTGGTGTTAAATACCATCTCCAAATTTATAATTGTCCAGTTATTTGTAAAAGCCATCTAAGTTGGTGGCCATCACTTCCTCCTGTGGAAGCAAGTTCTGTAGTTTAACTATGTTATGTGTAGAGAAGCGTTTTCCTTTTTTTCTCTCCTGAATCTTCCAACACTCAGCTTCAGGATGCATCTAGTAATCCATGATGCTCCCAGATAACGTTCATGCAATTATTACATTTCTAATACAATAACCTGAAACACTTCACTGTGCTAACATTTCATGTTGATGAATATGAGGTAGCCAATTCATTCTTCTGTAATGTCAAATGCTTGCTTGTAAAATATTGCACTGTTGTCCATCTCAAGGAGTGGATGCTCTACGTGGTTACAGACTTTGCTTCTTTTATGATCTTCTAAACAAATTGTAGGGAGTCAGCAAGATATTGCTTGCGAAATCATCTTGCGGTAGAATTTGCATTCCCTAACCCAGCGGGATCTCAGGCTCTCCCGGCGTCTGAAAATAGGACTAATTTATATGCATGACTTTTCTGCTAATTATGTTGTGATAAATTACCATGCCTTTAATATAATAATAGTGATTTGGTTGTACAGTAAATGTTAAATGCAAATCATCCAGTGCTAATGTTTTGAAACGGTTACATGGAGGACTTTAATGAATTAGAGCCATCAAACAGTTCATAATTGTTTGTGAAGTTCACTGGGAGCACACTAAAAAGAGAGAGAGACTCCTACATCTCGAGCACCTAAAATGAATGCTTCACAATGTATCATTTGTAGAACAATTGTTGCGTAATAGGGTAATAATATAATTCATGCTAGTGCTGGTCCAAAACCTGCCCTCCAATTGCTCAAAGACTTTCTTCACCTGCAAAAGAGGCATCTCTTTTTCTTCCTTTTTCACAGGATACTTTAGATTGTGTGCGTGCCTGTAATTTCAGTGGGTTCAGGATTGAGCTTTCATTATCACTGCTATGGGTGATGCATATTTTCCTTCCCATCCGTTACACATTTCTTTAGCACTCTGAAACATCTTTGACTGCCGGTACTTCCTGATCTGAAAACCCGCATGAGACTAATTACTTCATCACATCTTCCCCTTTTAATTGCAGCAAGGGAAGCCCAGGAGGGATGTTGTTCTTAAGAAATACTTTTCTTTTACCTTAAAAAAAACCCCACCATTTTTAAAAACATTTTTTTATTTTAAAGAACTTCACGTTAAAATAAATAACAATAACAAATAGAAAAATATGATAGACAGGATCCCTGCTTCCTGCACAGCAAAGTCCAGCTGAGGACACGATGGGGTTTTCAGGAAGCATGGGAATCTGCAAAGGATGCAGAGTGCAGGCCACCAGAGATAAGGTCTGCAGAATGAAAGGAACAACACTCACATAGCGGAAAATTGATTCAGTTCACTTTTAAAGGCGAATCTACCAAATCTGTACTTTCCTAAACAATGCGCAAAAGAGCTATCCTTCAGAATTCATAACTATCTGGATTTTGCTGTGCAGTTCTCCAGCCAGCCAATGTTTGCAAAAATGTTTCAAAGGAAGGAATGCATAAAAATGAATATGTTAGTGACAATATACAAAAATGCACTATATTATGGGGAAATCCCTGCAAAAAAATGTGTACTTTAATAATAATTTTGAAAAACCTGCATACAAAATGAAGTTTGCACCAAAACGGTGATGAATTTTCATAACTTTTTTTTAAAAAAGTAACATCACAAATTGCTGTGGAAATGTGCGGAATTGAATTTAAGATTGGGAACATGAGAAACTGAGAGGTCTTCAACTCACTGGTCCTTCTATCCCTACTTAAATGACAGGCACTTCTTGGTCACCTTGAAGTTAAACTAAGCAGCGCAATGAAAACCCCTACCATGAGAATTTCACCAAAATATTCTCTCCCCAATTGATAATTTCAAATGCAATTTCTTTTCACGTTGATTAATGGGATTTTTTTCCTCTTTCTCTTTGGCACAGCACTATCCTATATCTTTGCTTGAGTTTCTGTTCTGGTCCTGAGATAAAATGTTTATCTTGGACAGGACATGCCAATTTTTTGCTTTTTCTTAGACTACCATTCCCACATTGAGATGATGTGCAGTGTGATAAGATGTCTAAGCATATAAAGTGGTTTCATTGTTTAGATAAATTAACAGTGGGTGGTATCCAGCTAGCTCGTCAGCACAAATATTTTTTGCTTTTGCAATGGAACTGCTCCTCAGTCTCCTGTGCACTTTCCCCCCAAACTCCCTGGAGCAGATTTGAGGAAGGTATGGGGTGAGACGAGGAGGAGTTCCGGTGCACAAGTAGAAATTATTGCACTGATGAAATGATTGAGTTAGATACGACCCATAATTCTATTGCGTGGATTGAAATACAGTGCTTTTACAAGGTGAGCGCAGCCATGCTGAACAAGTTGGAGAGTCATCTATCTGTAGGGATAATGTGCATCCAATAATAACAACTTTTTATTTAGGTGCTGTCCATCTGACTGGGTTACGCCAACCAATCTGGACCGCTTCCAACAAATGAAAACACAATACAACACCAAACATTTTGCCCATTTTGAGGACTGAGTAATGAGCCCTCATGGGTTACAAGATGAAGAGTGAGGAAGAATTAAGTTATATGCAAAATTCCAGAAGCAGTAGTGGTGAATCTGAGCATATTTTAATGCTCCTTTTTCTATAGCTGTCCTGATCTTAATTTTCCATATCTTCTGTGGATTTAATATCTTAAAGGTTATTTTATTTGAAGGACATTCTTATCAATTATTAGGTAAAAGTTCATTGCTTAAGTATTCATCTTCACAAGCATTTCAAATATTCATGATGTAGCTGTATTCATGATATAGCCCAGTATACCTGAAGGAGCATCTCCACCCACATCGTTCTGCCTGGACGCTGAAGTCCAGCGCCGAGGGCCTTCTGGCACTTCCCTCACTCCGAGAAAGGAACCAGGCAGAGGACCTTCTCAGTAGTGGCGCCTGCCCTGTGGAATGCCCTCCCATCAGATGTCAAAGAAATAAACAGCTATTTGACTTTTAGAAGACATCTGAAGGCAGCCCTGTTTAGGGAGGCTGTTACTATTCAATGAATTATTATATTTTAATATTTTTCTGGAAACCACTCAGAGTGGCTGGGGGAACCCAGCCAGATGGGTGGGGTTTAAATAATAGGTTGCTGTTGTTGTTAAGGCTTGAGTGAAACAATATAATTGTAATTGGTTGAAGCTGCTGGGGCACACAAAGAAGTCTGCATCTCTAAAAGCCCAGCAAGCCAGAATTTCTTGAGTTGACATCACAGTATTCCAAACACACACATGCATGCAACCAACCCACCCCACTTCTCTCTTAAGGCATTTGCAACAGCCAACAGAGAAATACCATATTTTTCACTCTATAAGACGCACCAGACCATAAGACGCACCTAGTTTTTGGAGGAGGAAAACAAGAAAAAAATATTCTGAATCTCAGAAGCCAGAACAACAAGAAGGATCGCTGCGCAAAGATAGCAGTGATCCCTCTTGCTGTTCTGGCTTCTGGGGTAGCTGCGCAGCCTGCATTAGCTCCATAAGACGCACACACAGTTCCCCTTACTTTATAGGAGGGGAAAAGTGAGTCTTATAGAGCAAAAAATACGGTAAATCTGCTACTGTAAATCCTGGAAATTACTGTTGTGCATAGGAGCACCTTAATATGACGGCCTTTGAAGAAAGGAGCAGATGTTTAATTTTTAAAAATCAGAACTTGGAAACATACATAAAATATTAGTATGTGAGGAACAGTAACCATGTATCATCGAACCATATTTCATTCTGTCTGTTCTATCTACTTAAAAGTAGCTCTTTCAGACAGGTTTCTGGCACTATCAATTTTTCGACACTGCTGCTCAGGCAAAATATTAAAGGGGGGGGGAGTCTATGCATTGACATTTCAAGAGACCTTTTGACCTTTTGAAATAACCATTGCAAACTACACCCTAATTCAAGCACAAAATGTTCCCATTCACTGTAGTCAGGACTGCAGCAGACAATACCAAATTTACATTCAGCCTTTCAAAGCAACAGCAAGGAAGTACTGCCCTCTCATCTGCTGATAATTGCTCCACAATCTATCTTCTACATCAAAAACACAGCCTGCATTTTGGGATATGT
Source organism: Podarcis vaucheri (assembly GCF_965113315.1). Lineage (NCBI taxonomy): Eukaryota > Metazoa > Chordata > Lepidosauria > Squamata > Lacertidae > Podarcis > Podarcis vaucheri. The sequence goes on along the minus strand of NC_138762.1, from coordinate 76,024,813 downwards.
CATATATGAGGGGACCTGATCTCAGCAGAGAAACCAGATTGCTCTCACTTTCCACTTAGCAACTCATTGATCACCACAACTTCCCCACAAACTCATCAAGAAGGAACTCTCAAGAAGAGATTCTCATCTCACAGGGTTGTGAAACCATTATTTTTCACTGCCACCATCATATCGGGGGGGGGGGGGACGACACACCACGAGGGGTAATGGAAACAGGATAGGCACCCCTTAGGCACTCTTCTCTACATTCAAAGAAAGCCCATGTTTTCTTGATTCAAACAAGGGTCCATATTTTCTAATCCAGATTCGAGATTTCTAGTTCCTTCTTTTCTGCCACCCACTGTTGAAATAGCCTAAAGCTACATAGCATGATTGTGTATCTCTCGGTTGTACTGCATTTGCCAAGTTTTTGTTCTGCAGCAACACACGAGAGAGCATTCTTGATATTGGCACCCTGATTATGGAAAACCCATGCCTCTCAGATTTAACTTGACTGATTCTTATGGGTTTGGGGCACCAGTTAACAATGTACTTATTTACCCAGGACTCTAGCTGCCCCTCTTGGACTTGCTGATTTCTTCTTCTCGTTGTCGTTTTAAGATTATATACATTTTATATATCATGTGCTTTTATTTTTTTACAGTGGTGCCTCGCAAGACGAAATTAATTCGTTCCGCGAGTTTTTTCGTCTAGCGAATTTTTCGTCTTGCGAAGCACGGTGTCAGAAAAGTTTTGGAAAAGCTTCAAAAATCACCATAAACCTCAAAAAAGGCTACCACACCGCATTCTACGAGTTGCTCCTTGAAGTCAAGTCGCAACTGTATTAGCAGTGTTAAGAAAAAGGAAACAAACTTTCAAAAAACGCAAGACGGAAACGTTTCCGTCTTGCGAAGCAAGCCCATAGGGAAATTCGTCTTGCGAAGCAGCTCAAAAACCGCAAAACCCTTTCGTCTAGCGAGTTTTTCGTCTTGCGAGGCATTCGTCTTGCGGGGCACCACTGTATTATGTTTTATTCATTATGCTTGTTATATTTTTCCCTGCTCTGGGATTAAATTTAATGAGAGTAAGCTGGAAAATATATCAATACTTAGCTTTTCATGAACTCTTGAACATGAATCAGAAGAATTTCAAATTCTCAAGCGAAATACAGAAGTTATCATAACAAATGTTTTAGTAAGGAACAGATGCTTCAATTATTGTAAGCCCCTCTGCACCAGCAAGGCAGGATATAAATATTTGAATGAATAAATAGCATAGCATAAAAAATGAGAAAATAACCATAGCATATGAAATCTAATTGTAAACTCTGTAAACTGTAAACTCTGACGTAGTTCCTAAGGATCCAGGACTTTGGCAAACTACTTAAATCTCAGGCAGAAAGCCAACTAGATTCTCTTCACTTAATTCTCGCTTGTTGGAGGTGCAACAACAAAGATAATTCAGTTTGTAACTTGGGGGTTTATTCAAGTTTCTGTCAGTCGGCTGACCAAGAGGGTTAGTGGTGGACGTGTTGCTTAGCAACCAGGCAGTGGGGCATGTGTCTAGTGAGGTACTTATAACACATGTTGTTATTGGCTGTATAGTTCTAAGGGACTTTTCCCTCTGTATGTTTTTGCTGAATGTCTCCCTGCTGTGTACAAGGCTTGAAGTAAGAAAAACAAAACAGCTCTGTTCCTTTCTGCTCAGCTTATACACCGAGCTTTGTTCAGTTTTCTGAGTAACGTGTTATCAGGATTTCTTTTCTCTCTGGACTCTAGATGCGTTATTTAAGTTACCTTGATAACAAAGCTTAGGTTAGGCCACTGGTGGAGGAAAAGGAATGCAGGGGGAGCGCACTGCCCCCAGCAGTGTGATCCCGGCGGAGTGCCATCGCAGTTGCCTCCCCCCCCCGCCCACACTGGGTGCCACGCCCCTATGGGCGGTGCACCATGCCCCCATGATGTGCACCATGCCCCCGGGACACGCACCAGCCCCGCCCCCACCTGCTCTCCACCCCCTGGTGGTGGAGCATGAAGCTCCACCACTGGGTTAGACAGGCACACGTATTAGGGTGACATCAAAATGAAAAAAATTGCAAAATGGATCTTCTCCAAGGAAGCAAGTGAAAAGGAAAATGCAGTTGTGATTTCACAAAACCATGCAGAATCTGGTTGTTCCTCAAAAGGCTCCCACATATTTGCACTAATAACCTGATTTCCTGCAGGAACATTTTTTTAGTAGACAAGTAAAGAGCTTTAACAAATGAGCAGGCATGGAAGCTCATGATACACATTCATCCTAGCAGCCTAGCATTCATCCTTTGGCTGCAATCCTATACCTACTTTCCTGGGACTAAGTCCAATTCAGGTCAATGGGACTTACTACTAAGCATGTGTGGGATCATGCTGTTTGACAACGGTTGCTATTGAGAATCAATGTTATTAACGTTGTGATTTGCACTCTTCTGTGCTAGGAAGAATGAGAGGCGCAGATAATTTTTATGCTGGGGGATCTCTCATGATGAGAAACAGACATTTCCTTGAGCTACCAGTGATTTTCATGAAGTATATGAAGAGAGAACATTGTCAACAACATAAGTTATTTAGATTCCTTTGTCCATTAGAGTCCTTTGACAGTATAGCTTAAAGGCAAAGTTATTATTATATCCCAGCATAATAACAGCCTCATTTGTGACAGGATGAAAATGATTACTATTTGTGCAGGCTACTTGTTGACATCCGAGAAGTCTCTGAGCTAGATGGTTTCTAATTCCTTCCCTCAAGCCCCACGGGGGGGGGGGGTGTTGCAGAGCTGACAAATTTATAGCTTAGTCCAGAGGGAAGTGGGACATTTATAGATGTGGTGTGTGCCCACATAAAGTGTCCTCACTCAGCCAGCATCCCTATTCAAGGGCATCTGCCCCACTCCCAGTGGGTCAGGCTCCCTTCCTGTATAGTGCAAGCATATAAGCCTGTTGTGTGATGGGCCAAATCAGAATTATTTTGCCCATCATCTATTTTGGCACAAAGTGGTGAGTTTCCTTGACTCCTCAACCCTGCTTTACCTGAGGAGGGAATTGGCTTCTAGAATGGATTCTGATAGGACATTGGTCACAATGTTGGGGGAGTGCAGGAAGAAAACATAATGCTTAGAATTTGGTGTGCCCAGAAACTTCCAACATTTCGGCCTGAATTTCATGAGTGGGTGCTGAAAATTAAAACACCAAACTATGCCCTCTCCTTGGACATTTTAAAGATGGCGGAAGGATTTTGAAAGTGAGGATCGAACGCTAACTAGTACTTCTTTGGCTCTGCTATGATGCGCCAGCTGAAAGGTTTAAATTCCCAGAAAATTCCAGTACACACTCTCAGAACGTTTTGAGAATGGGGGGAGATTGGCAGACAAGTACTAGTGGCAGCTGCTATTTCCCCCCAGAATGTTCTTCAGAACAAGGCTGCATTGTGAGGTGGGAATGTTCATGGGTACTGCATGTCAACTTAAGTTATCCAAAATGCTCCTTCGCCACTTTTGCATCATATAAGAAGGGACCATGAAAGTGAGCTGCATGCAGCATGTCTAGTCCCAATACAGATCCTTGCAGGAACCCGCTTCTTGTGAGACCCGAACATTTATTCCTATCTGTTGCCTATGCTGTGGCTGGAAACAATGGAGGAAAGGTGAGGGCTCGTGCTCTGGCCCTGCTTGAAGGTTTCTTGTATGGGACGCAGGTGGTGCTGTGGTCTAAACCACCGAGCCTCTTGGGGTTGCCAATCAGAAGGTCTGCAGTTCAAATCCCCGTGACAGGGTGAGCTCCCGTTGCTCGGTCCCAGCTCCTGCCAACCTAGCAGTTCAAAAGCATGCCAGTGCAAGTAGATTAAATAGGTACCAATGTGACAGGAAGGTAAACGGTGTTTCCGTGTTCTCTGGCTTCTGTCATGGTATCCCGTTGCACCAGAAGCGGTTTAGTCCTGCTGGCCACATGACCTGGAAAGCTGTCTGTGGACAAACACCGGCTCCCTCGGTCTAAAAGCAAGATGAGCGCCGCAACCCCGTAGTCACCTTTGACTGGATGTAACCATCCAGGGTCCTTTACCGTTTACCTTTTTGCAGGTTTCCCACAGGCATCTGGTTGGTCACCGTGAGAACAAGATGATGGACTAGATGAGCCAGTGGCATGATCCAGCAGGGCTTTTCTTATGTTTACTTCCCATTCTTTAACAGACATCAGGCTTCTTGGATCTTTCCTCCTCCTCCTCCTTCTCCTTCTTCTTGAATCCCCAGATTTGCCAGTCAGAGCCAAGTGGGAAAGGCAGATTCAGTTAGAATGAAAGAACAAGGTGCACATTCTGAGTCTAGGAATTTGTTCTGAACTGAGTTTACAGTCCTTTCACACACAAGTCCGCTCCGGCTTAGCTTTCTTCATTTCAGCAGCCCAATTTAGGTAGGAAAAAATGTTTTGTTGCTGCTATTGTTAAACACTTGAGGGAAAACCCTGGCCGATCTACTGTAAACCATCCAGAGATCTTCCGGTAGAAACTGATATATCTTCTTCCCAACCCTGCTCTAAACTGTTAACAATCCATAAAGGGAGCTGCTTTAACAATATGTCTGATGCAACCCAGAAAAAGTTGTGTGTGTTTAAATCCAATTGAAAGCGATGGTTTAAGTTTGTTTATTTGGATGGCATCCTTTGTATTTGGTAGCACGGGTGTCTTGCCTTACCTATTTCTTCAGCATAGGATATTAAAGTCATCATTTGTGTCTTAAAGGTCTTTGAGGCATGCACGTAGGTGTTTGATTTAAGTCGGTGGAGTATTCAGTTCATTTCCCATTGTTGAAATAACAATGAGAAGCAATGACATTTATCACAGCCTCCTGGTGACCAAAATCACCCAGTCATTTAACATCGCAAGCGGCTCCCACTTTCTGCTGTTGAGCAATGCAGAAAGGAGAAAGGGAAATGGCATTCTGGCCATACAGACATTGCCCTTCTGTAAAAGGGAGGTTATCAAATTGCTTATTTTAAATAATAATAATAATAATAATGAAAGAATGCAATTAATATATCTCTATTCAGAACTTTCTGTATAGTTAAAGCTATGGTTTTCCCAGTAGTGATGTATGGAAGTGAGAGCTGGACCATAAAGAAGGCTGATCGCCGAAGAATTGATGCTTTTGAATTCTGGTGCTGGAGGAGACTCTTGAGAGTCCCATGGACTGCAAGAAGATCAAACCTCTCCATTCTTAAGGAGATCAGCCCTGAGTGCTCACTGGAAGGACAGATCGTGAAGCTGAGGCTCCAATACTTTGGCCACCTCATGAGAAGAGAAGACTCCCTGGAAAAGACCCTGATGTTGGGAAAGATGGAGGGCACAAGGAGAAGGGGATGACAGAGGAAGAGATGGTTGGAGAGTGTTCTTGAAGCTACCAGCTTGAGTTTGACCAAACTGTGGGAGGCCATGGAAGACAGGAGGGCCTGGCGTGCTCTGGTCCATGGGGTCACGAAGAGTCGGACACGACTAAACAACTAAACAACAACAACAACAAATTCAGAACTTATCTAAAAACGTCTGCGACATAGACCTATTTGCATGGCAGCTGCTTAGTTTACTCTTAGGTTGCATGATCAGGCGCATAGGAAATATTACAGGGAAAGGTAGATGCTTTTTTACCTTAGGGCACCTCCTATGCAGACAGTAGCAAGCTGTCTGGGCAGATCACTCTGAGCCTTCTCTGGGCACATAGTTCACTCTGCCAGATGCAGGAACAAGCTGGGGACAGGCAAATGTCCCAGCATATGCACACTGCAAGTGCTGCTCACGCATCATGCACAGATCCAATCACTAAAAAAAAGGAGATCAATGTGTTCATCACAATCATAGTATATAAACGAAGCACCATTCCAATTGTGCTCTTAGGAAAAACTGACAATTTTTTATCTTCGCAGTGACAAAATCACTAATAAAACCACAGAAACTCATTAACAGATGATAGAACCTATTGTTACCAGTCACCTATGGCTGCCATACATCCATAATTTCCCGGACATAGCCAGAATATGGCAGTCGTAAGCAGTGTCCAGGTGGAAATCACTGAAATGTTCTGAAGTCTAGATTTGGACGAATTTCCTTAAAAAAATTGGCTCAAAAACTTCTTTTTTGAGATTTTGTGTCCAGATTTTCACTTTTTGAAATATGGCAACCCAACCTCTGCCAGTCGGTACAAGGTTTCAGGGGTCTTGGCACCTAACCAGGGTTTGTGTTTCCTTTGGGAAAAATGAGGCGCAGTGGAGGCTGCAGTGTCTTTATGAAATATGGTTTATTTGCACATACACCTGAGGTTGGATGGCAAGAGGGTTCTAAGCATCACATTTCAAGAGGGGCTTGCTCCCCACAACGGCATAGCATTGGATTCAAAGGCAGCCAAAATGCCATCTCTGTGTCTCCTCCACACAATTTGTCCATCCCTCTGGCCACATGGCATCTGGCCCCACCCTTTTTCTTCCCCAAAACCTTTGCTAAAAACAAAACCCAAGCTTCATGTAAAAAGGACATTTTTTCCTGCTGTGACATCATGCCCCCTGTAATCTGGCAACCTTTCCCTTCCATTTACATCATTGTCCACTGTCACCGTGACAACCTCCATTTGCCCAAACTCCACGATCTTCCTTTGATGTGCTGATGACTGGCCATCAGAACCTTTGTACTTCTTAACAACTTCCCCTCAACCCCCAGGCAATGTCAGGCTGCCAGAAAAGCCCTGGCTGCTACCTGAAGCTGTAATCGGAAGCAGGCAAGCAACTTGGCAGTAATTAATTTTATTGCTCAACCATCAGTTAGTCAGCATACACGCACATGAATCAGATAAGCAAGTCAGTGGCAGAAGCTGAGGTTTTGGACCTCCTCACCTTACTTCTGACTCCCGTCTTGCATTCTTCTGCTGTGACTCAGCTTTCCATAATTGTTCAGTCTTTTCTCGGCCATACATTCCTGCACTGAAAGAGGAAGAGGGAAAGGAGGTGAAACAGGACTGTATTGCAGAGCAGGAAACACAACCTCTGCTCTTTCTCTCTTCTTTTTTGTAATAATTTTTATTAAGTTTTCCATTTTAACAATCCAATCAAATCACATTAAATATTTCCAAATTATACAAATACCTATCATAAAATCCAAATATTTTGCCAAATTATAAATTTTTGTTGGGGCTTCCCATGCTTCAAGTTCAGCGGGGTCCAATCATCTTATGTTTCTACTGCCTTAAGTTTCCAAAAGTTCCTTCTTTGAGTCCTCCTGTTGTTATCCTTTTTTTTTTTTTTTTGCAGCTGGTAAGTCTATTATTAGCAGTATGTCCTCACACACTGGTTTTTATGCCGAATCAATCCAAAAGTCCTTCTCTTGTGGCAGATGCCATCTTCTCTCAGTTCCGATGAAATAAAATCTAAGCGTTTGCTCATTAATTTTCTCAGACCGGTTGCATCAAACATTAGTCTTTCCAGGGGAGGTTTGCCAAATCGGACTTGAAATACAGATATAGTAACAAATTAAGAGCTCGCCTCCCCCTATGACCATTCATCTCTGCAACACAGTCTATTCCATAATGGCGGATCCCAATTAAATAGTGCATCACAGGAGAGTCTTTTATCTTCTTCCAAATATTTCAAATACCTCTGCTCCTTCTCTATCAGTGTCCTTGGCTACATCAAGCCTCTCTCCTTCACCCCTACTCTCTGCCGAAGATTCCTCCCTTTCCCACCTGTCTGAACCTGGTTCAAAATCCCCTTCCCCTTCAGGGGCTTCCTGAACCTGGCTGCTACCACTTTTCCTCATCCAGCCAGTCCCTGACAGGAGATGACGTGGTCTGGAAAAGAAGCTTAGTCTGCATTTTTGCACTGCTAAATCCAACACCTGTTAGCTCACCTCAATTCTCTAAACACTGATTAAACCCCCAAACCCAGTAATCTAGGGGAACGCAGGGCACTCACACATCCATAACAATATCATTTATAGAAAGTAGCATAGGTGAAATATGCATGCTAAAGCTAAATTGTCTCCGGGGAGTTCACTGTTTGAGTGAATATGCCGACACTCGTTTTGAAGGCAAAGGAACTGTTATATGCTCAAATGTCAAGGAATGTGTTAATAATGTGCATCACTTCAAGTTATCATTTCAAGTGTTAAGTACATTTTATCCCTTTGTGAGATATTAATTCATCGTCGCGCTAACGTCCTGTACAAATTTAAACAACTTGGAAACATCTGCAGTTACATCTTGCAAATTATTAAGCTTATTTCTCCACACCTACAGAGTGCCTGTCTGCAGGCCCAGAAATGTTTACATGGTAATTACTTTATAATCGCACATACTCGTATGAAACTGACCACAGTAGTAGGGCAATTAGAGAAATGTTTTCCTAGGATTTTATTTTTCATTAAATTAAAATAGATATGCTTTACATTGCAGCCTTTTATTCTGGCTTGTTTTGGTAGAACTGCATTTCCCTTTGTTTTGCCAAAATCACCAAATTGTTTTACCAATTCTTCGCAGAATTATGTGGCACAAACCGGAGCAGGGTGATGCAGATCCTCCTGGTTTCTTTTATCTGGAAAATGCAATCAAAGGCACATCTGCTGTGCCAGATGAGTCTGAATGTAAGCCTTAATGGCAGCCAATCGGTTTCAAGATTTAGATGAGACAGTGTGAAAGGAGGCTTATTGGTTTAAAGCAGCGGTTCTCAACCTATGGGTCCCCAGATGTTGTTGGACTACAACTCCCATCATCCCCGAGCTTTGGCCTTGCTGGCTAGGGGTGATGGGAGTTGTAGTTCAACAACATCTGGGGACCCACAGGTTGAGAAAGGCTGGTTTAAAGGATATCACTAAACTCTTGAAGGTTGGCAATCACAATGTCTTCTCTATGGAATGTGTTTCCTGTAGAATTTTGTTTCCACACCTCCTGTAAGTGGAAGGTGGGGAGACTTGCTGGTGGGGACATTAAAAAAAAAAAGCCTCAAGAGCATATAGCAGAACATTTCAAAGTGTCTTCCTTTTAAAAAGGAAAGAGTCAAAGCAAAAAAGAAAAAGGAAAGGAAATCCCAAATGAGTACTATATGTCACAGTTGGCTGGGCTTTGTTTATTTGTTTTAATTCCATTTTCATTGAACAAGGGACTTTTATAACACATCTCCAATACAATGTTAATTAGAAAGGGACTGCTCTCGATGCCATACTCTGCTTTGTTTATCAGAGGCAAATATGAGAAGCATGACATCTGTCACTCTTGTGTCTTCTGTGCTTTGCTCCCTGGATTTGTAGCAGCAGAAAAGTACAGGTCACAACTTGGAGAATATGACTTTTGAAAAGCAATGCAAATGTAATCCAGAAATAAAAAAAATAGCACCATGCCATGGTTAAGAGCAGTGGACTCGTAATCTGGTGAACCGGGTTCGCATCCCCGCTCCTCCACCTGCAGCTGCTGGGTGACCTTGGGCTTGTCACACTTCTTTGAAGTCTCTCAGCCCCACTCACCTCACCAAGTGTTTGTTGTGGGGGAGGAAGGGAAAGGAGAATGTTAGCCGCTTGAGACTCCTTCGGGAAGTGATAAAGTGGGATATCAAATCCAAAACTCTTCTTCTCTACAATTTGAGGCTATCTGAAACCCCACTGAGATATTTTTCTTGTGTTTTTTTAACTACTTTTGTTTCTCTTGAAATGTCTTGGATGCTTTGCCCAAGAAGGAACCAAAAAAAGTTTCTTTCAGAATTTGATGGTAAAGGTAAAAAGGTAAAGGACTCCTGGACAGTTAAGTCCAGTCAAAGGCGGCAATGGGGCGTGGTGCTCATCTCGCTTTTCAGGCCGAGGGAGGCGGCATTTGTCCACAGACAGCTTTCCGGGTAATGTGGCCAGCAGGACTAAACTGCATCTGGTGCACGGAGGACCATGACGGAAGCCAGAATGCATGGAAACACTGTTTACCTTCCCATCACAGCAGTACCTATTCATCTACTTGCACTGATTTGATGGCCACTGTGTAACTAGCTGGATTTTCTTGGGTTTGTTGTGTTATATCATAGGAACCTGATGACCTCCAGATGTTGATGGACTACAGCTCCTCTCTGTTGATCATGATTCCATCTATGAATCTAGATGGGATTCCAACAAGAGATCTACAGGTATAGGGCAGTATACATATTTAATAATAATAGTGCAACCTGTGGCTAAAATTTAGCTCACCTTAACAACACCTGACATCACACTATACAATGGTGGACAATCCTTCTACTTCTAAAGTAAGCCTTTTGTTTACTTACATCTGTAACACCTAGGAAAGTAGTAATTAAGGGGGGGATCATATTGTTTTGGAACAGAAATATCACACTTTGCCTTCTTACAGCAGTTGATTTGCCTGCTGTCCTTCCAGAGAGTATAAAACTATATAGGGCTGATAATGCAGGGTATTGTTGATTGATTTGCCCAGAAGGCTTTGGAGGAGAGTAAAGTTGGAGGAGGAGAATATCACTGAGCACACAATGTCCCAATTATTTTGCACCTCCAAAACGGTCTGACAGAGAAAAGCTGAGGAAACTTCACATTTCTCGCTCACATTCAAAATGCAGAATGGTTGGGCAGAAATCCCTGTCATGCTCAGGAAGCTTCTTACAATGGGAGAAAGGATGGCATTTGACAATGACAATCAGAACAGCACACAGCTGCAGTTGTCCTTTCACAGTCATCTGAACCATTTATAAAGAGAGCAATAAATATTGCAATACCTTGACAATTATTCTGCAAGAGATTGCCGAAAAAGCAGGGCTAATGTTAATTCCAAGTTTTGAGGTAGCTGTGAGTTGTAGTTTTGGTAGGTTGTGGACAGTTATCAGAAAGAGAGCAGCCATTAGGTTTGGGGTGTATCTCTGCAGCCCTGGCCCCATTTCCCTGAAGCAGATGTTTCTTGTGGTTGGTAGAAGCTATTCTGAAAGAGCATACTTCAATCATTTTTAAAGAAATGAGGGCCACAGTCACACATTACATTTAAGGCACTATGATACCACTTTGAACAGTCATGGCTTCCCTCAAAGAATTCTGGGAGCTGTAGTTTGTTAAGGGTGCTGAGAGGGTGCACTGTCATCATTGAAGTTGAAAATAGTAGGCTAAGTAGCAAGAAAGGTATAAACCTGCCAAGTGTTGCAATAGTTCACCCTGCTGTTTCTGAGGACATCCAGGATCTAAAATTTGGTGTGGAGTAGGATATAAGCATGGTGTTTGCTTCTTTTATCCAAAAGGCAGCCGATATTCATGCTCTCAGGAAGGTGCTGGGAGAAAAGGGAAAGCACATCAAGATCACTTGCAAGATAGAACACCACAAAGGTGTAGGTAGGTTTGTTGAGACCATAGATAGTCGTAGTTATAGGTAGGTTTGATAATACCATATTGGCATCATGGTAGCTTGTGGTGGTCTTGGTATTGAGATTTTTGCTGAAAAAGTCTTCCTTGCCCCCAAAATGATAATTGGTTGATGGAAAGGGTCTGGCAGGCCAATCACCTTTGCTACTCAGATGTTGGAGAGCGTGATTATGAAGCCACGGCCAACATATGCAGAGGTGAGTGATGTAGCAAATGCTGCCCTGCATGGAGCTGATTGTTCTAACTCTCCAGAGAAACCACCAAAGGAGGCTACCCTCTGGAGTCTGTCCACATGCAGCATCTTTGAGTTATAACCATTTGATGTTAAGTGACAATACCTGTGTACCTAGAAATATTTGCACAGCTCATGCTCTGCTACTTAACTTTCTATCTTCTCAAATACCCTCTAGATCTGGCTTAATGTTTTATACATGACATGTGGCTGCCTACTTACTATGGGTTGCATATATGCCATAAGTCTCTCAAGCTGCCATAGACTTTCCCCCCATTAGCAGTGAAAACAAAGTGCACTGTCTACAAGTATAAAACATGGGTTTATGCAAAGTGAGTGAGGAGCAAATTCTGAACTTTAGGGACTAGTGGTTTTGACAGCCTTATGTGGGTTCCTTCCTACTGTAGTATCTGAATTGTCCAGCTTAGAAAATTTTTATTTTGAGAACTTCAGATATCCTTGGAATTCCAATTACTGAATTGCATTAATTGTTTTGATGAATTTGTTGTTGTTTGCTTTGTTTATATGCTATAGTGTTTGATTTTACAGTGATTGCAATGCATGCTGTTTTTTATTACTACTGTGGTTTTTGAGAGAAGCTTTGAGCTCAACATTTGTTCTTGGGAAAGCAGAATACAAATATTAAATGAAATCAAATCCTTTCCCCCCTCACTGAGCTACAATTCCCAGAGTTCTCTGGGAAGAGGGACTGATTGTGAAACCACTCTGGGAATTGTAGTTCTGTGCAGGGAATAAAGGTCTTCAGCTCCTAGACATCTTTGGGGAAAACCATGACTGTTTAAAGTGGTATCATTGTGCTTTAAATGTGTATGTGGCCCATATGTGTAGGTAAAAGGGGTGTTGCATAAGCTTTGTGAGCAGCAAGCAATTGCTTGTTAATTACTTGAAAATGCCTGATCAGGCTAGTACATGAAGCTGTATGCTCATTCAGTGTTCACCATCTATGGAAACCTGCTGACTGGCGTATTGTCAAGTCTACAAATGTTAGTGGGATGGATGATAATTATTATGGTTTTTACTAAGGGTTGTTATGCTACTCCCAAAATATGGGTTTGCCCTGATGAGCCAACCTTAAGATGCTTGTTTAAATCGCAAGCAAACATCACAAGAGGGGACTATTGTTACTTGAAGGAGGCAGGGCAGAACCACACAACAGAAAAAGGCAGACACACACACGTAGCCAGCAGCTAGGTAAAAGCAGAATGTGGAGAGCAACAGCTGGAGAGAAGGTCCTTGGGAAACAAAGCAATAAAAGGGAGCAGGGGAACTTGGGACACAGTCAAAAGGGAGTGTAAGTGAAGCTGAACATTTCCAGAGAGAATCTCGGATAGCTAGAAAGCAGGCAGAGGCAAGAGGCAAAGGAGTAGGCAAACAAAGACGCTGAAGGAATAAACAGAGATAAGAGAGTGTATGGAAAGGAAGGAAGGAAGGAAGGAAGGAAGGAAGGAAGGAAGGAAGGAAGGAAGGAAGGAAGGAAGGTGTGGAGAGAGTTGAGGAGGCAGGGAAACAGAAGTAATTGAGCAAGCCTCAAAGGGACTTTGGGCAGGTTGGAGAAACAAACAAAGGAATTCTGAGGGATGACATGAGCCACCTCAGGCATGAGCAGAAAGGTGAGAAGGAGCTGAGCTAGGGGTATGCTATATAAGTGAAACTAGCTGGGGGTGGATTTCAGTTGAGAAGGGATCTTGTGATGACAAGAACTCCAAAGTCCATCTGAGGGCAAATTTCAGCAGGAGTCTCTGGAGAGAAAGGGCCTCCTGCAGTTCTGAGGATCCTCAGGACACGGGGAAAGGGTTTGCATGCTCCAAAAGGCCCGTTTAAAGTGCCTGTATATTATGCAGCTGTTCACTTCATCCACAATTCAAAAGTAAATCCCATACTTGCCTTACCTCAGAATTTGGAGGAGCCTCTCTCCTTTGTAGACGATGCAGTAAATGAACCATGGACTCGTACCTGAAGGTATGAGTGTCTCCACCCGCATCATTCTGCCCGGACACTGAGGTCCAGCTCCAAGAGCCTTGGTGGTGATTCCCTCACTGTGAGAAGTGAGGTTACAGGGAATCAGGCAGAGGGCCTTCTTGGTAGTGGCGCCCGCCCTGTGGAACGCCCTCCCATCAGATGTCAAGGAAATAAACAACTATCTGACTTTTAGAAGACATCTAAAGGCAGCCCTGTTTAGGGAAGTTTTTAATATTTGATGAATTACTGTATTTTAATATTTTGCTGGAAGCCATCCAGAGTGGCTGGGGAAACCCATCCAGATGGGCGGGGTATAAATAATAAATTATTCTTATTCTTATTCTTATTCTTATTCTTACCAAAATGCAATGCTTCTTCCTGTGTAACAGAGGCCACCCTCTGACGTCCACCATGCAGTTGATGTGACATGGTTTTATGTGCTGGGTTTCATGTCATATCAACTGCACGGTGGACATGAGAGGGTGGCCTCTGTTACACGAGAAGAAGCATCTCCCCAGGCAACACCTAAAGTGGAGTCTGGTTTCATTTCAATATATGAATCATACCCTATCAGAACAATGGGTGTATTTGTCAGGAAAACGATGATACACCCATCATATGAGAGAAAATGGGAACGGGATCTCTCAAAATTAAATTTAATAGTCTCGCAAGCAAAATAGGAACAGATGTTTCAAAATGTCCTATCAGCATTATTAAGTGCAAATCTCAAAAGAAATTTTGTTCAAGGTCATATTTCAATGGTATCTAACTCTGCATAGACTGAGCAAAATTTATAGTCAGTGCATGTACAGCTGGAGGTGTAAAAGAACAAAAGTAGATTTCATACATATCTCTTGGAGCTAGAGCAAAGTAAAACAATTTTAGTCCATAAATCTGAACACAATAAAGGAAATGACAGGATTTGCTTTACTCGGGAATCTCCGGTCCATGGCACCAAATGTTGATCTTCAACAGATAGAGGAAAAACTCTGGGTTGCTCAGTTTTGGAAAAGTAAAAATCCTTTGGCAATGAATGATAGAATAGCTGAAGAAACCTGGAAGACTGTTTTGCTGATAAAACAAACATATAATAGGAAAGCAACATATATCAATTATCATAACGAATTTATTGGAAGATGGGTCATATTTATGGAATTTTGGAATGGCAAAGTAGCATATGATATCTCTCCTTAGGATTCTTGTTGTTGTTTAGTCGTTTAGTCGTGTCCGACTCTTCGTGACCCCATGGGCCAGAGCACACAAGGCCCTCCAGTCTTCCACTGCCTCCCGCAGTTTGGTCAGACTCATGTTCATAGCTTCAAGAACACTGTCCAACCATCTTGTCCTCTGTCGTCCCCTTCTCCTTGTGCCCTCCATCTTTCCCAACATCAGGGTCTTTTCCAGGGAGTCTTCTCTTCTCATGAGGCGGCCAGAGTATTAGAGCCTCAGCTTCAGGATCTGTCCTTCCAGTGAGCACTCAGGGCTGATTTCCTTAAGAATGGAGAGGTTTGATCTTCTTGCAGTCCATGGGACTCTCAAGAGTCTCCTCCAGCACCATAATTCAAAAGCATCAATTCTTCGGCGATCAGCCTTCTTTATGGTCCAGCTCTCACTTCCATACATAACTACTGGGAAAACCATAGTGATGTCTCCTTAGGATACATGTACGTATATTTAACTCTATCACAGCGTATTATTTTTACCAATCCTGTAACCTCTTTGCCTTATTACTCTTTATTTCCTATTAATCATAAATTCAATAAAAATACATATATTCAAACTCGAGAATAGTGTCCTCTGAGCCCCAGGGCCTTTCTTGGGCTAATTGAGACAGCTTATTGAGGATGTTCTCCTCCAACTGCTTTTATTTGCCCTTTCACTCACAAAGTCATTTCAAGATTCATACTGATTTGCTTAATAAGGTTCTGCAGGAAGCCGTATTATATGGCGAGAGAGGGAGAGGTGACGAGCACACGCTCCCATTCTAAATGGGCTCCTTGGCATTTCCAACGTGTTGCTTTCTGTGCAAGTTCACAACCCCCCCCCCCCTTTTAAAAGCTTTTATCATTATGAAATATGTCTCTTTATTTATTTTGTCTCCCCGTCATCCCCACCCCAAGGGATTCATGTGCAATATATTATTCATTGACATTATTGCATGCACAGTGGGCCCCAGCTAGCAAAGATGTAGCTAGTCTTGCAAATGATAAAAATGGTTTCGAATCTAGCAGCCGATGGGGGCCACTTCTCTGCATATTAAATTACTTCGGTTCAAATGATAAAAAGTACTCCACCTCAAAGCTGAATATCTAAGTGTAACGCAAAGGCATGTAGTTGCAGCATTGGCTGAGCACTTGGTTCTGGGTTGGTACTTTAATGAGGGACTCTAACTTGCACTTGGCTAGCACTCTGCTTCTTTCAGATTGGAAAGAGCCAGTTTTCAATGGAAATCAGGTGTCTTCATGCTGTTCTGTCATTTGCAAACCTGCCAGACGATGCCATTAAAAGTCAGCAGGAATATAGCTCCCACTTCCATTCCCTTTGTTATTTTGCAGCAAGATTTTAAACAGAATGAGATCGTTGTATGCTAGGTTTTATGCAATGTTAAAACTGAGGCGTAATATCATCTAGGATGCACACACAGGAATCATAGAATCATAGAGTTGGAAGAGACCACAAGGGCCATCGAGTCCAACCCCCTGCCAAGCAGGAAACACGCATGTGTTTGAATTTTGCACTAAACAGGAATCCTAAAAGGTCCAGACTTGGTGCTCAAATTATAAAACTAAGAATATTTGCAAATGACTATCCATACACATTTTGAAATCAAGAGTTCCAATCAGTTTTAGGGTAGAATTCTGACAATAGCAGAAAGGAGAATGGACTAGGTCTCCACTTATTCGTCCCACGTCTGAAACGGAAATCAATCTAGCGAATATGATTGGTCGTTATTGCTTTCAGTCTGCAAGAAATATGCAATTGATTACCTTTTATTTTCCCATCTGCATTGTACCAGTTCAATTAAGTTATGGAGTCATAAAATTGTAGAGTTGGAAGGGACCAGGAGGGTCATCCAATCCAACCCCCTGCAATGCAGGGCTATTTCACATTACAAGTGTCATTGTATCCCTGCTAATGATTTTAATTGTTTACAGTAGTCTTTTAAGGATATTAACAATTTATTCCAGTCTTTTAAAAATACTGGATCTTCCTGGTTTCTGATATTTCCCGTCAGTCTCGCCATCTCTGCATACTCCATTAACTTAGTCTGCTATTCTTCTCTGGTCGGCACTTCTCCCTCCATCCATCTCTGGGCTAGAAGCATTCTCGCTGCCGTCATTGCGTACATGAAAAGTATTTTATCTTCTTTTGGTATCTCTTCACCTATTATACTGAACAGAAAATCTTCTGGTTTTTAAACAAAAGTTTTCTTAAACATTTTCTTTAACTCATTATATATCATTTCCCAGAAACCTTTTACCACTCCGCATATGGTAGAAGGTACCCTCTTTCCCTTTACATTTCCAACACAGATTTGAACTAGCTCTATATATTTTCGCAGTTTTTTTCAGTGTTAGATACCAATGGTACATCATTTCTGGGAGGGATTAATTTTCATCTGCATCAGAGCACTGGGCTCTGTTGACCCCAGTGCTGGGCAGCATTCAAACAATGCAAGCATCAGTACAATAATTTCTGCTTGTGTAATGGGACTTTCTCCTCTCTCCTTCCCCCATGTTCAGCCATGGCCATCACAAAACCTCTCCAGAGGGTTAGGGGAAATGCCTAGAATATCCTTAGGGGGCGTGAGGGAGAGAATGTTCCATTGCACAAGCAGAAATTCTGGTGATAATGTAACACTCATATAGCACTACATTGGATACAGCCTTGAATCTACTTTCTTTATCTTTCCTGCTGCTGCCACCCAAATTAGTATGGTCTTGGAGGCTCAGAAAAATTGCCTTGTGGGGTGGGTGGGGGGAAGAGAAATCAGGCTCCTGAACTGGGGCTTCACCACTCCTGATATACAATCACACACAGCCTGGCACCAAATGAGTTTTTCCTTTTTCTATCCAGTTCATTTTCCATACCCATTTTCTTTCGGGTTCTTTTTTGTTGAATCCCACTCCCCCACCCACCAATCTTCAATTTTCAGGGAGTGCTTCCACTGAACCCATTGATGTCGACCCATTTGTAACAAATTCTGCTATCTTTACTTTGGTCTCAGCAATGAATCCACGAAGAGCACTGCCAATTATCTATAAAAGTCGGTTATCCTTAAGTGGGAATATCTTTCTGAGGGCAGGCTGGAAGCTGGAAGTAGGTAATTGCCTTGAAAATTGCATTGCATACGAGAAGGGATGTACGTTACATTGTGAGAGGTAGGCCAATGCTTCTCATTATGACCTGGTATGTAAAATCATGTGCAGCAAAGAGGAGAGCCCATTTTAAAAAAGAATTTCCTCTTTCCCTATACTGTATATCCCTTTTGTTCCTAAATCTAAAAAAAAAGTCCATAGGGGCATACTTGTTTTACTGTTAAATGACAATACTTTTCTGCCAAGTTCAAACATCAACTTGTCCTTCAGACAGGTGTCTCAGAAATCCATGCCTATTATAGATATATAATGTCATAGTTCTCCAAATTTTTAATCTTTTTTTTTATTTAAAAAATCTGTTAATTTGTTCCTGCTTCTTGCCCTGCTTCTACAGTGGTACCTCAGGTTACATACTCTTTAGGTTACATATGCTTCAGGTTACAGACTCTGCTAACCCAGAAATAGTGCTTCAGGTTAAGAACGTTGCTTCAGGATGAGAACAGAAATCGTGCTCCGATGGCGTGGTGGCAGCAGGAGGCCCATTAGCTAAAGTGGTGCTTCAGGTTAAGAACAGTTTCAGGTTAAGAACGGACCTCCAGAATAAATTAAGTACTTAACCCGAGGTACCACGGTATAAATCTAGGGTCAAACATGTGGTTTGCTTTTCAGAACGTTCCAGGCCCATATGTTAATAACAGTACAAACGAAACTTATGGAATATGCAGAACTGGCAAAACTAACAGATAAACTACATGAAAAGGACAACAAGGAGTTTAAAAGAGAATGGGACCATTTACAACATATATGGAGGCAACATAAAGAAATGGACTCATTGGCAGGGTTTGAGTAAACAATCACAACTGTATACAACAAAAAATAAGACTAAATGTATTGGAAAAACTGGGGGAAAACAATACACAGGGTGAACAATATGGAAATAAAACAAAATGAGAGTATGAGGGAAGTCCAGAGGAGGAGGGTGGAAATATGAAAAATTGTTAACGAGATATTGTTAGAAGAAGTATACATGGAAAAATTAGTAAAAATGTTTTAAAAATAATAACAGTACATGTTATATGGGCAGAGGAATGGGGAATGACTCAACTTCCATCATTAGCACTGTGGAAATGGAAATTATGGGATATTACATGCTGTAAATGCCAGTGGGCAGGATAAACTCAGTCTACAAATACTTCTAGAGAGAATTAGGCTCTTTATTTCTGACCCTGGTGAGAACTGGTCATTCATGAGGTTTTAGCAAAATCTTAGCAACCTTTATTCAAGGAGCGGACATAAAAATTGCCATTAGGGATGGTGCAGGGGAGATTAGATTTAGTTCCCATTTAAAGCTGAACCTACCTAATTCTCACTTTCAGAAACTATACGAGAACTGAAACACAACCACCCTTCAAAATCCCCACATCTTCAAATTTTGTAGCAAAGCTCTTCAGCTAAGTAATATGTTCTGAAATGCATGTATTCTGGAACAAAGTATGCACAAAAATTCACACATTAGTGACAATACAGTGCATTATATTAGGGGAAATTGCATTGAAAATGTGCAAATTAGGCCAAAATGTGTATATGTATTAGGAGAAATTCACACAAGCATGCGGATGATTTTTCATTAAGACTTAAATTAGGTTTTTATCACAAATCGATATATAAAAGTGAAGAACCCAGGAAAAATGAGAGAAAATGAAGATTTGCCCAACCATAGTTACTGAAACGACATCAAATTGGCTATGAGAAATGTTTTGGGCTAGTCTTCCAATCTCTTAAATTTTTGGGGCTGTTTTGCTCTTAAGTCGATTTGAGCATTAAACATTTTATTTGGTTTCTGAGTACTCCTTGCCATATATTATATATGCAAATATCTTTTTCTTTTTTAATGCCTGAGGCAAGTAATTGTAAAATGCATGCTGTGATCCTTAGGTGCTTTTGGAAATAGGTCTGCAGAGACGTGTGTAAGAACCATCTGCCATCTAACTTTCAAATTTGGACATTCTGTCCTATACCAATATGTACATTTTCGCCTACAAGATAAAGATATGAATTCAAAAAACCCATATGACTCAGAAGCCCATTATTTATTCCTGTTTCTCCACTACCCTTTACAACCTTGACTAATATGAAACATAACTGCACACCAATTATTCTGGCTCCCTTGATGTCATAACTTATTTCTGCAATCTCTTTTTTTAAAAAAAAAAAAACTGTGATCAAATCTTAGGAAATGTAGTTCTTTTTTAAAAAAAACCCTCCCACATTTCAATTATTTCCTGTACTAAATGGTGCAATTTGGTGTAAATGTAAACATTGATAAGCGAGACGGGATTTGTAAAGGATGTTTCTCTGGGCTTGTTGCCTTGGTGATTTAGTGCCCCAAACAACAAACCTCAGCTTTTCCAAAGAGTACTTTTCCCAAAGATCTGGGCTTTCTTCTTTTTGGAGTTCTTAGGAAAGGGAAAGTTGTGGCACAGAAATGATGGAGCTTATAGTTCAAAGCACCAAGCTGGTGGCATCTGAGCTACTGTGCTGCTGAGCTACTGCCTTATGAAATGCTTGTGAAAGTGAGACGAAGAAGAAGAAGAAGAGTTTGGATTTGATATCCCGCTTTATCACTACCCTAAGGAGTCTCAAAGTGGCTAACATTCTCCTTTCCCTTCTTCCCCCACAACAAACACTCTGTAAGATGAGTGAGGCTGAGAGACTTCAGAGAAGTGTGACTAGCCCAAGGTCACCCAGCAGCTGCATGTGGAGGAGCAGGGAATCGAACCTGGTTCCCCAGATTACGAGACTACCGCTCCTAACCACTACACCACACTGGCATGAGGACATGAGGGATAAGTGTTTTGGCGTAGCAGGTGAAAGTCAACTTGATTCAATCTGTCTGTGACACTAAATGAGCTGAATGTGAATTTTACTTGATAACATCACAGTATATAGGAGGGACGAAATTTCCCACCCAACTCAAGGCTTGCCAATCTGACTTAATCTTTTAGGCATGATGGCAGAGCACTACCCAAGTGTCTTTTTTGGAATTCCTGCCTCCGAAAAGCATTTAAAAATGGAAAGTAAAGAGTGTGTGTTGATTATGAAGTCAGTTCCATTGTTTCAGTTACTGAAATAGAGCTGGCTCCCAATCAGTCCCATTCATTCAATAAATTGTTCTGAGGAACAATTATGCATTATTACAGTCAGTGTCTGGTTATGCCATTCAGGAAAGAGTCTAGCATGGTTCAGATTTCCCCTGCATATCAAGTGAAGATTCTCATAGTATAGTTGTGTATTCTGAAAAGAGTTGGATTTTGGAGCCAAAGTATGTGATTGATAATTCTGTTTTCTTGTCTCATTTTTATTTTTCTGGACGAGTATTGCTAGCTAAATCCTTCAGGGATAATGCTATATAAACTTTATTAATGACTCTGATTCACACAGAGCACTCACTACGCATGCTGAAATGTTGAATGCAATTTCTCCCACCAACATTTCCTTGTCTCTAATACTTTGGAGACAAAATGTGTTTAGATGGTTTTCAGATAGGTATTACAAATGAAATTTCATATGCTGTACACTACAGTGGCTGTATAACACCAACAAGCCTTCTTTTTACCATTTTTCCAAGAGGAACACTAATCCCAAGCCCCCTTATTCAAGGTTGAGCTGGCCTCTCACCAGCCACTGAAGGTATGAGTGGGTGGGAAGAACAGTGGTGAGATCCCAACGTGGAGCCCAAAGGAAAGACCCCAAAAAAGGGTATTCTGAAGGTGGGTTAGGGGCTAGCTTGGGATCCCAATCCATCATCACAGCAATTCACAGCTGGCATTGGGCCCAGTTTGGTCCTGATAGTCTTTTGGCAGGCATATCCCAAGTTTTCTTCCAAATTCATCTTCAGTGAAGATGGACTATTTCCTTATTGATAATCCACTCCTGAGGGCTGCAAATCTTCCAGAGCAGTGTGATTGATACTGTGGAGGACTGCAGCAGGAAGGGAGAGTCACTTGTGTGTGAGAGTGCAATTCTGCTCACACAACTACATTGTTGGATCAAAGGCAGTGCTTCATGGAGGTTGAACTAGGAATCGCTTGCCGGGAGGGAGAACAACATGTACCTGGACTCCTGGCAGGACTGTTGCTTCCACTTACCAGAAGGAAGAGTAGGAAGGGAGAGGCGTTGGGGATGTTGAACATGAAACCAATCCAGTGCTCTCACAAGGGTGCCCATACAATGCTAACCTCCCCATCACTTCAACAACATCCTTAACCTTCAGCAAGCAGCAGTGAAACTGCTGCTGGGAGGCCAGTTATGTGCTACCACCCCTCCCTGGCAATAATAATAATAATAATAATAATAATAATAATAATAATAATAAACAACTTTTATTTATACCCCGCCCTTCCTGGTTCAGAAAACCGGGCTCAGGGTGGCTAATGACAAATTAAAAACACTTACCATATTTTTCACTCTATAAGACGCACCAGACCACAAGACGCACCTAGTTTTTGGAGGAGGAAAACAAGAAAAAAAATATTCTGAATCTCAGAAGCCAGAACAGCAAGAGGGATCGCTGCTCAATCCCTCTTGCTGTTCTGGCTTCTGGGATAGCTGCGCAGCCTGCATTCGCTCCATAAGACACACACACATTTCCCCTTACTTTTTAGGAGGGAAAAAGTGAGTCTTATAGAGCAAAAAATATGGTAATGGATGTAACAAAAATCAGCATAAAATACAGTATAAAATGTGAATAAGAAAAAATTCAGAATTCAAACATCAATTTAGGGGGGGAAATCCATCCAATATACATTATAGGATCACCAGGGCTAACTGGTTAAATTAGTCCTATTTAGGCCAGCGAGGAGAACAGGGGAGAATTAGCTGTGGGGTCCCAGAGTGGGTAATCTTCATAAAAAGGGGATTATACAATAATCCAGTATATGCTAAATTTTATCAAGGTTCTAACCCCCAACCCCCATGGAGAGAAGTCACCTATCTCCCCAACTTATCCACTTCTACAGAGTATCACAAAAACAAGGAAATCAAAGCAATCTTGGTTGATTCAATTGAAGATAGAGAATAAAGAGACTCTGTTTTCAATAGTTTCTATAGAGACAGAAAGCTCATAGATTCCTTGTTGTAGCTATAAATAGCTTGAGAGTACGGCACAGAAATGGAGTTCAGCTGTAGCTTCTACCTTTGGGTAAAATAGGTTATACTCTTGAGGAGGGAAGGACAAAATTATATGCTACATTATTATTGTCACTAATAATAAATAAGATGCACTCTTACAAAGGAGCAAATATTCTATGAAGACTTGATTTATTAATCAATGCATGGCTTTCTGTAGCTGCTACTAATAGATCTTAGTAGCAGCTATAATATGCCATAATATGTGCATTATAGTGCAAATTGTCTGCGCTCATATTGCAGGTTTAACCCATGCAGCTCATATAGAAATAAGTACCCTGAACACCGATAAATAATTTCATGTAACATTTCACCTCATGCTGCAACTTAAGTTCTATGTGAATCTACCCTATTTCAACTTCATATAAAATGTACAGCCTATAATATGCCAAAACAACTTCATTGAGACGTGTTTTCTTTGCAAATGTGGACGTCGGGCAACTTTAATGAAGAGTTCTTGCATCTGGCTTAGGGGTTGAGAAAATGCCATGGCTTCAAATTAGCATTGGTAAAACAAACAATAAAACTGATTGGATACCAGGAGATCCATCATGCTGAGCCTCCGGAAATTTCAGATGAGCAAGCAGTTCTTCACAGAGTACTCAGCTCACAGCATTTATCAGACCTTTGTTGTACTGTTTTCTGCCTTTTTAATTTGTTTTGTTTGCTTGTTTATTCAAGATTCTCATAGCCTGCCCTTCCTCCAGCCTCATATCCTGCCATTTCTTAGGGTAGTTATGGCCATGCCTTCCTCAGGATTGGAGTACCGAAGGGCTGCTAAGTAAGAACTCAGAGGCCACCCATTTGGCCATCCATCAGAAAGGCATCACAAATACTATGGATGTGTAATGACAACAGTATTTGCCTTGTGCCAGCATCTGGAATGCTTGGAAGCAGCCCATTCTGTTTAGAATCCACTCTGCCTTGTTCCGATTTGTTTTGTTATTCAATTCCAAATGTGATCGGTTAAACCTGAAGCTTTCCCATTGAGTATAATGGGGAATTTTAAAATGGCCATAACTTTCCCCCCTTATTTACATAAGTAGATTGAATTTGCAAAAAGAGAAAAGAGAGAACAATGTAGTTTTTAGTTGTTTGTTAGGGTGGCCTGCCTCTTTCTCAACTGTCCTTTTTCCTAACAGTCTATCTCTACTATTTATGCCTTGCACTCACAGCCAAAACTCAGAGGAGAATGACAAGCCATGTGAAAAATGACTCTGTTTATTCTTTCCCCGCCAAATCCATGTGATTGGTGCACACTTGAATGTTGTTGTTTTTTTTACTATGATTAAAAGTTAGACCTGCCTGTAAAATGAAAGATTATCTACTCCCTCCCCTCTCGTCTTCACTCCTCCCATCTCAAGCTCTGAGCGTTGCCCCAGTCATGTGGGTTTTGTTTCTCAAAAACCCAAAAGGTATTAAAACCAACCATACACTCAACATTTTAAGAAAAAGTGAGGGAACAGAGCTTCTCAGAAGGTTAGGGACACCTCGATCTGCCTCAACATACCTTGTTAACTATTATTTTTACCATTAATTTTATTGTCAGCATTACTTTCCGGCTGAAATGGTTTGTTGGAGCATCAGCAAACACAGCACTTATTCTATCTAGATTTCCAGCAAAGGCAACCATGCAACTGCTGGGAAGATCATTAAAAATATAAAATAATTAACGTGCAAATGCTTTATGTTATTCACAAATGCATATGTATCCGTGATAAAAATACTGTATTGCTTATTTCAACAGAACAGTGAGTCCTGTGTGATTTCACACTTGACTGTTATTTTAAAGTGGGTATTTGTTAGGGATGTGTATCTATTCTGTGTGTACCGAGATGATGGGAATTGTAGTCTCAAAACATCTGGAGGGCCAAGTTTGAGGAAGCCTGGGTTAGCCAGATTGATTTGTATGCTGCTGGGGGATTCTTGTTGTTGTCTTGTTGGGCTACACAGAACCATAATCTTACTTATAAAGTGTCACACATTTTGCATTTCATCAAGGAACTAAATTCTGGGCACTGTTTTGTTTAAAATGTTACTTCATCTGGACCTCAAAATGAGCATTCCTTGCTGCTGTTCCAATTCATTTGCATGTCATTTGTTCCATATATTGATTGTTTTCCTATTAGAATATTGAAATATAGCAACAATATTCTACACCACAGTGTCCATATGTTTACAATTCCAATATGGCTAAAAGGAATCTATTTAGATTCAAAACTAGTCTTTCTTCAGAAGTCCTTTTTGGCACTGGGCTGACAGCAGCCACACAGCCAGAAAAAGAAGAAGCAGGGAATATTGTTGATGCCAAGACAAAGTCTCAGAACCTGGATGGGCTTGTCGGAGGAAATACAGTATTTCACATGTTTGTTGTTGTTGTTTAGTCGTTTAGTCGTGTCCGACTCTTCGTGACCCCATGGACCAGAGCACGCCAGGCACTTCCGTCTTCCACTTCCTCCCGCAGTTTGGTCAAACTCATGCTGGTAGCTTCAACAACACTGTCCAACCATCTTGTCCTCTGTCGTCCCCTTCTCCTTGTGCCCTCCATCTTTCCCAACATCAGGGTCTTTTCCAGGGAGTCTTCTCTTCTCATGAGGTGGCCAAAGTATTGGAGACTCAGCTTCAGGATCTGTCCTTGCAGTGAACACTCAGGGCTGATTTCCTTAAGAATGGATAGGTTTGATCATGGAATTGTAGAGTTGGAAGGGACCCCCAGGGTCATCTAGTCCAAGCCCCTGCAATGCAACATGGGGCTCAAACCCACAACCCTGAGATTAAGAGTCTCATGCTCTACCAACTGAGCCATGCTAGCACCTTATCTTCTTGCAATCCATGGGACTCTCAAGAGTCTCTTCCGGCACCATAATTCAAAAGCATCAATTCTTCGGCAATCAGCCTTCTTTATGGTCCAGCTTTCACTTCCATACATCACTACTGGGAAAACCATAGCTTTTACTATACGGACCTTTGTTGGCAAGGTGATGTCTCTACTTTTTAAGATGCTGTTACAGTAATCCAAACAGGATGTAACTAAGGTACGTGTCACTGTGGCCAAATCAGACATCTCAAGGAACGGGCACCAGCTGGTGCACTAGCTTTAACAGTGCAAATGCACACCTGGCCATACTCAGGCATCTGTGCTCAGGGCTGAGCGCAGGAGCACACCCAAACTGTGAACCTGTGTCCTCAGCAGCAGTGTTACCCCATCCATCACAGGCAGAATCCCAATTCCCTTTTCTGCCTTCTGACTGACCAAGAGCACCTCTGTCTTGTCTTATTTGTAACATGCAGTTGGCCTATAGGTAGTAGAGGAAATGACGTACTAACAACAACTGTGTGACAATAAGCATCGGTATATGTTAAAGAGACCAGTGTTCCTGACTATTGGGTGATGCAGTGCATTGCTTTGAAGTTTTAAGAGATGTCGATGGAAGAACCATAATGGAAGAGAGCATCTGTGTCAATTCAATTACTGAAATAGGATTCACATGGGAGATGATCTTGGTGAATTGCACTCCAGCAAACACTTTCAGGATGTTTATTAGTTTTCAAGCAACCGTAAAGCTTAAACCAGATGAAGGTACTAAACCGTCAGATTGTGAACAGTTCTCATAAAACTATTGCATAGACTCATTTGGGGAAATGTGTCAACCATCAAGCACAAATGGTTATTTGCATGGGGTAGCTGTCATGACCAGGTTTCAGTTGCTTAAATTAGTGAACTGAAACAACACCCCCCCCCAAAAAAGTCTTTGGGTGCCTCTGGAATCTCTGTCTTCACTTTCAGGGTGGGTTGAGCCATCCAACCCCCCCCCCCAAAAAAAACACAACCTGTTGTGGTGGAGTGGGTTTGGATGGGTCAGAAATGTCCTTCCACCCAGCTCTGCCTAATTCTGCAAGCATAAGAGCTCTGCTTTCATTGGAGAGGTGTCACTAGGAGGAAACACCCCAATGTGCCCATCAAATGGTGGAATGGTAGAATCTACTGCTGGTGGCAGTGACCACAAAAGTTATGAAATGGTTGGGGGCAGGGCCTGTGAAATATACTTGGAGTCGAGAGTGGATTTCATGCTCTTTATTCAGCTCAAAGTGGTGAGGAGGAATGGAAGTTCCCCCAGAATGTCTGCCTTACATACATTATTTACACGATGGGCCCCACGTGATTGGCTAATTCCGAGATTCTCTTGTAGACCAATCAGGTTGCGGATTCCCTTCCACCTGGAGCTGGATTGGGTGGCTCCTGTGGACCAATCAGACTGCTGCATTCTGAATCCTATTGTTCTAGGACCAATCAGACTGCTGCATTCTGAATCCTATTGTTCTAGGACCAATCAGACTGCTGTTTATTATTATTATTATTTTTTGAATCCTATTCAACTCAGTACATAACAGCCTGGGTGGCACAGGACCTGCTGCCACCACAACACATTTTCTCTGCCCATCTTCTGTTTTGACTGGCACAAACTCTGGCTGCACTGCTCCATCAGGTCTTGCCGCTGCCAGCCAATGGCATACAATGCCATGGTCTCCACCCCACCCCAGTGCAGAATATAGTAATTGTCGTTTGAAGTGTGCTATCAGACTCCTAATGTAGATACCCATATTTCAAGTCTTCGCTGCAGAAAGTAAATGAGTGCTGTAACTAAGTATCCTCATTCTCCAAATTTGTTTCTTATTACAGACAAATAGCTACATAAATAGAACGTGAAGGGTGCATGAATAAACAATCAAGTAAGAAAATGGCAAAGTTAAGACTGGGCGCACACCATTAACTCAGATCTCTGGTGGATATATGGCTGCACTTTTAAATCCTGACTGCTAATTCCGAAAGAATATGTCAAGTAATTCAATCTATCATCGCTGCTCTCGAAATGCAGACGCAAGTAGCTGTAATTTCCCTCCCACACATTCCCTTGATGGCCTCAGCCTAGTGGCAAGGAGTTCAGTATAATAGTGCACTTTAATAACGCAGTGTGCAATGGTACAGTTCTTTCTCACCAAGGACGATTGTGGAATGGCTGAGCCAGCTTTATGTACCAGTTAGCCGGTGGATCTGATAACCCTGACATCGACACCCACAAAAGACAAAAAGTATTGCAGCTTGCAATTCAAACCTGCAGCTACTTGATAAAAGGCACGAACAACCAACACAATTCAGATAAACAGAAGCGATAAAATCAGACAATTTTTGCCTGTAATGGAAATGCTGAAGCCAAACTGATTAGAAATCGTTATCATAAGATGAATACTTGTATATAAAGCCAATCAAATATTAGGTGGAGAAACAATCAAGGGGACGGCAGAACAGAATCATTAAACAGCACTTTGAAACCAGGCACCTGGCTCTTTGTAATTCCAGAGATAAACACTGTTACTACTGTGTAGAACATTTAAAAAAAGAAGTCTAGACCATAAAGAAATGTAACTTTTCCCTTTCTTTCAGTGTTCTAATATCTCACGATGTCTTTGTGGATCTGAACTTCATTTTTTAGAGACTGATATACATCAGAATGCTCAAACCATTTCATTTAGATTTTCAGCCCATTTCTGCCCACCCCTTTAAAAAGCGCAGAAGAGGTACTACTACTTTTAAAACAAACACACCGAGCGAATGTGGATTAGAACCAGGTGCATGTACACTGCCAAATTTCTACTAGAACTCCTGCCAGATAGTCCCCTGAAACAGGAAGCTTTAAAAGGTAAAGAGGAGTCATATTGCTGATAGAAAGGAGAATATGGTTGATTCTGGAGTGGTGTGCAAACTATATTACCTGTCCACCTGGGCATAAAAAGTTGGGCAAAGTGACTTTTCAAAGGCAGCATCCTCTAGTCCAGGATGGGTACCATATGGTCCACCATATGTTGTTGGACCAACTCACATCTGCCCTTGCCAGTAAGGTTGGTCCAGGATGATGGGAATCATAACAACACCTTGAAGGCCACAGGCTCCCAGCCCTCTCATACCCAAACTAGATAATGATGTTACACAATTAAGTGCAATTAACATGCAGTTGTTGTTGTTTTCTATCCAAATAGCACAGGAAGCAACAGCAAGACCCCTCATGACCCATACACTCCCAAAGCTGGAATTATTTATTTTTCAGAATCAGTATTCCACCCTTCATCATGACAACAGGATCCTAGGGAGATTTCCAGGTTGTACAAAAATCCAATGAGCAGAAGATGTAAATGAATGTTCCAACAATGTAATTTATAAAACCATAGCAGAGTAACAGTCCAAGGCCAAACAAGCACTGGTGGCTACAAGTTAATTCCAGAAGGAAAGATAATAGAATTGTTTTTAACCCATCAGTGGGAGTCGCTGCTGCCCAGACTTCCAGAGGAAGAGAATTCTAGAGTCAGGGTGGGGCCACTACAGAGAAGGCCTTGTCACATGTCACTGTTTGCACAGAGTAGGAAGCCTCCATAGTGCCCCAATTTCAGAATAAATGAATACAACATACAGCAGGCATGAGGGAGCCTTCAGCAATGTGTAACAGGGTGAGAAGGAGAAGGCAGTGATCCTTGGTGGAAGGCAGTGTGGTATAGTGACTAGAATGTTGGACTACGATCTAGGAGACCTGAGTTCAAATTCCCATTCAGCCATGAAGCACACTGAGTCAGTTTCTCTCTGTCAAAAACACCCCACTGGATTACTAGGAGGATGCAATGAGGAAAGTAAGGCCATGTTATCCCACCCCAGAGCTCCCTGGGGGATTAGTAAGAAATGAATGTTCTAAATAAGTTGTAGGGGGTGCTATAATCACACAGATCCCTGGTTGTTGTTGTTGTTGTTGTTGTTGTTGTTGTTGTTGTCTGTAAAGCACCGGAAGGTGCGAGTTTTATAGATTGTGCTTCTGAGAATTTTGAAAACCACTGGTTTGAAATGCTATCCGGAAGGACTCAAAAGGAGCCACAGGGCAAAGGCAAGATGAGTGCACTCAGTCAGTGAGATGGGGTAACCGGCTGGAAAATAAGAAGATGTAATGTGAATCAAACAATAGTTTTGGGCTTTCTTATGTACAGAATGAAGCCTGCATGAAATGGATTACCAATGAAGCCACATCAAGTGCAACTGAGAATGAATTTTAAAGCAGACAAAAGAGCGTCTTTACGAATACAAATGATGGCTTGTGACGATTGTCTGTGAGAAACAACAAGGAAGAGCAAGGCTGTATATGAAAAAAAGATGCACCATTTAGCAGAGGAAAAAGTCTGCCATAGCCAGCAATTTGTCATGCCAGAAACTCTTGGCAGCTCTTGTCTAAAGAGATGGGTGTAACTTGTTTCAGCTAAGGGCTGCATTTCCTTCTAGGCCACACCCCATCTTCCCAAGACACAACCCTCACTTTTCCCTGTGTGAGTGAGTGACTGAGGTTAGTTAGTTAGTTAGTTAGTTAGTTAGTTAGTTAGTTAGTTAGTTAGTTACTTACTTACTTACTTACTTACTTACTTAATATGCCATCCTTCATCTGAAGATCACAGAGCAGGGACTTCCAGGGGAGGAACATGGCAGGCTGAATACCTTCTGTCAACAGCTCATTGACGGAGATAATTATATGGTTATTAAAGATAGCCAAGTCATTATTCTTGCCTGTCAAATTTGCTCAAGGAAAAGAGAGTGTACAAGGGATCAACCTCTGAGATTCTGCAAAAGCCGTTTTCTATGTCAGGAGATTGAGAAACTTGGGCTCCTAGAAACTTAGATTGGGAGTGAGTGACCTAGAGTGGACGAAATAAAATTGTGCCCCCAAACCATGCCTAAGCCCTCAAGACATAAGGGCAGCAGGCCTCCATTTCTCTAACAATCTTTATGACACCTCGCCTTGTGGGAAAGGAACATGGATTAATAAGGAAAGCTGTAAAGACCCTAAGGTGGAGACGTGAGATGGAAGTTCTTAAAGTGGAGTTGAGCTGTTAATAAGACCAATAACACCCAGTATGGCAAATACATCCTTGGACACTCCATTGACTGTTGGCATCTTGCAGCAATTATTCAAGGAACAAATAAAAGAGATGGGATTGATGAAATGGTGAATGAAAATGGACCACAGAAGGATAAAATGGAAAGTGGATTTAAAGAAGACACAGAGGCTTTGGAGAGCATTATTGATAAAGAATGGCCAGTACAGGAGAGTGAAATGGTAGAGCTGGAGGCAGCAGATGATGAAATGGAGAAGGCCTTCACACAGGTGTCTACAGCAATGAAACAACCAAATGGGAGAGCTGTGATGTTGGAGGACTAGGATGAAGCCATGGATGGAGAGGTGAAGATACATACTGAGCTGGCTGTCATGGGCCAGGAGTCAGCTTCACCTGCTGAGCAGCAGCCTGGAGCAGAAGGCGAAGTGACCCCACCTGCGGCTGATCAGCCTTCTTGCTCCTGATGAGAACCAGCTGGCTCTAGCTTTCCCATCCTCAAGTCAGTTGCTGGAAACAACATTTGTTATTACTGCTCAGACCTTGCTGCTTCTTGCTTCTTGTGACCTTGGACCCTTGGCTTTCTTGACTCCTGGATCATCTGACTACATGAACTGAGATACT
Source organism: Podarcis vaucheri (assembly GCF_965113315.1). Classification (NCBI taxonomy): domain Eukaryota; kingdom Metazoa; phylum Chordata; class Lepidosauria; order Squamata; family Lacertidae; genus Podarcis; species Podarcis vaucheri. Next base: position 75,993,173 of record NC_138762.1, on the reverse strand, counting down.
CCTGACCTTAGAACTGGACCTTTTATACGGACTCTGCCTCCAGGCAAGTACCTCCCTGAGACTTGGGTGGTTGGCTGGCTTCTCCCTCCACAGAGCTCTGCTGTGACTGGCAGCACAGGACTACAACATGGACAGAGTTAGAGTTGAGAGAGAAAGGACTCTGTGTACAATTTGGATTAAATTCAGAGGGAAAAGCTACCAAGCTTTTCTTGGGAAAAGAGTGGAAGGAGCATAAATGGAAGAGATGGGGTTTTTTAAAAAAGAAAAAGAAAAGATGGAAAACCACAGCAAATGCAACAAGAAATAGGACTGGAAGATATGGAACTGGATGTGAATTAATGAATACACAATAAGTAAATAACTACAAAAAATTATTTTAACATATGACCACAGTGGAGACACCCTTATGTGAACAAAGACAAAAAGATTTTTTATTCTTTAATATGGAGACAAGGCTGCTGAAGCTACTGGAGGCAAAGTTGTTAGGTATGGTTAGAGAAAAATATTGTTGATACTTATTAATAATAAAAACTAGAGAACCCCTTGTGGACTTTTTGTGTGGAAAGGATAATTAATGTATTTGAATGACATGGGTGTACAAAAAGCAAATATTCAGCTCATAGTGAACTAATAGTTCTGTAGCTGATAGTGAGCTAAATGAACATCTGAACACAATCCTATATGTGCCTGATCAAGAGTAAGTTACATTTAGTTTAACAAGGCTTCCTCTCAAGCAAGTGAATATGGGACTGTAGATATAGTGGATTTGAGCTGAATTTGAGCCTCTACTGTTCACAATTTTAATTTTTTCTGGTCGTTTTAAAAATCAGATTCTTATGCAGATAACACTTGCTTGTATGGCTTTCATCAAACTGCTTTTGTAAGGAGATGTTGCCCATCTGTGATGAGACACTAAATTTAAGTCTCTGAAAGGCGCAGAGCTGATTTTGCAATGTATTAGTATATTTCCAGTTCTCATTTGGGACAACAGGTGCTTGGCTTTAATCACTGGCTTTGATTTGATTGTTTTTCATCCTGATAATTCGGTTGGTTGGCTTGCAAGGTGGTATGTTATCATCTTGATAGAAGATTGCACCAACCTCCCATTCTAATCCTTCACTACCACCACTAACAGTATTTGGAGCTGTTTCTGTTTGGACTGTACATTGATGCTGCATGCTAATCCTCAAATCAAAGACATCAGAGGACAAATGGCTTTAAAAAAATACTGTGATAGGAGAAAAATATTCCCCAAATAAGTAGCCCAATGAGCAGCCTACTGGCCCAACACCAATTATTGCTCCACAGGCATCTATATCCTCAAGCAGAGATGCCTGAGTGTGATACTAGTACGGTGCATGAGGTCAGATTCCTATAGCTAGCAAAGTTCAAGGGTGACCACCAGATGCAAAAGAGAACAGGGCCCCTGCTCCCCTAACAGTTGCAGGGATGAGTTTTTTCCATTTACTGAAATTTCATTTTCGCAGGATCTGTTTGAAACCCAGGACTCTTGTTGTCCTTTGAATCTGTTCACCCTGCAGAGATTGTCAAAAGCAACCTGTTAGTTGTATTTTCAGGCTGTGTCCCCGCTATCCCATTTGTCACACAACAATGCAGTTTTTTCTCATTCCAAAAGAGTTCATGCTCATCTTCAACATGCTGCTTTCAGTCTAGATTGATCGGTAGCTCAGTTGGTTAAGAGTGTGATGCTGATAACGCCATGGTTGCAGGTTTGATCCAGTTGCATATTTCTGCATTGCAGGGAGTTGAACTAGATGATGCTCAGAGTCCCGTCAAAATCTATGATTCTGTAACTTCTAGATCTTGCCTTCTATAGGGGTGGGTGTGGTCACTTGGGACACATTTGAAAACTCCCATTGATCAGGTTAGGTAAAGGGACCCCTGACCATTAGGTCCAGTCATGGCCGACTCTGGGGTTGTGGTGCTCATCTCACTTTATTGGCCGAGGGAGCCAGTGTACAGCTTCCGGGTCATGTGGCCAGCATGACTAAGCCGCTTCTGGCGAACCAGAGCAGCGCACGGAAACATCATTTACCTTTCTGCCAGAGTGGTACCTATTTATATACTTGCACTTTGACGTGCTTTCGAAATGCTAGGTTGGCAGGAGCTGGGACTGAGCAACGGGAGCTCACCCCGTCACGGGGATTCGAACTGCCGACCTTCTGATTGGCAAGTCCTCGGCGCTGTGGTTTTACCCACAGCGCCTTTCCCCCCCCTTCACATACCCCAGGTGAAAGAATAAGGAAGTGGTAATTGTGATCTTGATATACTATATGCCTACTCACAACAGCATTGGGCAGTTGCACCTGCATCAATTTTCATTGGTTTTTAAATAGACACACCACAGCCTAATGCAGAATTAATCTCCAGTGAGCTGTTAGGGACAATTTTTTTTGCAATGGATCTTCATTGGGTGTGGACTATGTAGAAAAAACAAGTACTCAGTCTCCATTGATTCTGGAATTAAATGTTGTGTGTACATAGCTGCAGTCTAACCTTTTTAGAACCATCTAGTCATTTTAGAATTGCAAAGATTTTAATAGCGGGCCACTGAACTTCACCTCTCTATGTATTGCATTACCTAATCTCAGAAGCTTGGTACAAGTTACATTCAATATGGAGCATAGATAAAATGCTGTTAAATCATTGCATTAAATATGGATCCTATTTGGCAAGTCTCCCAGGGATGGGAATTTCATTGCTGGAAGACAGCCAGAGGGGACACCTTTCTGTGAGTCCTTGCTGTGGAGAGTTAGTGCAGAGGTAGCATTACGAAGGGAAGCCCTCTTGGCTGATCTTTAAAAGTTGACTAGGAACCTACCATCAGAACTGGTGGTGAGTTTCCAGGAGAAATAACAGAGTGCATGTGTGAGGTCTGGGCTAACAGTGTGCTGTCAATTAGACCAACCTGAGCGAGGTTTCCTAAATCAGAGTTGGGGATAGGGTCAGAAATCCAAGTAGGGTTACTTGGCTACGTGAGCACTTTTGCTCAAATGAATTACAAGAGTAAAATGCATAGTGGGCAAACTTCACCTTGATCAGACGCCCCCATTCCTTCAGCCTTGAGCTGTACTTGTGCTATCCCTTCCCTTCAACAAAGGGAAAAGTGAAATCTCACATTGAAGGGAGAGTGAGTGGCAGGTGTCAGAAAGCCTCCTTGGGGGTAAATGATGCTCTGAACATCTTTGAGAGTTTCTCCTCAGGCAATATTCTTAGGGAAGGCAGGGGAAATTCAGTTAGATTTCTCAGAGGTAACCCTCATTAGTTCTTCTGCTAAGGTATGGGACCACCTTCTGTTGCCATGAAGAATGGGTGGATGCTTGAGTTATCTTCAAAAGTTACCCATTATCTCACCAGTGATTATGTTTCTTAAATAATAATAATAATAGAGTTCTGAGAGAGCTTTCATGTAGTGCCAGGAACTGCCATTTGAAGAGGTGTGTTGCCTCGTATTTAAAGTTGCCCCTGAGATCTGTCAGAGCAACAGAGAGCATTTTGAAGCATTAATAGGGAATAATGGTCTCTGACAGCCATAATAGACTCCATGCTGCAGCCACAAATACTGGGCCAAAGTATGCTGCTTCCCTTACGAGGGCAAAAGGAAAACACTTTAATTACAAAATACAACTGAAACACGAAGACGTTCTTAGAGTTGATTTTTTGATTTTCTCAAGAGGTTTGACTAATGGGTAAATCTGGACAATTTCTGACTGCTGATTAAATTTCTATTTACCTTTGGTGTTTGTATTTGATTAGAGCTGGAGGGCTGCAAGACACGAGGCCATAATGGGTAGAGTTAGAATCAATTCAAGCAGTTGCACCATTAGTACAAAGTTACTTAATTGTGAATTCAGAGCTGGCAAGCAGCCAATTTTAAGCTGCACCAGTGCTTTCTTCTGACTTTCCACAGGTGTACCAGCATCCTCTGTGGTGGATTTGGCAGAGAGGCACTTCCACCGCATCCAAACACCTTCCAGCCAATCAGTCTGCAGATTAGGATTGCACTCTTAAAACCACCAGGGTTCTCTTATTCTCAGCAATCACTTGGAATATTTTAATTGGGATAAACTATGATGTTGGTAATAGCTATTTATTGAACCCAATCTAGATTATCTGAATATTGAGCATTCATCCTGATTTGTTCGCAGAAAGTTTGCATGGAAGTTATGTAGCATTGACCCATTCACTGACCAATTCTAATTTGTTTGAAAGGAGTCTATACTTTCCTTTTTATCTATCCATCACTTTCCTTATGGTTCTGTTCTGTTTTGCTTTGCTTTCTGAAGCAGGTTTGTTGCACAAGAGCACCAGGTGCCCTTTAATTGCGCAACCTGAGTTTGCTCTTCTAGTCTTACTGAACAATTGTGTGCAAAATATCCTTATTTTTTTAATGTAAATTATATTGATCCAGTAGTTAGAAAACCATGTTGCAAGTCTCATGGTTGATTTGGAGTGAAATGGTCTTAAAACAGGCATAAAATGTATACTAGAGACAAGCAGTAATTTTGAAACTAGCCTCATGCATCTGGGTTTTTACAGATTCCAACTAACTGCAGCACTGGTACAGGCTAACTGGGCAATCCACTGTGTGATAAATTTGCACAAGACACACTTTTAGGAGATTCCAGTGTCATGTACAGAGATAGTCATCAGTGGCAAGGACCAGATTCTTCAGTATGGAGAAAGAACAGTGGCAGTATTGTAAAGAGGAACCTGTTGTAATATGTTTCTATAGCAACTGAGGAAACTGTTGCTGTGATAGAAGGGGGGGAGAGTTACTATGACAACAGATGGTAACTTTTGTAATTTGAGGAAGTTGGAGAGAACATTGCTATTACCTCTAATGTCAGCCAGGTAATTAGTGATGGGAAGGAGCATTTCTATGTTTTTTATTGCCAACTATATTTTTTAGAAATAAGGAAATTATTAAGTTTGCATAATCTTTTTCCTCATGAATTAAAGTCTTTATTTTGCTTCCAAGGGGTTCTGTGTTTTATAATGTGTTTGTGTGCATGCATACATGCAAAAAAGGCAGAGGGGATGTTCAAGACCACAAATTAAAATGTTTCTTAAATATTTTGCACTACGTGGCAGCGTTTCTTGAACAGAGTAGTCGTGAGGATTACACTGTGCACAGATAGGTGCTTTGGCAGTTTTAGAATCAGGAGAAATAATCCAGTAAACTGGTCTTCTCCCCAAAGCACCACTTCAACAAATGGAGGTGGTACAGCAGGAACATTGAGTGAACTCTTGAAAACATATCTTAACATGTTTTCAGATAATGGTTCCCACAGCAGGGGCATCACCAGAAAGCATTATAACCAGTGCTTTTTTTCCGGGGGGGATGCAGTGGTATTCACTTCCCTAAACATTTTGTTAATCTTTGTACTTTTGTCCATTTACTGTATTTATTTTTCCCGATTTGAACTATAAAATGGCGATTTTCTTGAGTCAAAATGAGAGTACCCCTAAACATTTTTTTAAAAGAAAAAAAGCACTGATTATAACTATAAATGGAAAACATGATCTATTGGTACAAACCAGCTGCCATGGTTCCTTTTGGGGAATACTAAGGAACAAAGCAATCTTGAGAACGGAACAGTTACAGTGATATAATACTTACATAGCGGCCACTGGAAGTGGGTGTTTGTATGTGTAATGCAAATAGTGGTCTCCCCCCTCCAGAATACCATCACAGTCCTATTATTTAAGTATTTAACAAAATTTATATACTGCAGAATCAAGCCCACCCTCAACTGGGAAAGGAGAGAGAGGTTGTGAGGCAGCTTCTGCTTTCAGACAAAACCAGTTTGCACTCAGCCTTTCAGCATTTTTTGGCAGATTATTGTTATCTATTGATAAAGCTGTGGTACAAGTTAACCCAAGTATATTACCTCTTTATTTCTGGAAAGGGGGGGCAGAAATAAAGGATTGTTTTAAGTGAAATGTTAATACATTTACAAACTGGTGATCTGTTTTTTTTCCATTGTAAATAATTAGTTCTAATCTGCTTTCATTGCAGGAATACCAAATTGATATTTTTTTTGCTCAGACATGGACTGACAGCCGTCTTCGTTTTAACAGCACCATGAAAAGAAGTCTGACCCTGAACAGCAATATGGTTGGGTTAATATGGATCCCAGATACTATCTTCAGGAATTCTAAAACTGCAGAAGCTCATTGGATTACTACACCTAATCAGCTCCTGAGAATATGGAATGATGGGAAGATCCTGTATACTCTAAGGTAGGAAGTTAATGTTTGTCCCTTTCACATCATTTAAACTTTGTGCATCGAGGTCCCCAAGACACCCCAAATAAAAACACAACGATACTTAATTTTTGTTTTTGGCATAATTTTGGCCACAACCTTATTAAAATTACAGCAATGTGAGTGGTTGCTTAGGCATTGGTAGCGACTAAGTGACCCCGCACAGGGACAGCTCTGACATTTGCACCCCCTGCAAAGTCAGAAAGGGTAAGTCACCTGGGGAGAGAGACAGGATTGGGAACCATGCCTCACCTCTCCCCAGAATGCTCCCAGGGGCTCTTGTGTGGCCCTAGCCCCTTGCCAGGGGGTTTCGGTCAAAAGCATGGTGAGCCCCTGGGTTCCTTTAATGTAAAACCCTTGCAGCAGCATTTTGGAGGGGCAGGCACATCCAAATCCATACCCCTCCACCAACCAATTCCCAAACCAATGCCTAACCGCAACCTTACAAGTTGTGACGAATTGCTACACAGTAGGCAAAAACCAAATGGCACCAACCAATCTGCCAAATGGACAAAATTCCTAGCGGGCCCCTGCCCCAAAAGCAGACGACCCCATGACAGGCATAGCAAGGTCAAGCAAACAGCCTAACATTAGGGAGGGAGGGCGGGTGATCCGAAGCATGCAACGAAAAGAGGAAGTTCGTCGCTGCATGCAATGCATTTAACAAATAGGGCTGTCAATCAATAAATGGCAACTTATAAATTTCCCCAGTAACAGCCCACCCCTGCTTAAAAGATGGCCAAACTCTTTTGCCTAGCAACAGTGAGGTGTCTCGTCAGCCCCCACCGCAACATGTGCTCTCCACAAGGGAGAACATGCTTTATAAAATAATGTCTGGAGGCAGGCAGACTTTGGCTTAAATTTGGCATCATCCCCGAGTTCTTGACCTAGATCTGGAATGACTTAAACTCTTTGGGCAACCTGTTCCTCTAGAAATGCGTTAAGTTGATCTGATGACCCACATAATGGGTTGTGCTGATGCACACAGCAACATCTTTGTGGTCAGATATGACAAGGTTTGCTATCCTTCATATAAACTGCAGTCCCAAAACTGAACCAAAACCAAACTCTCAAATGTTAGCCTTTACTGCTCTGACCAACCAGTTGCCAACGTTTGTAGGGTATTGACATTATTATTAATTTTATTTGTTAAATGTGTTTACCGCCCTATACCCACAGGTCTCGGGGTGGTTCACAACATGAAAACACAATATAAAAACACAAAATACATAATAAACATGGAAACAAGAACAACCCAATAACCCCCCTCTGACCTTGAATATTTGCCAGTTGCTTCAGTAGCGGGGGTATTACTGGGCACATAGAGATACATGTGCAGATTGATGTGCGCACACAAATATGGATATGGGTAATAAAGTTGTGCATATCTTATAGCTTGGTAGAAGCTGAAATGCCTTTATGATGCAGCGTAGATGATCCTTGTAGTCCAACCATGTCTGGCTCCTTCATTTCCTTCTCTAGCATGTGGTGCTATCATGTAGCTTCTGAAGACCCAATTCCCATTCACTATCATTAGATACTGTTTCAAAAAATGGTCTGTATCTTATCTGTGGTGGCATCCCCACATGCAGAAGAACTTCCTCCCAGGTGATATCAGGTTTGTCTCCAAAGCATAAATATTTAAATAAAGACTAAATGCTTTTTTTTTGTTGTTGTTCATCCAGGCATTTGGATCATAGCTGGAATTGTCTTGGAGGAGGGCCATTATTTGTTATAGATGCTGCTCATTTTGTTTTGATTTTAACTATAGTTTTCATTGTTGTATATTTGTTTTATTTAGTCAGTATCTTCTGTTTGGGCCTTTCTATGGCGCATTCTTGATTGAATTCACTATTCCCTCCTTGGTTGATAGCGTACATATTATATCCTAGCTCAGGGGTAGGGGGGGATTTTGGTTATGGGGCCTGATTACAGTCCTCCAGACCTTTCTATCTGGCTCTCAGGAATCTCCCTAGGCCACACCCCACTTCAGTCCACATCTCTCTCTGGCCCTAATCGACTGCTAGTATCAGTCCCTCCATACCCAACTACCTCCAAATCCTCCTAGCTGGAATGAGTCATTGAACTAGGATAATAGCTCTTGCTTGTCTGGGTGGAGGATGGGAAGGGATGTGTGAGCAGAAACCACTGGCTTTTGCAAGGCTGGAATGGAGCCTTGTTCTACAAAGATACGATACATCCATTGTATTGCACTGTTTTTGTCTGGCCCTGCCCATGGCATGAAGCTCCCAGAAGGTTCCTCATAAGGGATTTTGTGTCCCTCAGACTGGAGGAGGCTGGTGGAGCATGTAGTCAGCGGACTAGGGGGACTAGGTTACCTAAATGTTCCTGGTAAATTAGAGTATTAAAGTCTGGTGCCTCCTTCCCAAAGCCCGGGAGGCTTCTGCCTGGCTTAAGGAGGGAGTCGTGATGCTCACGCACATGACAGCAGCTCCCCAGCCCCTCAATCTCCCTCACAAGCTGGAGCCTCTGGACCTAACTTTTCCCCTACAAAAAAATTCACTGCACACCATTGCCTCACTCTTGTAGATCTTCCCAAGACTGGCTTCACATCTCCCTGCAGGAGAGTATCAATAATCTTGCTTAGATTACTTCCTTGAATCTGGAGCATTTTCTCATTGTATTCAGTTATATTTCATTATTTGTAAGCTGCTTTCAGTGCCAAGTGATAGAAATGGTCATAATGTTTAGAAGCTACAAAACCAACCAACCAATCAAATGGACATAGTCAGGGACCTCAGGAATACCTGAGGTACTTTTTCCTGTTAAGCTCATGTGTCCTTTTTTGATTTGGGTGAAAAATTATATAATTGAGATGTATCATAACTTCCTTGAAAAGGTCACTTTCTGGTTCTCTCCCCAAGTGAGCTTCTAAGGTACTATCAGCTTCGCAACTGAGTTCATAAACTCTCAAATGCTGTTGCAAAATTTGAAGTGAAATTGCACAGCAATTTACGGTAGATATTAACAAATAAACTGTGTCCCAATTCACCCATTGCCAGCTGCAGAAGCAACTCTCACAAGGAGAAAGAATGGTGCCCCACCACAACACCTCTCACAAAGTGCCTGGTTCACTGCTCCTCTTTAGCAGGCTGACATTGTGCTTCTAACTTAGAAGGTGGGAGTTGGCCAGCTCCCTGGTTTGTTTAAATAGTTGTGTCACAGCTTGGACTGACCCTGGTCCTGGAAGCTAATATAAACCCCTTCAGCCAGCTCCTGAGGATGGGGCCTAAAGGCATGGACCAAAGGGAAAGATTGTCTCCTCTGGTCAATGCCTGGGTTCTCTCTATGTGTCAAACTATTTTCACACTTTTCTGAGGAGAATGTGCCATACATTTTCTTTGAGGTCATGCTACCTACCAGTTCCTTCCACCGTCCAAGTTTCTTTTGCTCCCACTGGTAACACATGAACCAGAACTATATTACTGCAAACTGCATAGGTCAGCAAATACATACAACTAAACCTACACCAACATCAACTTTAAATAAGCATTTTAAAGAATTTCACCATTGAGCATTGGAAACACCACCAGATATTGTCTTGTTTTAACTTGTCATCATACGGAGACAGTAATAGCTCCCTGGTTTCCCTCCAGGCTTACTATCAACGCTGAATGTCAGCTGCAGCTACACAACTTCCCAATGGATAAACATTCATGCCCACTGATATTCTCCAGCTGTAAGTAATAGTTTTGGTGCATATCTTCTAAAAGCAAAACTTTGAATATACATGTATTTGCTTCTCATTATGATAGATGGTTCAGATTCATTACAATGGCACTGTGTGTGTTTCCCCATCTTTGTTTGCGGCAGGGGGTTTTCCAACCTGCAGCATTGTGGCAAAAGACAAGAATTGTTGCATTGTGTTAAGTTGTGGCCCCAGTGACTACTGAACTATGAACTGATTATGGGTATCTAAGAGTATATGAATATATAATAAAACACAAATCCCCCTTCCTAAAATGTGGGTTGTAGTGATGTGTACTGTGATTCCCATTCATATTCAGATGTGTTAAAAGTTTGTGATAACTTGCACAGAAGCAATTCCAGTTCATAAGTCAAAGTTCTATAGCATCATTACTTGAATAATGTTATACTTTCACCATTCAGGAGGTTTGCCCGTTGAAGCTGGATGGTACAACTTTTTGTACTTTCAAGTGCATATATGAATACGTGTGTGTGCAAATGTGTTAATAAATCTTGTCATTGTTGATAAGAACCTACCAACAGGAACACATGTGAGACAAGGAACAGCACCTTTTAATTAACATGTCAGATCAGCTCCAGGATGCTAATACTAGTATTATCCAAATCTGCTTAACAGTGCTTCAGATGTTTGTGTGACAATTTGTTTAGCCTATCTCTTTCTCATGTGAGAGATTTGCCTGGGTAAGATGCATGAAAAATAATTGCAGGAAGATCATTTGCAATGTGACAGTATTTTTTCCCCCAAGCTGTAATGCAGTGTTCAACATTCCTTAGCATCCCCCATCTTGTTTCAATATGCTTTGTGTGAAGGAGCTCGTCTAACGGACTGCAGAAGTCCATGTGTCTCTAACTTGGAGAATCATATGAGTTATTTCAGGCTGTCCAGGTGCTCTGGTACACATTGGTCCTCTGCTGAACCACATTGTTGCCAGGGACTCATGCGGAACCACCATGTGCAATGTGGCTTACTTGGCAAGGTTTTTGTTTGCATTTATGTATATTTTGGGATGCTCCTCCCAAGATGTTTCCATTGATACTTCCATTGCACTCCCAATTGGGTATCAACATGGGCCTGATTCCGTGATAGGTTCTTCAGCCCAGCTCCATCATGCTCTTGTGCATCTCCCATTCATTTCAATGGGGCTTGTGGAGATGAACTTCCTAGAGGATTGTGCCCATTCTGTGCGGTCGGTGGATGCAAGTACCAGAATCTCTACCAGCATTCAGTTGTATGGTTTTCAAAGTTCATGTGAAGAACCAGTATCAAAATGTAAAATCCTTGAAGCAGGCAACCGTGAAAAGCCTGCCATTCTAGCTCACCATGGAAAATAACAGACCATGCCCTGAGCCAAGAGAAGCAGCTGGAGTGGTGGTATGGCTCTGGTCTTGTAGACATCTAATGAAGCTGAGTGTTGGAAGATTCAGGACAGATAAAAGAAAGCAATTCTTCAAACTATGAAACATGATTGCACAGGAGGCAGTGATGGTCACCAATGTAGATAGCTTCATAAGGTTAGACAAATTCATGGAGGAGAAGACTATTGATGGCTCTTAGCCATGATGGATACACTTTGCCTTCACGGTTGGAGGCAGCTATGCTTCTGAATACCAGTTGCTGAAAACCACTGAACGGGAGAATGTTCTTATGCTTAAATCCTGTTGGTTGGTTTCCTAGTGGCATCTGTTTGACCACCATAGGGGGGGGTTGGACTCGAAGGGCCCTCTTCTTATGTTATTATATCCCCTGACTGCAGCTGGTTTCTTCTTCTTCTTGAAGGGCTTCTCTATCTCTCTCTTGACCACCCCACAAAACCAAGAACATTCAGTGCTCAGTTCAAGACTGCTGTGAAACTATCAGCAGAAACTCCAAAGACTATTTGTAACTGAGAAGCTGACCTGACAGAAACCTCACACTAGCGGGCTAAATATTTCTAAACTGAAAATTATATTCAGCTAAGTATTTAAATGATGGTAATTGGCTGCCAACCATCGCTTTAGTGAAAACAGGAGGAAAATTAAAGGTAACTCAGGTATTTTATGTCTCTGCCACATATACAAAAGGCGAGAGAAAAGGAGAGAGACTGTGTGTTCTTATTAAAAGTACATGGGAATACAAAGAATGGTACCTCTGTGTATTATAAAAGCATCACAATACAAAGCGCATTCAGAAAGCCCTCTGAATGGCAATTTTCTTTTTGCATAATGAGAGCTCTCCAAAGCTATGGAGAAGGTTGACATGGGGTCTCAAGTCTCCAGTAAACAGCATCTGAAGTCTCTAGTAAACAGCTCTGAAGAGGAGGGGGAGCCTATCAATGTTTTATTTGTGCCACAAACTTTTCCTGTATGACAGGAGTAGCCAACATTGTTCCCTCCAGATGTTGTTGGATTACCACTCCTAGCCCTTGACTGTGCTGGCTAGTGCTGATGGGAACTGTAGTCCTAAACAGGACACCAGGTACTCCTGCATCTATCTTTCAAGCTTTCCAGTAGAAAACAATAGATTGGTTTACTGTGGTTTAGCACACAGTTCATGAAAGGACTCTGTAACAGTGCAATATTGAGATTGGCTGTGGTTGTAAACTTCTACCGGGCTGTTGTCGATTTATAAACTATCAGTATGTACCTTACAGAGTGAGCAAATGCAAACTTGGTATTCCATACGGAAGTATTTTGAGAGTGGAATAAAATGCAGTCTAATGTATAATAGCTGCATTTGTGCTATGCAACCTCAAACTGCCACCCTCAGGCTGCAGCCTTACACACACCTACCTGGGCGTAAATACTACTGACTGCTTTAGGGAGCTCTCCCAAGCATGCAGATGATTTAACTGTCAGAATGATTTCACAATATGCTTCCTCCTTATGTTTCTGTGATTTTTCTTTGAAAAAGCAACCTAACAACAAGGGATCGTCTCATGTTGGTGTCTCATCTGTTTAAACACTATTTTATCATTACTAACCTCATTTTATTTCAATAAGTTCAGCATATTAATTGCACATTTAACAGAACCCTTTTATCTGTTTTTAGCACAATCTCTTTTTTAAAAAATCTCACCAGGTGTTCCCTCCATCTTGTGTCTGGTAATAGACAAAGGAGTTTGAAAGTCCTATTGTGCCATGTATTCCTTCATAAATCTTCCATTCCTCCTTTGATTCTTTGTGTCCTTTATTTATCAGGGTACATTGCCTTTCGAATGCTCTCCCCAGGGAAACTTGCCTGATGCCCACACTACAATTTTTCTCAGCTCTAGGAAAATACTTTTCTTTTATCTCCCAGGCTTTTTAGCAGTTTTGGATCCATAGGAATGATGTTACTCATTACAAGCAGAGTGGAAAACAGAAATACCGGCCAGTTGTGGTTCTTGCTTCCTTGTTTTTATCTATGGACCAGAACTGACTCACACATTTTATTCCTCTCTCTGCCTTTCTCATTCATCTGGGTCTACTCCCCTGAGCAATGTATCGTGTGAACTGGGAACTCAGTTGCAGCAAATCCTGTGATCAAGGAAACAGTGAAACGTCCCTGAAGTCACATTTGCCATAATGAATGAGTTCCCAGATCGCTCGTGTTCCACTGCTCCTGTAAGCAGACTTGCACGAGTGGAGAGAGAATAAGTACCAGAAAGCATTTTATGAATTGCCTCTTCAGCTTACATTTAAGAAGATCTGAATGAGCTTGTTGCAAGTAACAGTACAATCCTATGCATGTTTACTCAGAAGTAAGTCCCACTAAAACAGTTTTTTCCCTACTTACCCTGGCCAAATATCTTGATCTCCACCTCACCTGATTTTTGTTTTAATTGTTCTTGGTTTGCTATATGATGTATCCATATTTCTTATGTAGCTTTGTTGTTTTAAATTTTCATACATTTTGTGAAAAGTGATATAAAAGGTAAAGGGACCCCTGACCATTAGGTCCAGTCGTAGCCGACTCTGGGGTTGCGGCACTCATCTTGCTTTATTGGCTGAGGGAGCCGGCATACAACTTCCGGGTCATGTGGTCAGCATGACTAAGCTGCTTCTGGCGAACCAGAGCAGCGCACGGAAATGCTGTTTACCTTCCCGCCGGAGCGGTATCTATTTATATACTTGCACTGGTGTGCTTTCGAACTGCTAGGTGGGCAGGAGCAGGGACCGAGCAACGGGAGCTCACCCCATCATGGGGATTCGAACTCCTGACCTTCTGATCAGCAAGCCCTAGGCTCTGTGGTTTAACCCACAGCACCACCCGCATATAGAAATACTTTAATAAATCAAGCCACTTTCATAGAAGATCTATGATCATTTTGATGATTCTGGATGTGGTTATTGACAGAAACCCATCTTGTTGCTAAACAACAAATTATATTCTCACAAAGTTTAAAAGTTGCCATTTACTGGAGATGAGTCACTTTTGACCACAGGTGTCCTCTGGTAACCACATCTGTCCCACCTAGCATGATTCATCCCAGTGCAGACTGTTAGCTCTTTTTTGTCTTATTTGAAGATGAATGATCTGAGGAGTGGGAAATTAATTAGCATGCACACTGCATCTTGACGACAAGCTATTTCCACTGTTCACCTGTCTTCTGTTACTTCCTCAGAATTAATTTAAAGATGTTCTCATTGTGTTCCTAAGTTAACATGGTTAAGAACAGGATTGCACCAAATGTTTACCTGCAAATGTATTCAGAGGGAACATTGTCCTTTCCAGGAAGGCAGAATAGTTCCTCTAAACCCCCCTTCTTTTTAACTTCTGTGGGATTATTATTTGACATTTTCACAGCCACTGTTGTCCTTTGTTGCTACTTCCTCCTCCATGATGTGATCCCCATCAATTAGGGAACACAGCATGAATATGATGCATCCTAACCAACTAGGGCCTCATTGCTTCTCTTCTAAGCCAGAAAAATGCTGGCCAATTGATGGCAAAGGGAGCGATTGCATGGCACATGGCTTTGCTCATTCAAAGGATGTGATGTGCAGCCCAATTGCTCTACCCTCTCTGGTCAATTTGTAGATTATCATCTTCAGCCTTGTAAATCAACTGGTTGAAAGCAGTGGTCAAGAGTGAGATTCCTATCTGCAAATCACTCCAGCATAGAGAGGGATCCCCCTGCCCTTTGTAGTGGCATCCAAAGAATCACCTGTGTGCTCTTTGCAGCAAGCAACTCTTTCAGCCAGTTTCCAGCTAAGAATCTAACAGTGCAGTCCTATACAACTCTACTCAGATGTAAGTCCTACTGAATTCAGTGAGGCTTACTTGCAAATAAAAAGGTTCAGGACTCCAGTCTAAGGGTGCGTTTGGGGGCAAGTAGGAGGCCAGCTCAGCTGACAGAGCCAAACAGAGAGATGGCTCCACCAAATCTCTCCCACTCAATGCGCACGCACGCACGCACACAAACACACACAGAGAGAGAGAGAGAGAGAGAGAGAGAGAGAGAGAGAGCCTGGTATATTGAGCATTTCAATTTCTTTGCCAATTATTCACTCCAAAGATATGGTGAATAGTTCTGTTGTCAGAAACTACTGGGGAATATATGATATTGGGGCTCTGGTCTGCTTTTGTGAAATGTTATCTATTTATACCCCCCTTTTTAAAAAAGCCACCATTCTCATTATTATTATTATTATTATTTATTTGTTTGTTTGTTTCTTCTGAAATGGCTACACGGTTAATAGCTGTGGGCTTTTTAAATTGCGCGATATCCCAAATTCAGCCCCTGGGGTCACTGCTTTTTTCTTTTTTAAAGAAAGTGTACTAAGTCTGCACAGCTTCTTTTTAAAAAATAGTGTTTTGATAAATCAAAGTAGCAGTGATCACATGGTATTACTTAGCTGCGTAAGCTTAGATGTAGCTATACAAGTTTATTCCACTACTTCTCCCTGCAAAAAAATCCACCTGGGGAAACTCTCAACAGAGAATAATAGATGAAGGGTCTATAATGTGATCACGCAGAGCTTATCTGAAGCAGCGGGTGTTTCTGTGGGCATCTGCTGGTCCACCCTCAGCTGTGCAGTTGAAACACATAGCAGCTTTGCAAACTAGATGGGAAAGGACCACATGCTAATTTGTGCATGTCCTGGTGGTGACAGGGAAGACTGTATGCAGGTTTTAACTGCAAACATCACCAATGACTCGAGGTAGGAATTTTGGGAGAGGCCAAGGGAGGCTGATTAATTCTCCTGGGGGCTGGGGAATGCAAAAAGTTTTAAAGGCAGTAAAAACAATGTGCAATGAAGCTAGTCCCAAAGCAATACATGTGCCAGAGAGACCAGCTGCACTGTCTCCAAAGCTCATACAATATTCCGAAAGTGTCATCCGTATCGGTTGCTATTAATGTTATCAAGATGTGGGCTTCTTTCCAAGTTCCAAAAGGCAATGTTAAAACATTCAGCAGTATATTGTAGTATAGGGCAGGTAGGGAGAACCTTTGCCTCCCCATATTGCTGAATTACAAATCCCATCATCCTTGGCCATTGGCCGTACTTGTGAGGGCTGATAGGAGGGGTACTTCAGCAGCAACAAAGCTTGCACAGGGGCTTACTTTTTCTTTCAGGGTGATGAGAAGAATCAGGGTTTCCCAGTTCCCACCACCACCATGAAGGTGGGGTTTTTCTGAAATAGTTAAGATCTATTGTGTAGCCCCTCTCACAATGGCCATGTGGTGGAGCCTTTAGATGGTCTTTGAAGGTTTGCAAGGCTGCCTGGGGTGAAGCTGGGTAGGACTTGTGAACTGTTGCTTGTCATCACCAGGTTGCCATCCTATATCCGTTTACTTGGGAGTAAGTCTCAGTAGATGCAATGTGATTCATCCTAGACACATCTATAGGATGGCATCCAGTGCTATTTTTCTAGAAAAACAGGTGCCAGAACTCACCATGAATGCCTCCTTTCTTTCTCTTATAGTGGCAAGGATGCCCACCTGAAAGTTGCCAGAACTGAGTTCTAGTGAGTTCCTGCTGAAAGAAAGCCCTGATGATATCATATAGAGCAGGCATAGGCAAACTTGGCCTTCCAGATGTTTTGGGACTACAACTCCCATCATCCCTAGCTAACAGGACCAGTGGTCAGGGATGATGGGAATTGTAGTCTCAAAACATCTGGAGGGCCAAGTTTGCCTATGCCCGATATAGAGATTAGAACAGCAGATCTAAGCTTAGTTTGACAAATCTCTCCTGCAAGTTAAAAGACACACATTTTCAACATTTTAAAAAGTTTGCATTGGCTAAGACAGTGGAGGGTTTTTCTTTATGTCATTGTTCCAAATTACTTCAAAATCTCTTTTAAGTCTTCTTTTTTTGTGTCTGTGCCCCAAGAGATACATTGAACTAAAAGTTATTAGCTTGCTCCCATCAGCTTAGAAACCTGAGGCTTAACTTGGGAATTTGCACTAAGGGATTGTATTGATTGAAACCAACAAACAAAGCAGTTGTTTCCACCAAAATTGCAGCCAGACAACCTCCTTCAGTGGCCAGGTCAGATTTCTTAAGCTGAGGAGGATAAGCCTTAGACAGTGCTCATACCAGATATTTACAAGAGATGTGCACAGCCCTAAATTCCCAGTGATAATTCTCCCTCTCTATTTTTAGTGACTGTTCAGTGACCAACTCTGTTCATTTCCACACCAATAGAAAATGGAATAATATACAATTCATAGTATAATACTTTCTTAATATTCAGTGAGAGGATTAGATGCTGAATCTAGCATTCAGCTGGTCTTTAGATGCGAAAATAAGACCAAAATCTCTCCCCTCTCCCCCATCAGAAGCAGACAAAGACTGGTAATAGTCCTGGGAGCTGTCCGATGTGCTGAACTAGCTTTTTTTACTGTGTTCATTTCCTGGCTAATAGTGGCAATCTTAATGTTTACGGATGAGCCACATAAATGCAAATTCTGCTATTAGGTACTGAATATCCTGAGACTTCTGTTTTATATAATTGTTTATTTTTAGGGGGGAGTGTTTTCTAGACTACTATTATTATTAATGTTATTATTATCGTTCATTTCATTTCTATACAGCTTTATATTTTTAAGTAAAAAAATCACAAAGTGGTTTACAAGACATTAAAACATCAAACAGACCAGAATAAACATTACCGAAGGTAGTCAAAGATAAAGCATGCCTTCAAAGCAACATAATTAACAGGAAGCTAAAATATTACCTTAAGATGTTCAGAATAACACATTGCAAAGGAAATCAATTTCAGAATGCACTTTTAACGCACAAAAGTTAACCAAAAAAAAATTATCTTAAACATTTCAAAAGAAAACATTACTAAAGGAAGACGAATGTAAAATGCAGTTTTAAAACAGCATAATTAAGAAGATAATAAAATAATATGATGGGGGGGGGGAGACTAAGCCAGTTCCTCCCATGCATCAAGAAACGAACTTAGAGTTTTGCAATGTGTAGAACTAAACAGTGAAAGTGTACCATAAGGCCTGTGAGTGCCATTTTGGTAGTCAAGATAATTGTTAGTTTCTGCAAAAATGAGCTCATATATATATATATATGCTTTGAAGCTTTGAAGCCCTCATTTTGGTTTAGTTAGTTGGGATGGGAGAGACTTCTCATGCTGGCTGCCTGTCAGCTATTCCCTGGTCTGAGAGAGAGATGAGAGTTGGGAAGGGGCCTCTAAGCCAGGGCTGAGTTGATTGGGCAATTGCTGCCAGCTTATACAGCTTGCTTTGTGTATAAGTAATGCTTAACATATTAGCACCTCACGGACAAGTCATAATTGCTACTTACTGCTTCAGCATGCACACGAAACCTCATACCAATAACAAACTTAGTTGGTCTCTAAGGTGCTACTGGAAGGAATTTTTTCATTTTGTTTCAACTATGGCAAACCAACATGGCTACCTACCTGTAACTACTTACTGCTTCAGGATCTATCCTGAGCCTGTGAAGGCAGCAGGACTCTGCTGCTGTGTTGTAAGTTTATACCATGGGTAGGCAAACTAAGGCCAGGGGGCCAGATCTGGCCCAATCGCCTTCTAAATCCAGCCTGTGGACGGTCCGGGAATCAGCGTGTTTCTACATGAGTAGAATGTGTCCTTTTATTTAAAATGCATCTCTGGGTTATTTGTGGGGCACAGGAATTTGTTCTTTTCTTTTATTTCAAAATATAGTCCGGCCCTCCACAAGATCTGAGGGACAGTGGAGCAGCCCCCTGCTGAAAAAGTTTGCTGACCTGGTTTATACCTTTCTTTAATAAAGCACTAGAACTGGCCATCCTGTCATTTCTCGCTTCCCCCTTTGGTATCCCTGCACCAAATGACTCGTGCAAGGCCCTCCTTTGGGCCTGTGGATCAAGACTTACATATGCACACTTTGCTCTAGAAGCACAGAGGCAGGACACCAGTATGAGGATCCCTAGCTAGGCCAAAACTTTCCCCCCAAAGTACTGTACATAGGAAACCTGCACCATGTCCAGACAATGGTTGGAACATTTAAAGTCAAATGATGGAAATGGGTGAGTTTTTCAGCTGCCAATGTGCTCTTCATGTTATGTTAATGCTCTTCCCTGCCTCAGCTGGGAATCTAACCAATTCTAATTTTTGTAGCCATTGGAAAACATGGATCTTGGAAATGGAATAAAGACTGCAAAGTAGGTATATTCAAATTAGCTGGAACTCCTGATGCCCCTGGTGTGATTGCTGCCCTTGAGCGAGACATCCCTCACAAGTGATCCAAGATCAATCAATCTTGTGAAGAGTCTTAGGTGTTGAAAACCCAAGTGTCTTATCACCCCTATCATAAATAGAGAAGCCTGGAAGTTAAGTGCTATTGATTTCAAGAGTTTCCATTTGTCCTGCTTTTTAGTACCAAGAAGACGACGCATCAGCAGCTATAAACACTCCTAAAGAAGACTTAAAATAGTTTTCTTTCCAAGTGTAAAAATGTCCTTCCTTCAAGCACTTTCATTTGTTACGGAAAGCTTTCATTTTCAGTCCTGTCAGGCTGTGAGCAACTGGACCTTAAAGTGAAGCCATTAATGTCTAGGGAGAGTCACTGATACCGAGCAGAATGGTTGTGCCACACCACTGTGTCACACACACACGCACACACACACCAACTGACTGATATATTGTTTATGTATAGGCATAAGTAAATAAAAATGATAGGCAAAACAAACACCAGCATAGATTTATTTAATCTAATGTTTCAGTCAGAACCCTCAAGCTGTTAGATTTTTAAGATGAGCAGTGGGAGCCAAGGAGGCATTACTGAGAAGACAGAGACGTGGAGAGAAATTTCAGAAAAGAAACGTTTTTGTCATAAGAGGGTACGTGAATGCAAGAAAGGTTTGAAATAGAATTAAAGTATGTGTAACAACCTTCTCTTAGAAATACACTTCTGATGCATGCTGAAAACCTATATGTTCCCTGAGGCATTTCCTGGCACATATGGCTAGTTACTAGGGTCACTGTATTATGGTGTATTTTGCTAATGGCTATTTTTGTGTGTGGAGTGCCTGTGGGGTGTGTTAGAAATGTCCGAGGGCAGTCCTTGGAGGGAAAGAGCAGTTCTCAGGGAAGGTTGAGAGTCTTGGGTGTGTAAGAGTTTGAGTGAGTGAGTCAGATTGCTGTCTAGGACACTACATCTGTGTTACTGAGGCATAACTTTGTTATGTTACTGTATATGGTTCTGACAGTGAGTGATTTTGTCATCTCCACGTATATTTTAGCAGAGTAGGTGGAGTGATTGGTGATTAGTGGTTTGGAGAGTGAAATATATTCGAGCAATTGGATGGCTAGAGTGCTATGTGTTTTGGTGCATGCGTGTGAGAAATGGGAGTAGCATGGGATGAGAGAGATTGGATAAGCAGAGGGTACTATCTGATTAAGTCCTGTAGTAGGGAAAGTGGTTGTGCTAGACGTAAGAAGGAATGTGGACCTCCCTTATGCTGCTTTTGTAAAGAATGGATTATTATTCTGGAATCTTATAATGGCCAACTCTGAAAGGGTGAGCCAAGGGCTACTGCTGAAACTCCTGCTTGCACCTGATGAGCAAACAATCCCATGGTGTGTATGTGTTAGTGGGGTAGGTGTTGCATACTGTGAGTCAGGTTGTGTCTTGGCAAGAGTGGGGGAGGGGTTCCCTTGCTCTGGAGATGTTTTTGAAATGTGCTGCTATGCTTTACTATTCCGTTTTATTTGACATTGTAATTTTTCAATTTTATTATTTGATACTGTGTGTGTTTGTGTGTGTGTGTGTGTGCCATTTATTGTTCGAGCAAACCACTGTTTGAGTGGTACTAAAATGAATGAGAAGGCTACATGGGTAGGTTCCTCTGTATAGATGATTCATAGGAACACTTCTGCTACTTCCAATGGCGGCAAAGCAGAAATAGAAAAGGAAAGGAATTCACCCTGAACATATATTTTTTTAATAAGCCCCTTAAAAATTGATGGTGGTCCCTCCTTTTCCTGTCCCATCCATCACAATTTTGAAGAAGAATTCATTCAAACCCCCTTCAATGAAGTCTTGAGTCGGTGTTCTCACAACCAGCGGATGGCCCAGGCAACATATACATGATTCAATAGCAATATAGGTGCATTTGTTTGTTTGGGTTGGCCTCTAGCCACAGAATTCAACACTGCCCTACAAAGCCAATTTTCAGTGTGTTGTCTTTGCCTGCATAGCAACATCCTGTGTGGGTTTCCATGCATGGAGCAGCTGTTTCATACACCCATAGTCTTCCTGTGTGGGCAAACTGATTGCTTAATAAGTATTTGTCTACTCCTTTGGAAGCCATAAATGGCTGAGCAACATTTAGAATGATCTTCAAGTGTTGTTGTTTTGTTTTGTTTTAATGAGAATACATACACTTTGGACCTAAACGGATCTGACAGGTTTTTTCATGATCACAGTTGATTTTATATTAAATACTCCGAGAAAACAAGGCTCAGAGCATACCTTATGCATATTGATCATTTGGGGACTGCCATATGTCATGGATTAGTTGAGCCTTTAGGAATATTATATTTTGAGCAGAGCAGATGTGAAGCTTTCAGAAGAGGATTCCCCCCCCCCCGCTCCCTGAGGGAAGACATAAGAGGGGAATAGCCGGAATACTTTGGGGAAGAACAAGTACAAGTGGGAAAAGAGCAACTGATGGGAGTTGGATGGTGCCTGTAGCTGCATATTGCATGCCATTAGATGACATTTTTTGGAGGAGGTGTAAAAAGCTTTGCCAAACTTTGCTAGAACACATTGGCAGGGTGGCAGTAGCCTCCTGCCCACAGATATTCATAGTGAGAAAAGTTGGAGAAACCAAGCTGTCTGGATCAGAACCCGATGCTGGCAAGTGAGGGCAGAGAGGCTTTTTAAAAAATCTTTGATCCTCAAATGACCTGATCCAACTCTGAGATTCACCAACCTTTTGCCAGCAGCTGTGCCTTGATCAGTACTGCTTATGCCTACTTTGTAAAGGCACAACCAAATTGGGCTCGGTATCGGGGTTGACCTCAAGAATTTCCAGCACTCCTTATGGAAACCCACACCTGACTTTGAAAAAGATGCCATCATTATATAACCATTGCATATATTTTTTTCTGGGGGTACTCGAGGGTACATGGGTCCAGCACCATTTTCCTAGAAGAAAAGTACTGAATATAACTTTCTGATTTCACAAAGGATGTAGTGGATGGATGCGGTGCAGTGACACTTTGAAACCTTTGCTTCTGCTTTTTGTCACTCTAAAGCCTTTGGCCATTTCGATGATGTGGATGTGCTCTTTGGTCTCTGCTTTGTTTAGTCGGTGCGACACAGCGTTCCGATACGGAATATTTTTTTGAGTCGAGCCTCAGTTTCGAGTGAATAATCAGGGACGTGGGAAAGGGAATGCTTCAGTACGCAAAGGCAGTGATTCCAAAAAGCAGCATTAACAGGACAAGGATGGCTCTCTGGCTATCACAACCCCTGCTAGGATGCTTCCTATATTTGCTCGTCTTCCTCCTTCGACAGCTCGCATTTGTGGCGGTTTTCATTGCTTCATATCAGTTGCCAGGACTGCATGTTCCAAATGAAAGGCTTTGCTTGTTGCCACCGGGCTGTGCAGAAATTGCAACATTATTATTTTTTACCCTCGCTCCAGGCCATGGCTAGGCTAGATACTTAGCTCTGGACTGAAAGTCATGTTGATGCCTGAAGGTGACAAGGGAATGAACAGGGCTATGAAACTATCGTCTCCTTCACACTTCTGCGCCTTCACACTTGTGCCCTGTGGGCTCTGGTGTCAAACTGACGAGCCAGCTGTGAATAAGGTGGAAAGGTTTCAAAACGTGTTTTTTTAATTCTCACCTTTTTTGTGTGTCTTTCTTTCTGAGAATCTTAACTAGATTTCTCTGCATTTTTTATTTCATAGGCACTTTTTTTTTAATCACCTGATAAAAAGATGACAGCCGTGAGTCCCAACTCTCAGTACAATTAACTTTTTCTTTTCTTTTTTTAGTGGGGGCGGGGATAAGACCCTCTCTTTTAGCCTGATATTGAGATAGTGTGGCTTTTCTTAGAAAAGCTCTACCGCAGACATTCAATGTCATGTAAAAAAGAAGTGAACAAGATAAAGAAAGAGAGCCTTTTTTTGTTTTTTAGTAAGTTGCCAAAGACAATTGATGTCTCTTTGCCAGTAAAGCTCCCCTGCAGTGAAAAATTGAAATATGAACACGTAGTTCACATATGAGCAAACATTTGTAAATTTAAACCCACAGGTACCCCTTGTTTCGGGACACAGGTGGCGCTGTGGGTTAAGCCACTGAACCTAGGACTTGCCGATCAGAAGGTCAGCGGTTCAAATCCCTGCGACGGGGTGAGCTCCTGTTGCTTGGTCCCTGCTCCTGCCAACCTAGCAGTTCGAAAGCACATCAAAGTGCAAGTAGATAAATAGGTACCACTCCGGCGGGAAGGTAAACGGCGTTTCCGTGCACTGCTCTGGTTCGCCAGAAGTGGCTTAGTCATGCTGGCCACATGACCCAGAAGCTGTACGCCGGCTCCCTCGGCCAATAAAGCGAGATGAGCGCCGCAACTCCAGAGTTGGTCACGACTGGACCTAATGGTCAGGGGTCCCTTTTCCTTTACCTTTACCCCTTGTTTCAAGTGGTGCTTACTAGCTCTGGATTTCACCCCCTCCCACACTCACTTGTAGACTGTTCTTAATGCTGCATTTGGATGGGTCAAAAAACCCCACAAAGCTTACTGCAGGTGTTTTAGGATTCAAATTTCTCTTAGTATAATGTTTTCAATGTTCATTAAAAATAAACTAAGAGGGCAAAGCATTACTGAAAGATGCTACTCACTGTTGCAATTTTCCCACCTCCTATTGCACAGGTTGCAGGCTGGGAAGTGGACACTATCTTGCCCTCCCAGAAAATTTTCTGATGATGCTACATAACAGCAGCCTATTGGAAGGGTCAGAAAGTTTGGCAACCTAGTCCCGCCTGCAGAGTAGGGAATCTGCCATACCTCTGGCTCCTTTCCAGTTGGGAAGCATATTTATTTGGAAGCTACTATTGACAGGGACCTGGGTGGCACTGTGGGTTAAACCACAGAGCCTAGGGCTTGCTGATCAGAAGGTCTGAGGTTCGAACCCCCATGACGGGGTGAGCTTCCTTTGCTCGGTCCCTGCTCCTGCCCACCTAGCAGTTTGAAAGCACATCAAAGTGCAAGTAGATAAATAGGTACCGCTCCAGCAGGAAGGTAAACGGCGTTTCCGTGCGCTGCTCTGGCTCGCCAGAAGTGGCTTAGTCATGCTGGCCACATGACCCAGAAGCTGTACGCCAGCTCCCTCGGCCAATAAAGCAAGATGAGCGCCGCAACCCCAGAGTCGGCCACGACTGGACCTAATGGTCAGGGGTCCCTTTACCTTTACTATTGACAGGTGGTCTCCACCATTGGGGTAGCCCCCAAGGGAAGAGGTGACCCTTTGGGGTTTCTTATGAAGGGTGAAAAAAGGTTAAGGGAACTCCCCCACAGGTGACTTGCTTTAATTTCTCTTTTGTGTGCTGGCTGTTAGATGATAGATAGATGACAGAGTGTAATTTTTCTAGAACAATGAATGCTTCCAGAACAATGAATGCTTCCCTCGTTCTCTTAAAATGGCAATGGCATCCACCTGAGAGGTTGCCAGAACTGAGTTAGACTGGTGACTGTGAGTAGCCACTGAGACCATACAACACTGGTCCTGAAAGACCTACATTGGCTCCCAGTACATTTCTGAGCACAATTGAAAGTGTTGGTGCTGACCTTTAAAGCCCTAAACGGCCTCGGCTCCAGTATACCTGAAGGAGCATCTCCACCCCCATCATTCAACCTGGATACTGAGGTCCAGCTCCAAGGGCCTTCTGGCGGTTCCCTCACTGCGAGAAGTGAGGTTACAGGGAACCAGGCAGAGGGCCTTCTTGGTAGTGGTGCCTTCCCTGTGGAACACCCTCCCACCAGATGTCAAAGAGAACAACAACTACCAGGCTTTTAGAAGACATCTGAAGGCAGCCCTGTTTCGGGAAGCTTTTAATGTTTGATGTATTATAGTATTTTAATATTCTTTTGGAAGCCGCCCAGAGTGGCTGGGGAAGCCCAGCCAGATGGGTGGGGTATAAATGATAGATTATTATTATTATTATTATTATTATTATTATTATTAATTTCATAAACTTTATACACTGCTTGATAGTTGTTGTTTTTTAAAACCCTCAGAACGATTCTATACAAAGTTGAGAGATATTCCTGCACTTGGGGGTGGGAGGCTTTTTGTTCTGATGTTGACAGTTTGGGGAAATGGGTAGTAAAAGCCTTTCTGCATCCTTTAATTTACTGCACATAGGGCTGAAAGAGTGACCAATCATATTAGTAGTTTTATTTTGCTGTTGGGAAAATAATTAGAAAGCAGAGCAGGCTTGAGATTGTTAGCAAAGATTATGATTTGGAGGAGAGATACAGATGGACTTCATTTGTTGATTGAAGAAAATCCCAGGTGGCAGTAGATTAGACTTTATCAGTTTTCATTCATCTGCTTGTGAAAAGTGGATAACGCTTGAATCTTTAGCAGTCTCACTTGAAAGGAATCCAAACTCCTGGCTTGAGAGGCTTGATTAAATTTTACTCAGGTAGTTGGATTTAATTTAGGATAGAACAAAAACCACCTGGATACCTGGGAGGAAGAAGGATGGGCGTACAGACACTAGTGAAAAATTCTGAGCCATGCTATTGTCTAATTAACACATAAGCTACGTATATCTATCTGCATGGGTTTCAGTTGTTTCTCTTCAGAGTCTGATATTTGGATATAAATTAGGTTTAAATGATAAAAATTGGGGAACTTTCGTTTTTCCAGAGGTATAAACTGTCCTGCCTGCTTTAATTGATCTGGAATATATATCTATATCATCGATATCTATATCTATATCTATATCTCCATCCCTAGGTGTTTTCTCACAGCTATGTGAGAGCTATGTGTTATTTACTCTGTTCTGGGCTTAGAGCTTCTTACAGCCACCCCTCCTAAATGTCAATAATCTTGTCCATTAGGCAACCAGATGGTTTGGGAGATAAAATCTACTAAACTGAAACACCCATACTATACCATAAAGATAAATAACCAGCTGAGAAAGCTACCTGTGTTGAAAGAGGAGCTGTGCTGCACGGTGAAATGGAATGGATGAAGTCTGTGCAGGAGAGAGAGGGCTTGTCTCCCAGATTCTATAATGTTTTACTCTTCCAATACTGAAGACGCTTCCATTCCTAGGGGCAACATATAAGCCCTGCTCATTGCTATCTCATGTGCACCTCACATTCTGCAAAGTGGTGGAAAGTGTCTACTGGATATTGGGGTGTACTGGGTATACAAAAATCATAATGCAAACTTGTGCATAACTATGTGCAAGTGATCTTCATACCTTTCTCTGCATGGATGAATGGAAATGCTTCACATGTTGAAAAGCAACATGGGGGTATAGTTTGCTTCATCCATGGGCAAGGTATAAAAATATGCATCTTTTACTACTCTTTAAACACCTGTTCGTGACTACTACAGGCTGTTAAAGTATGCTAAAAGGCAACAGATCTCTCTTAATTGATCTTGACCCTATGGATCAGGAAACCTTTGAATTGGTATTCCACACACCTCTCAGTTAAAAATGCTTTGAGGCTTCCATTGTTATAGCACATATACAGTCTACCTGCTCATACAAAATTAATGATTTGAAGGGATCCAAAAGCTATTGTAAGGACATTTATGGGATCAGTCATTCATTGGAATATCAAGTTATTTGTTCAACAGATAGAATGTTTGTGGAGGGTGAAGCACCTCTTGAGTATTACCGAATTGTAAAATGGTCTTATTTTAGATCTCTCCCCTAAAGTACATGACTTGAAGTCTACTTTCTTATTCTCTATTCTTATTCTCCACACCTTATCAAATCTTATCGAAGCTACTGCTTTTACTTAACCTTCACTTTGCATTGAAGATCTCATAAGCGTAATCTCTAGGAGCCTCACTCAGACCAACTGATAGCAATGGAGGTAGAGTCACTGACCTGTCTTACTTCTGTGTCCCAGGTGTTTCTGTTTCTGATGCCAGAGAACACAAGAAGTGGCAAAAACAAAAAAGCACTTTCAATGGGGCAGTAAAAAAGTGTGAACTCCAAATAAAACCCTAACAACCAGACATAGTGGAAGCGCTGTCATTTCAGTTTTGTCCCAAATGATCACTCTTGTCAACTCAGTAATATTATAACTTGCCTATATACCCTAAACCAGGCATCCCCAAACCTGGCCCTCCAGCTTCTGTTGACTACATCTCCCATCATCCCTAGCTAACAGGACCAGTGGTCAGGGATGATGGGAATTGTAGTCCCAAAACAGCTGGAGGGCTGAGTTTGGGGATGCCTGCCCTAAACCTTAGAGTAAATTTATGTGAATCTCCAGGCAAATGCACCGTATTCTTGAAGCATTGCTAGAGTGCAGCCTAGTTTAAATAGAAGTTTCAGCTTAAAAAGGGATTTGCTGCCACTATGGAGTGAGCAAATTCCCCTTTGAAATGCACCTATGTACATGAGCTGAAGCTGTACAGGTAGTTCCTAATCCTTGGTTGTGATGAAATGCATACATGATCAGTGCTGACAATTTTGGCAGACCAAATCTGCTGCTTAGCTGCTTTGTGGGTTTATTGGGGAAGGTACTTCCCAAGTCTTGTTGGACATTATGTATAATACACAAAATGCAGTCAAGATCTGCACATTCCCCAAGGTTTGTTGGAGATTATGCCAGATAATGTACACAATTCAGCAAATACATGCACATCCCTACCCCTAGTTGTTAGTTATGATGTGTCACTGGGAGATAGTTAAAGGCTCATGACATTCAGAAGCATCTGCTGTTGTGTGTGTTTGGTTACTTACGGAAAAGCTTCTTAATGAAAGTCTATTGCCATTTATCTCTTACCATCTTTCAGTTTATAGTTAATAGCCCCACAGCTCCACATATAGAATAATGGATGTGCCACATAAAGTAGCTATAGTATTCCAAAGAGAACAATTGGATTTGTTTTGACATAGTGTTAGCTGCTGTGGGCTGGGCACATAGCAAATCACAGATGGTAGAATAAGCATAATATAATTATAGAGACTCCCAGGCTATCCAGATGGCCATATATGTTTGGCTTGTTGGAAAAAAAGCCTGAAGTTAAAGTATAGGTTCATCACACTTTTTTATATTTTAGTCCAGATTGAGAAGTCTGAATTCACTCCCTGCCCCCTCCTTGATTGTTTGAATATTTACCATATGGGCTGCTAATCTATTTCTGTAGTTCCTTTTTGAATCGTACTGGAAGTGTCTGAGACGTTCTATTACATTGTTACCAACAGATTTCAGTGTAATGGCGTGAGAATTTTGGACATGCTACAGTTCTCCAGGGGACGCGGGTGGCGCTGTGGATTAAACCACAGAGCCTAGGACTTGCTGATCAGAAGGTCAGCGGTTCGAATCCCCGCGACGGGGTGAGCTCCCATTGCTCGGTCCCTGTTCCTGCCAACCTAGCAGTTCAAAAGCATGTCAAAGTGCAAGTAGATAAATAGGTACTGCTCCAGCGGGAAGGTAAACAGCGTTTCCGTGCGCTGCTCTAGTTCACCAGAAGCTGCTTAGTCATGCTGGCCACATGACCCGGAAGCTGTATGCCGGCTCCCTCAGCCAATAAAGCGAGATGAGCATCGCAATGCCAGAGTCGGCCACGATTGGACCTAATGGTCAGGGGTCCCTTTACCTTTACCTAGCAACTCCATCTAGGTCACAGGTGGAAACCTTGAACTAGCCAATGGGCTATATGCTTCCCACTGCCGCCCCCCCCCCACCGGGCCAACTTTGACTGGCTACCATGTTATTATGATGTTTGGTGCCAACTTGAAAGGTCACTGGCTGACAACACTGATCTGCTATGGGTGCTGAGAGAAAACCCCTTTGAAGTTCATTTGCAAATGGTCGATGCAAATTGTTGTAATGTGAACAGACTTCAAAGGGATGGCTCTTGGCATCCGTCAACTGATAGCCCCTTCAGCAGCTCTAGGGCATTCTCTCTCTCTCTCTCTCTCTCACACACACACACACACAGAGAGAGAGAGAGAGAGAGAGAGAGAGAGAGAGAGATTTCATATAAATAATCTGCCCTCAGTCTCATTCCTGAGAAAGATCTACGACATCTTTACCCAGGAAGTCTTACTGTGACATCAGAATAGCTCATCAAAGCCAGTCAAAATATATGCATAGCCTTCCGTGCTGTGGAGATATTAAATAGGTATTATGTATTATCAAGTGTGATACAATATTCGTTGAAATCTTGATTTGTATGCTGATCTGAAATATGGATTTTCCCATTAAAAAATACTTGGGAAAGTGTCCTTTATCTCCCCTGTGCAATAACAGATGGTGAAAGAAACATGGCCCAATCAGCAAGTATATACGATAGGCAAGAAAAAAATGGTGATAATTACAGCAGGCGTTTCTGAATAAGTCTAATCTATGTCAGGTTCTGATTAACTGTAAATCTACCAGCCCCAGATGATAGCAGGTGATAGGCAAATCTTGGAACCCATCATAAATTTGTGAAGAAATTAATGTCAGAGATTACATAAATTCAGGATTTGGCTGTCACAGTCTTGTCAAAACGCCCACCTCATATTCAAAAGAGGAAAACTGGCATCTGAGGAAAAGTAACTCCACATTCTCTAGAAATAAATAAGAAGCAGACAAGCCATTTTCACCTTTCAGCTGCCACCTCTAAGCTGCCTCCCTGCCCCTTCAGTTATTTTCATGACAAGTTGGTGTTCAAAGTAAACAGAAATGGTACGACGAGTCCTACAATGCCTCAAGACAAACAAATGTATCATAAACTAGGGTTTGGAGAACTTGTGGTCTTCCAGGTGTTCTTGGACTTCAGCTCCAGCCAGCATGGCCAATTGCCAGGGATGATAGGAATTGTAGTTTCCCTACCCCCTGACATAAGCTTTCATTTGCATGCTTCCCAGCATCTTGGGGAGTTTGAAAAGGAAGAGGTGAGTGGTCAGAAAGCCACTAGGCCTCTTTGTATGAATGCATGTTTACTAAAGGACTCCCTGCAAAGGGGGGGGGGTCACTAAATTTCCCACCACCTTCATTGGAAAGAAAGGTACATAAAAGTGGAGGGAGGACCTTTCTCCAACCATAAAGGAAAGGGTAAAGGGATCCCTGACCATAAGGTCCAGTCGTGGCCGACTCTGGGGTTGCAGCACTCATCTCGCTTTATTGGCCAAGGGAGCCGGCGTACAGTTTCCGGATCATGTGGTCAGCATGACTAAACCGCTTCTGGCGAACCAGAGCAGCGCACAAAAATGCCATTTACCTACCCACCAGAGCAGTACCTATTTATCTACTTGCACTTTGACGTGCTTTTGAACTGCTAGGTTGGCAGGAGCAGGGACCGAGCAATGGGAGCTCACCCCATTGCGGGGATTCAAACCGCCGACCTTCTGATCAGCAAGCCCTAGGCTCTGTGGTTTAACCCACAGCGCCACCCGCGTCCCCTTTATCCAACCATAGTTAATGTTTTATCCTTAGGTGGGGCACACTGTACTCTACTGGCATGGTTGGGGCAAGGCAGGTGGAGATTAGTGTGGTGCAAACACACCAGTAGAGTCAATCTACTCCATCTGCCAATACATTTGCACTGCGCCAATATGCTTGCTGCCTTGCCGCCCATTCCCTCCTAGTAACCAATAGCAGCCCTCCTTCCAGAAACCCAGTGTGGCAGCTCCATTCCATTGAATGAGCTGCTTCTGGTCCTTACGAATTCTAAGCAGTAACCTCGGGTGTTAAGGCCATCACATACAGTACTTCCCACAATTCCACAGGACTAGGGAAGAAAAGGTACAGAAGCCTGTCCTTTCATCTTCCAGATGCTCGGGATGTTTGAGTTTATTCCAGGTCATCCCTTTCTTCATTTAATGGCTGATGCCCAAAGTGGTTGCCATGAAAACAGCTGCCAGGGCAATCTTTCTGACTCAACTATTTTGAATAAAAAGGCACATTTTTGTATGTTTTTGGGGAAGATTTGTTGCTTACATGGCTCTCCCCTTTAAAGCACGCCTTGCAAATATTAAATTATTCATTGGGAAATGAAATTTTGCATCTCCTTCACTCTCCACCACACTTCAGGTGGTTACATGTGATGTTCTAATTAGAACTGATCCCCATCAGAATGTGTGGGTGGGAATGTACATCAAAGCTCCTCCAGAATCAGAGTATTTTCTTTGCCACCTCCGGACCTGTGCCAAGTTTACTGTGCAGCTTCTGCAGTAGCCCCGACTACAAAAATAACATTGAAAGTTCAGTCGCACAATGGATTTGTTGCATGCTTTCTGTATTTCGGTTTGCTAAGAACCCTGAGATCATACCCTCCAACATTTCTCTGATGAAAATAGGGGTGTCCTAAAAACAAGAGGGACATTCTGGGATCAAATCAGAAACCAGGGTGGCTTCTGTAAATCTGAGTCTGTCCTGGAAAACAGGGGTACTTGGAAGGTCTGTGATGTGGGATTCATGAATTTCCTGTCCTGGGAGAATACCATTCCCCGTCTTGAAGGGGGAAGCTGATTTGCCACAACCTCCTCCCCGGAAGAAAATGAGAGTTGGGTCTTCCAGGGGAGGACTGTGACATAGCATGTGAGTGCTTTGCCCAGTGGGGAAGAGGAGGAGACCAGGATATTTAAGTCGACTCTGCCCCACACTCTTCCCTCTTTTTCTTTTGGCCCCCACACTTCTGCCCATTTCAGTGTGAGCTTTCCTACTTGCTCTTTTTGGGGACCAGGTAGATTTCTTTTTTAGGGGGGGCTGATTGGCCCTTAGAACTCCTCCCCTTCTACCCTGATTGGCCCTTAGAACTCCTCCCCTCCCCTTCTACTCCATACTATTGGGTGTTGTCTGTGTAACTGGAGCATTTGTAGGTCTGTGTCCTTTTCACATATTTTTGCTCATAATTTTGTGCTCCAATAACCAGTGGGTTTATTAAAAGAAAAATCCTTCCCCTGAACTCATCCATCCCATGGATCATTTTCACATGTAAGTGTCAATCATCTGACAGCACAGTGGTGTCAGGTGACCAAAATATTCTTCCCTTGTGGGTGCAGAAGAATATCCTTCACAACTTTGGCTTGGATTCAAGCCAGCAATTCAGAGGAAGAATGGGGAGCACACTCTAAATGCACTTCTGATTTTTCCTTTCCATTAAATAGCTGTTGTCATTTTAATTATGCAAATCAGTTCCTGGAGACTTCTAACTAAATAGGTGCTCAGGAATAGTGCTCCTGGTATGTCTCACAGAGAAACCTACGGTCTTCAAATAAAAACATCTTGAAGGTCCCAGGCCACATAGAAGTTACCTGGTTAGTGTATTCACCATACAGGAGATTGTGGCCTTTATGGGGGATAAAGGGCTGATGGGTGTAAAAACCTGTTTAAAAGCTGATGTGTTGCATCTGTAAACATGCAACAATTGTGTGTGTCCCCGTCCCCCCCATAAATAGACAGCTGCCTTCTGTCCTACAGAACTAGTTACATTTATTTCCACATATTGCATTTAGAATCAGAGTGGAAACTGCTACTAAATGAAGACTAGATAGCAGTGTAGCAGCCTGCCTAGCTTGTGCTTAATGTATAGGTAGAACACTTTATTTGCCTAATTGGAAAGTAAATTATAAATGATGGCAATGGGAAGTGTCAATTAGAGAAGCATTCAAAGACAGCTTCATATTTTAGCATGTTAAACTACTATTCCCTCTAAGAGTGAACTGAGCTGATGAGTGTCGACAGACTGTAGCCAAAGGAACAAGAGAGGTGTCAGTGGACTTGAGGAAGGCCCAAGGGGTGGAATTCAACATAAGATTAAGGCGATTGTTCCATTAGTGCAAGCATTTCTGCTTTCCTTATGGATTGATCTCCCCTTTCCTTAGGATTTGGAAGTGGCATAAATTTATGGGGCGAAATGTAGGAGCAAAAGTCCACCGATACAGAAAACTCTGTGATTACACAGTACAAGTGTCTTGTCAAGGAGGAGAGAAATAGAAAAGTGGGGGGAAGTGGGATAGAATGGGGTGCCCTGGAGAAAGGTATAACTGGCTGGCTGGCTGGCTGGCTGGCATCCTGAAAAGGAGCCCTCCCAAAACAGTACAGTGGTACCTCAGGTTACATATGCTTCAGGTTACATACATTTCCGGTTACAGACTCCGCTAACCCAGAAATATTACCTCAGGTTAAGAAATTTGCTTCAGGATGAGAGCAGAAATCGTGCTTTGGCGGCGCAGCAGCAGCAGCAGCAGCAGGAGGAGGAGGCCCCATTAGCTAAAGTGGTGCTTCAGGTTAAGAACAGTTTCAGGTTAAGAACGGACCTGCGGAACGAATTAAGTACTTAACCTGAGGTACCACTGTATAAGTCTTTAGATTAAATAAATACAACCAGCTTCTGCCGTATAAACAACGGAAACACTCTGTCCATATGGGAGGTCTCCTCAAAGGGCAGTTTATTCTGGTAGCCGTAGATCGACTCAGTCTCCTGACTCCCCTTCCATAAAAACAAAAATAGCAACTATAAAAGCAGCCACCAGGGTCTTCCTCAGCGAATGACCTGCAGGTAAGTTGCAATTTTAGGCACGTCATTGTAAAGGCAGAGAAGAATCATGTCTGCAGTCAGAGGCGTTGTGATTCCCCACTGCCCCGTTGTAGCTGATCACCCCTTGGAGCAGCCAAGTCACTGTTCTATTTAAAACCAGCCTCCCTGCTCATCCAGGTGGTCTGCTGGAGAATAAAAAACACCTTTGAAAAGTCCTCTGGCTGAGCGTTTCCCCTGCCTGACTGGTGTGACTCTTTTGGACAGTGGCCAGTAATTCTACCTGGGCTTCAAGAAGCAGAGCACCTATAACTACTGCTTTGTCTTGCTGCAGGGGCTTATCCAGGAAACTGTCAGATTCTGTTTCCCTGATAGCTTTGACAGTTGTTGGTAGAAGAGCAAGGCAATTTGGCAGAGAAAGCCCTTGCAAAGATGGACCTGGAGAAAGATAAGGTGGGCACTAAAAGCTAAAATAATCGCTCGAGCCATCAAGCTATTAAATTGCTGAAATGCTGAAATCATCCCTTGTCATGATGGACATTGTTGTCATAGTGGACACAGTAAAACAAGGATATGTCTCTCCTATTGGGGAGATGGGGATCTACAAGTGTAAATGCAACTTGCTCTCTCTTGTCACACAACATTGTATTTCTTTAGTTCATAACATTTATATACCACTTGATTGTTTTTTTAAAAAAAACCCAAAGCAGTTTACAGTATTTTGAATCGAAAGCAATTGCAGGGGGTTGGACGAGATGACCCTCAGGGTCCCTTCCAAGTCTGAATTTCTATTATTGTATTATTGTTAGTCTATTCTATGTTATCTTAAGTGCAAAAAAGGGAAACAGAGTGTGGCGATCACACAGGGTCCCCGGACGTTTGACGGTCTATTGATCCCTGCGCCACCACTGTGCTCGCTTCCCCGCTGCCACCAATCCGTTACTCTTGGGTAAAACAACGAGTCCAGACAGTTGTTAAAATTGAATCAAATAAACAAGTTTATTTTATAAGCATTAACAAGTTTATGGTTTCTCAGATAATATTCCTGTCAGTTTCTTAATTTTAGTTTCTTTACTGGCCTATACCTTTCTAATACCTTCTGACTGATTATATCAACTGTTTGACTGACTCTTCTTAAGAGATTCTCTCTCTTTCTCACATCAGACTAGCCCAACCCATAGTATCCTCTCTGTCTCTTCTCTAACTCCAGACTGACTTCTTAACCACCCTAACCCTAACTCTAACTCCTCCCCTTGGGTTCCCATTGGTTAGTCATTTTACAATTAGTTAACCCTTTCTTATGAACCCAGTATGATGTCACACACCTAGGAGGATAAACGCCACACAGAGCAATAAAATGATCATTGTATACTATACAGTGTATAGCATGGGTAGGCAAACTAAGGTCCGGGGGCCGGATTCGGCCCAATCGCCTTCTAAGTCCAGCTCGTGGACAGTAAAATCAGCATGTTTTTACATGAGTAGATTGTGTCCTTTTATTTAAAATGCATCTCTGGGTTATTTGTGGGGCATAGAAATTCAGGTTTTTTTTCAAAATATAATCTGGCCCCCCACAAGGTCTGAGGGACAGTGGACTGGCCCCCTGCTGAAAAAAGTTTGCTGACCCCTGGTGTATAGCTTTCCTTCCAAATAGAATCCCTTCCTACAAAGTCGTCATCACCCAGTCCAAGTATTTAGAGGCTTCTCAAAATATTTCAGAAAAAAATAACCTATTTTGTGTAACCCTCATAATGTGGATACACAAAATATTAATGATGATGAAGTGAAACATCTTGATTTGTCAGGCTTTACTACACAAAGCAGACTGTAGCCATATTCAGCCTTGCTGACTGTCTGACAGAAGTGCTTAGAGCCATTTGGCACAGAGTCAACATTGCATTATCACATTTTAGGAAGGAAATATGAACTTTCGTATGTATTGGAAACATTGCAATTTAAGAATGTCAAGTTTCTGCTGCGACTGCTCTTTATATATTCACAGTGACTTTCACTGCTCAATGTCACTATCTCTGGTTTACAGGGAAACTCCATATTATTAGCACCGTACAGTGGATGTTGCGTGTCAATTTATGTGCAGTAGAGAAATCTTAAAATTAAGGTCTGTTGAGCTGGAAGCTTGTTGAAGACCACCATGCAGGACCAACTTGACCATTAGGAAGAATGAAGTGGGTGCCTCAGGGGTTTGTGGAAGGGCAGTGATGGCATTCCCTGACCCAACCCGCCATTCCTTCTGAGCCTATGGTTCTCCCATTCTGCTGAGGACAGAACTGTGTGTGCCACATAGGAATTGTGGTGAATAATCAGCTGAGTTTTCATTTAAAGGAAAATCTCTGAATTTTGCACTTTCCAAAACAATGGGCGGAATTCAGTGTCTCACTACTTTGAGCATTCTGTCTGTGCAAGCATATCAGCTCGCCAGGTGGAACAACCCCCCTCACCTGTCTTACACACTGTTTAGGGGGGTTTCTCTCAACATGCACACACCCCAGCCAATTTCAGGGGGCATGGAGAGGGGGAGAGGGGGAAATCCCATTGCACACGCAGAAGCCTTTACACATGGCCTCCACTGTCAAGGTTCATTCAGTGAATCCCACTCAATGTCTAAACTGAAAAAGAGGCATCCTTAAAATATCTGAATTTTTCAGTGCGGTCCTCCAACCAACGTTAACAAAAAATGTGTTATATTAGGGGAAATTGCTCGCAAAAAATGTG
The DNA here is from genome assembly GCF_965113315.1 of Podarcis vaucheri. Lineage (NCBI taxonomy): Eukaryota > Metazoa > Chordata > Lepidosauria > Squamata > Lacertidae > Podarcis > Podarcis vaucheri. The sequence continues at coordinate 75,956,305 of NC_138762.1, read as the reverse complement.
TAAAATAAAAAAACCCACCTGCAGATAAAAATATGTTTATTAGAGAAGTTAGCAACAAAATACTGGTGAATTTTCTTTTTTTTTAATCACAAATTGTTACAGATAGGTGAACTGAGTTTAAGATTGGAAAAATGAGAAACTGAAAATCCCAAATTGACAGATCCACCCATCTCTAAAGCCTGTCCTATGTCAATTTTGGGTATCCCTCTCCTTCCCTCCTTCTCTCTCTCTCTCTGTATGTGTTTGTGTGTCTCTCCTTTTTTGGCATTGTTGTCTTCTACCAGGTTAAACTGTCTGTCCATTCAGCTAAGCAGTCTACTTTGGCTGGAGTTGTGGCGACTTTGTGCATGTACTCCACCACTGAGCTACGGCCCCTTGCTAAATAATAGTTCAGTATAATAATGTTGTTACTTCAGGGTTTCTAAAAGGGTTTTTTTTTGGGGGGAGGTATGTGTTAGTAGTGCTGATTTTCAAAATCCTTTTTTTTATAACTCCCCACCGCAACTTCACCTTCTAAAAGACGTTGTCTGTCTTTGTGATTTTTTTTTAAGTGAATGGTCTATAATATATACTATGAGTCAATTGCTGGAGGCCCCAGGCCAAATTCACTGATATTTACTGACAAGTCAGTCGAATGGGAGTGGTGTTGAAGTGATAGTCCATTATCCCTCCATCACTTCACCAAAGTTGCATTCAGAGAGCACTTTATTTGTTTCCTCACCTAATAATTTCCACCTTTTATGTGATCTTTCACACAGTGGAAAAGCCATTTGTGGAAAACTCACAGAATCTAGAGGAAGTTTAGCACCCAATTCCATGTTTGCTTCCAGAAAAAATCCATTTGCAACCCAGAAAATCACAGGAGCTTTCCACTGGTGAAATTTGAGGTGGCATTCCAGCATGTAGTTCTTTCGTGTCCTGTAAAATTTAGCAAGGGGCAGCAGACACAACATTTAGAGGGTAGAATATCGAATACAAAGCCACAGTTCCACAACAGAGCAGGTAATACAATTTAAAAGGCTTTTGGGATAGAAGTGCTAACATTATAATCAGGAAAACTAAGTAATTCCCATGTCTGAATGTAGTCAGTGTTCCTCCCCCAAAATACCCAGCTGCTGACCCAAGGAGTCTTTGTGATTTACTCTTCCCATCTTATATAAAGAACTGGGAGATATGCTGCCAGAACCCAAACAAATGTTTAGAGCTAGGAAGGCCATTTGTGATTGGCTTATAGTCTGGAGCCAAGCTGGGATGGGGAAGAAGTGGAAACAAGTGTTACAGCTGGGATGGAAAAGGGAAGTCAGAGCAGAGCAGAAGGCATGAAGACTCGCCCAGGAAAGTGATGACGGATCAGAAATCAAAGCTGCAGAAAACACAACTGGGATGAAGAATAAACAGCAGATGGTGGCTTTTGAAAAGACAAAGTGTTAGAGAACAAGCTTGCGATTAATAGAGTGCTCATTTAGGGAATAAGCCATATTTGGCCCACTAGAAGCTACCAGGTGTGAGCAAGGAAACAACCTCTAGGAAAGCCATCATATAGCAAGGCAGGGCTCAGCTGTTGCAACTGGGTAGCTCCTCAGGGAAGACAACTTGACTGAAAGCTGGCTGAGCTATGCATGTGATTCCTGGCTGATTGATGTCATTTCTTCAGTGATGGCTTCTGTCCGAGTTAGATTGTGGAACAACATACATCTGTTTCCACCTTTCAGGCAGGATCGAGGCTTTGATATATATTTTCAACTAGTTCTAGGTTGCTCTGTAGTACGGTTGCCATATTTCAGAAGGTGAAAATCCAGACACATCCTCTGGGTGCAACAGCTGGGCATCCAGGCTGCCCGTGTTACACATTGTATGACATGCAAACTAAGGGATGGCACATATCCTACCATATCTACAGAGGGCGTGTGAAGTGGCCACATTATTCTGTAGAAACAGAAACGTACAGTAGTACCTCTGGTTACATAAGCTTCAGGTTACAGACTCTGCTAACCCAGAAATAGTACCTCGGGTTAAGAACTTTGCTTCAGGATGAGAACAGAAATTGCGCAGCGGCAGCGGTGGCGGCACGACAGCAGTGGGAGGCCCCATTAGCTGAAGTGGTGCTTCTGGTTAAGAACAGTTTCAGGTTAAGAACGGACCTCCGGAACAAATTAGGTATGTAACCAGAGGTACCACTGTATTACTATTTATTTACTTAAAGAGTTTCAGCAAAACTAAAAGTACTACTATGACGCGTACAGATGACAGGGACAATGCACAATGATTGGGAAAAACAGTAATAGCATTGTAATTGAGTAGCTTTCAGTGCCATTAGATGTTTTTAAAGCTATCAGGCCATTTTTCCAGCTCATTAAATTTATTTAGACATGATTAAATGTTTCAGAATTGCAGCTTGCATATGGCAAGCCTATGGCGCTATATATGCTGCAATGCCGTTGACAGCTGACACATCATTGCTTGCTTGTATCCTGCATTCTTTGTGTGGCCCGAGGCATCCGGCAAGTTGTTTGATGCTCTCGTGTGTCTGCCGTTTTTAAAACAAATACACACATTTGCATTTTTTTCTTGGAGGCTATTTGCATTCCTGTAGCCTAAATTGCTTTTTTTAAAAAGAAACAAAAACCCTTCACATCATCCCACCCCAGAATAACTATTAAAATCAGAACCTTGTTCCATAGCCAGCACTGTACTAATTGAGCAGGATGACATACTGTAGTCAAATACTCCCAAGTGTCAACATCACTCCTTAATTGCTTTTTGAGATTGTTGCTGATTAATGAATATTAATTGGTATAGCAAACACACAAGTAAGAAATTACTCCAAGCATTCAGTATGGAGTGTGTAGCAGAGTTCTTCCAATTGGGTCCCCAGGCTATGTCGTGCTAAAAAGCAAAATCCATCAACACACTTCCTACGTTTTTAGGGTCCCTTGAAAGGTCTGCTGTGGGGTTGCCATATTTATTTATAATTCCTCCCCCCCCCAGGTTGTTGAGTTTCTTTTTTTCTGAGCTTTTTTGGCAAAATGAAGTTTTTGAGATATATATTTTTTAGGAAAATCACCCAAAACGACACTGCCAACATGGGTTGTCAGACATCTGGATTTTCCCAGACATTTTAGTTTAATTCTGGATGTATAGCAACCCTAGTCTACTGATATTTTCACCAGAGCAGGGAAATTCAAATTTCCCTCAAATTTCACTTTAGGCAAAATTTGGTGGTAAGGCTATTAAAAAATTATTTCCTCCTCTTAATTTATTCCTTTGGCATTCTTGGTGGTATCCCTTTTCCACATGAGCCCTGACAGAAATTAATGCACTAATTGCCTACATAGGAGCACAGGAGAAGAAAACTTCCCTCTTGATTTCTATACAGCTAGGAGAAATGTAGCAATCTTCCAACTCCCCTCTCCCCCCCCCCCCCAGCAAAAAGGGAGACTGACGTGCTCTTCATTCACCTTGGGGCAAATGCATTTTAACAAGTGAGAAAAATAATTTTCACTTAACTTAATCAGCAATGTATCATCATGATTCATGACTCTCAGTGCTCTTTTAATAGTGTGAAAGGCAAGATCAGGTTTCTCTCAGATCTTCTGGGAGCAAGATTCAAGTTGAATGGGTGATACATTCAGATAGTTAAACAGGTCCGTCTTGAAGAGGGATATCACCTGTTCGATCTTGTTGTTATTTAATTTTTAAGAGTGGTGATGTGGTCTAAACCACTGAGCCTCTTGGGCTTGCCAATCAGAAGGTCAGCTGTTTGAATCCCCGCAATAGGGTGAGCTCCTGTTGCTCTGTCCCGGTTCCTGCCAACCTAGCAGTTCGAAAGCACACCAGTGCAAGTAGATAAATAGGTACAGCTGCGGCGGGAAGATGAACGGCATTTCCATGTGCTCTGATTTCCGTCACAGTGTTCCATTGTGCCAGAAGCGGTTTAGTCCTGCTGGCCACATGACCCGGGAGCTGTCTGTCGGCAAACACCGGCTCCCTCGGCCTGAAAGCGAGATGAGCGCTGCAACCCCATAGTTGCCTTTGACAGGACTTAACCATCCAGGGGTCCTTTACCTTTTACCTATTTAATTTTTAAAAGATACTTTAACATGATAAAGTGAATAGACTCTAAGTCACCTCCCCTATCTTTTAAAATGTTTGCGAAGCCTCTATAACCAAGATGTTGTGATCTATGGAAATTGTATTTATTTACTGGCACTGATGGGAGGTTCCCTTTAAATGCAAATAGAAGCTTAGGAGGGGCACTTTTGGTGAAGAGCATGGCAGAGAAAGAGTTATATGTCCCTTTCCTAATAATAATAATAATAATAATAATAATAATAATAATAATAATTTATTATTTATACCCCGCCCATCTCGCTGAGTTTCCCAGCCACTCTGGGTGGCTCCCATTCGAGTGTTAAAAATAATACAGCATCAAATATTTAAAATTTCCCTAAACAGGGCTGCCTTCAGATGTCTTTTTAAAAATAAGATAGCTGCTTATTTCCTTGACATCTGCAATTTATAGAAACAAAAAAGTGCATGTGATTGTGATTACTAGTTACCCATCCTTCACTCTAAGGTCTGAGGGTGGGTTACAACAATAAAAATGTAACATTAATATTAGAACACAACATTACACAATAGTATAAATCATCGAAACAAAATTACAAAAAAATAAGGTGGTTCCTAAAAATATACACCTCAAGCGTCAAAAGCCAAAAATTGCATCCACAGCCACTCACACTCACAGACGCTCTTTGCACCAGTCCTGCATCAAGAACAGAAGGGAAAATGGGGTACACTGGTGAAGGAAGAGGGGGGCGGGGAAAGCACACTGCCCCCGGTACCACCATCCCGGTGGGGTGTCATCGCAGCTGCCTTCTCCCTGTGCTCCCCCACAGGCGGTGCACCACGTCCCCAGGACGCGCGTCTGCCCCGCCCCCGCCTGCTCTCTGCCCCCGGTGTCAGAGCATGAAGCTACGACACTGGTGGGGCATGTTTGACGTAGAAGTGGCTCAGCCAGAATGAAGACATATAAATATAAAAACGACTCCATCATTCAAATGAAATCTTTCTGAAATTTTATTTATTTAATAACTGTATACCCTGCTTCCCACCGCAAGTCTTAAATATGATTATGGGGGGGGGGTAAAACGTACTATATATATAGTATATATATAATATATATAGTATAATATATATATATATATATATATATATATATATATATATATATATATATGCTTTCGTAGATTTTCACGGGTACAGGAATGCAGGTTTTGGTGTCTTCGGGTGTCTTCCCGTGTAAGAGTCGGGGTGTCTGTGCGACGTTTCGACGAGGTCTCACTCGTCATCTTCAGGCTGGTGCTTTCGGCTTCTTGTTACTGGAAAGAAGCCGAAAGCACCAGCCTGAAGATGACGAGTGAGACCTCGTCGAAACGTCGCACAGACACCCCGACTCTTACACGGGAAGACACCCGAAGACACCAAAACCTGCATATATATATATATATATATATATATATATATATATAATCACAACTTCAATGAAAACATCAGAGAGCAGAACATTAGGACAACATTCGTGGTGCAAAGGTTCCTGAAACAGAACTGTTTTAACCTGGTGTCTGCAAATTAGCAGGGATGGTGTCTGCCTGATTTCTAATAGCTGCGGTTTAGCCAGGCACCTAAGACAAGGCGCCAAGGCCTAAAACGTGGGGGGGGGGGGTTGGGAAAGAATGAGGACAAGTAGAGACTGCTGAAGCCTGACAGTTGGCAGAAGCATTAGAGAGACAAGAGCAACACAAACATACTCATTTAAAGGTGATCAAGAGGATAATCCAGAACAAGAGGCAGAAGCTAATAATTAAAATATTTGCAACTCTCTCTCTCTCTCTCTCTCTCTCTCTCTCTCTCTCTTCTTTTAATTAAAACAATTTCAATTAATGAGCAGGACTTGAATAGCTGTGCCAAAAGAAAAAAAAAGATTAAGAATAAGCTTAAGAAATAAAAAGGGGATTTGAGTCTGTTACAAAGAAACTCAGGAAAAAAAGATGAATATTTGAGCCAAAAAATGGAACCAAATGAGGGGTTTTCTCTACTGGGCAGAGAAGAAAGAAAACGAGGATAATACGTTTATCACAATTTATCCAAGGGGGCAGGTATCAATGATAAAGTGATAAAAGTTTCAGTATAATATAGAATGACAAAGTTATATGCATGTATTAATATGTATCCCTGTTACCAGCAACCTTCTTTCTCAGAAATGAAAAAAGGGCTGCGGGATTTTCCTGAGTTTGAGTGGAGGGAACATAGGAGCCAACTCCGAGGGGCTGAGGGGTCTTTCCCCCTGGATAAAATATTTGAGGGGGTGAGGCCCCCCAAGGCTAATGGGCATTGCCATTCAAATGGTATGCATGCACAGCGTCAGGTGATTGACTATGTAGGTGTGGGGCTTACCTCCCCCCCCCCATTTTATTCAAGTTGGCACCCCGGGAGACAATGTAAACAGTGTAATTCATTAGTAAGTCACAAGCCTGCATTCTAACACCCCTACAAAAACTTTAGATTAGGTTTTTAGAATAATATACATTCATTAACATATAACCCCATTAAATCCCATTAAAGGTAAAGGGACCCCTGACCATTAGGTCCAGTCATGGCCGACTCTGGGGTTGCGGTGCTCATCTCGCTTTATTGCCCGAGGGAGCCAGCGTACAGCTTCCGGGTCATGTGGCCGGCATGACTAAGCTGCTTCTGGCGAACCAGAGCAGCGCAAGGAAACACCGTTTACCTTCCCACCAGAGGGGTACCTATTTAGCTACTTGCACTTTGACGTGCTTTCAAACTGCTAGGTTGGCAGGAGCAGGGACCAAGCAACGGGAGCTCACCCCGTCGCAGGGATTCGAACCACCAACCTTCTGATCGGCAAGTCCTAGGCTCTGTGGTTTAACCCACAGTGCCACGGATATGTGATTGTACAAATCTTTTCTAACCATTCTCCATGGTTAGGTGTCATTGGTTAGGTACCATTGTTCTTCTTGACTAGAAAGCAATGCCATCAGAATAAATGTCTCTTGCAAGAAGAATTTACGTTCCCTCAAATTCCAAAGTTAATTGATGATTCTCCCCCCTTCCGCCTCGATCCCACAGGAAGTATGAGCTAGGTTGCAATCTGCAGAGAGTGGAAGGGAGCACAGGGTTTGCATGACAGCCAAGCAGCCTTATTATTATGCATTCATGATTATTTGTGCTCATGATGCAATTGGGACAGTCATACGTAACCCCACTTTCAATACCATTTGGCCTGCAAAGGTTTTAAGGTAGTCTCCCTGCTTCATTTCCAATCAGTGCTTGTCCCATAATTTCCTGTTGAGATCCCATAACCATGTCTATCACAATTGTTCTCCTTTCTTTTTGTTCCTCTTGTGCTATGCTAAAGCCGCTCTGGACAGAAATAATGTGGTAACATTGAGGAAGCATCGTAGAACAAACTAATGCAGAATAAACCCAGTGCTAAAGCATTATTATTGTGTTGATAACAAGTTGCAGAATATACCCACAATAAAACACCAGACAATGAAACATCATACTTGCAAAATGAAGACTCTGAATAGTTAAAACCTTGACAGGAAAAAACTGGATGGTGAACATTTAAAAATGAAAATGTTTCAAAACTGAAAATAAGGCAGGCCATATTTGGGTGAACGAAAAGAAAGTTCTTAAAGAAGTGGCTAATTATGCCTCAATCTTTGAAGATATAACAAACTAGGTTGTAGTTGATATATATCAGACTTTAGATAGTTCTGCGCAGCTTGAATTTGGTAAGATTAATTGATTTTTGAAAGATTGCCCATTGCAAAGTTGTCTGTGGAGAACATAGAGAGATTGGAAGCCACACTCCTTTTCAAATAGAAGAGAGAAAGAAAACTATTAACCATCTTAAGAACAACAAAGCTCACAGTGGAAGGGGCTCTCAGTAGACTGGTGTAAGATCTTTGCAAATCAGCTTATTTATATAATGATAAACAAAAGTCTCATTTTGAAGATGAACCCCTTCCCATCTTTGGCAGGTGGCAAGGATTATCTTAATCCCTAAATATCATCAAAAGCTTAATTCTGTAGAATCATATTGCTCGTAGCTCATTTAGATTACCAATCACCAAAAACTGAAGCTGTTGCAAATTGTTATAGCCTCTACTCCTACACACACAGTTGCAGCCCCATGTCACATTTCGTGTATCAGGGGGGTGTCTCTAACCATGGTGATGATGTACAGAGGACTGCTGTAGAGAAGAGAGCAGGAAGTGTCCGAAGTGGAAGTGTCCATCCATCCAAGTCAATATTGGTCTAATAATCTGCTTAAATATGAGTCACTAGTAGAATAAAAAATAGTGTCTTAGAAAATCCATGAGTTCTTGAACTTTTGAAGGCATTTAGGGCAAAATGTATCCCATCTCTAGTAACTTGATCTAATAAAACGTATCATCTTGGATCCTATCATCTGGTTGCTGGGAGAAGGGAAATGCCCATATTCCACCAGCAGAAGTTCTTTCATGGTACAATGGTACCTCGGGTTAAGTACTTAATTTGTTCTGGAGGTCCATACTTAACCTGAAACTGTTAAGGCCTCCTGCTGCTGCCGTGCCGCCGGAGCACGATTTCTGTTATCATCCTGAAGCAAAGTTCTTAACCTGAAGCACTATTTCTGGGTTAGCGGAGTGTGTAACCTGAAGTGTATGTAACCTGAAGTGTATGTAACCCGAGGTACCACTGTATATTGAATCCAAAACAGCCTGTTTTTAATAATACAGTGGTACCTCAGGTTACAGACGCTTCAGGTTACAGACTCCGCTAACCCAGAAATAGTACCTCGGGTTAAGAACTTTGCTTCAGGATGAGAACAGAAATTGCTCGGCGGCAGCAGTGGGAGGCCCCATTAGCTAAAGTGGTACCTCAGTTTAAGAACGGACCTCCAGAATGAATTAAGTTCTTAACCCAAGGTACCACTATGTAGGATTTGCTTCTGGGTTGCCTGTATGGGCAAACGTCAGGCTTCCTGGATCTTTTTTTGTTGGAACTGCAAGATCTACAAAGTAGAAGCAGGTCTAGAAGACATACAGTTAGATTTAAAGGACAGAGTTCCACTGTGCACAATCCTGATTCCAGGAATTTGTTTTCAGAACTTATGTGAGGTCACAGATCTTTCACAGGAATGTCCACACTTCATCCACATTCACCATGCATTTAAAGCACTATGACACCAATCATGGCTGCCCCCAAAGAATTATGACAGCTCTAGTTTGTTAAGAGTACTCAGAATTGCTAGGAAACCTCACAGAGGTACAATTCCTAGAGTGGTTTAGCAATCAGTCTCTCTTCCCAGCATAGCAAAACAGATTTGGAACTGATTTCTAAACTTACCGGCAAAGTTTTGATCCTGGTGAATAATTTAGAGGGCTCGTAAAAGACCACCTCAGACAAGAAGGGAGCTCTCCTCAGACAAGAAGGGAGCCTTCCCAAAAAATCTTCACTGACTTGAATCAAAATCAGAGCCAGAGGAGAACTATTGGCTTCTTCCCCCTGTTCCCCAGCCTTCGCATTCCCAGAAAGATCCTCCACTAGCTTCTCAAAACTCCCTGCCATTCCTTGGCAAAGGGCAGAAATTTTGAGGTACACAGTGGTAACGTGTAGAGAGAAGAGAAGGGCTTGGCTCTTCTCTCTCTCTTCAACAGGGGGTGCCAACTTGAATAAAATATTTTGAGAGCCCAGTTAAGCCCTGCCCCATGTAATCAATCACATGACACAGTGCACACATACCTTTTGAATGGCAGTGCCCATCAACTTGGGGGGGTGGCCCCCTCAAATATTTTATTGGGGAGCCAAAGCCCCCATGGCCCCTAGGAGTTGGCTCCTATGCTCTTCATTGTCCTGGTGTGCTGAGCACCAGTACACGAGGGCCCAAGGCCCATGGAAAATGTAATTCTCTTAAGGGCTACTACAGTTATTTCAACAAAGTGCCTTGCAGTCTAGTTTAATCCAATCCAACCTCAGTCCAGAACACCAAAGTTAAAAAGATGGACAGCTCCCGGCCAGAGGGAATCTGAGTTACTATGAAAATCTTCCTAATTTTGTTTGAGAGATCCCAATTCTTCTTCCATTTACATCAATAATAATTTTGCAAATGGTATATATGTAAGTTGGATGAGGCACTTTATCCTAGCCTGCTACTCAATTACTAGGAGCTTTGCTGTTTCCATTATATTCCTTACTCCATTTGCTTGTTTCTCCGATGTCAGACTGATGGATCTTAAATTGCTTCATCCTTTCTCTACCCCCACTCCCTCTCTGTTCTGCTTTCAGTCACTTTCCCTCACCGTGTAAGAATTATAGTTTAATTTATTTTAACCAGGAAAGTTCTCATCTCATTTATTTCCTGTAGCTTCTGCGATGGCTGTTGTATCAGTATTTGTTTTTTCAGCCCCAAGATGCCTCTCACCCCCTTGCATCATTTATTAGGCGAAGATGGTTCTTGCTGACTCAGGAAGGAGTTTGTCATGGGAGACTAATATGTTGTCCTTCCCAAGGAGATTAAGGATTTGAAGTAGCTTTTAACAGCAGAGGGAGTGGGGGGAATAGGGGGGAATTCTCCATTCTGAACAGATCAAGGATTGTTTCCTGCATGCTGATATTGAAACATCTCCTACCCCCTAAGTATGAGAGAACTAAAGCAATGAAAATACTGAGATATTTGTTCCATTCTCTTTTTTAATTATTATTTGAATTTATTTTACGACACACATACACACATTAAACATAGTAATAATAATAATACATAATACATAATCAACGCTAAAACTTACAAAACAACAAAAACAGAAATACAACTAAAATATTGTTACTTACAAAAAATTATACAAACAAATTAACATAAATATATATACCATACTTCATTTCTTCTTTTCTTCCAATTGACTTCCTTCATCCTCAACATGGTTCCCTTTCCGTTTTTGGTAAACTACTTCCTTCTTAATTCCTTCTTACCTCTTTTTCTTTCTATTTTTGACTTACATACCTTAATTTATTTTGCAGAAGTTAATCAAAACAAGTCCAAGTATTAATTTGAGGGCACAGCTTTTTAATATTTTTGCCAGTCCTTTTGAAATTTTTGTTTGGGCTGATCCCTGATAGCTTCTGTCAATCTGGCCAATTCAATATAATCCAATAATTTATCTTGCCATATTTTTTTGGTCGGTATTATTTCTTTTTTCCAATTTTTGGCAATTAATGTTCTCATTAATTAATGTAGCATAAAAGAATATATATTTTTTGTTTTCTCTGGCTATTTCTGTATCAAGTATCACCAATAAATTTGTTCCATTCTCATTCTGGAGCATGATCAACTCCAACAGTACCATTAACACACACACACACCCCTACCTCAATAAATAGGTGTTTGCATCAGTTTTGGGAGGAATGAAAAACTAAACTGAATGAGGCCTATTTAGTTCAGTTTAGCCCCAGCCTAAAACAAAGACCACAAGCAGCAAATGGATACAACTGGGTACTGTTTTCAGTATCCAATTTATATCTGTTCATCACTCTCTTAGAAGTGGGGAGCTTACCTTTAAGTGGTTGTCTGCAGAGCTGATTTCAACAACAGCTCCCGACAGGTCCCATGCCTGAGCGTCCTGGGGCATTTAGCAGGGGTGGCGGTGGCAGCCCTCAATGGAAAGAAGGATTGGATTCAGCTCACATTTTTAGGCAATTTTACTTTCACTTTCTGAAATGATACCGTATTTTTCCATGTATAAGACTATGCCCCCCCCCAATTTATTAAGTTTAGAATTGAGGGTCGTCTTATACATTGGGGCGTATTTTAAACACTCAGTGTTTAAAATATTTATTTCTTAATTTTGGGCTCAAAAATAGAGGTTGTCTTATACATTGGGGAGTATTCTAGATGGGAAAAATATGGTACATGGAGCTAAACACAGGCATCTTCAAAAATTCACACTTCTCTGAATTTTGCAATGCAGTACCCAATGTGTACAAAAATAGGGTGAAGTGTGCATAGAAATGCATATGTTAATGGTGTTGGTATTAGAATTGGGGCTGTGCAAACATTTCACCCCTCCCCCCCCCCTTATGTATCTGAGCCAAACTAAGAGGAACCCGACCTGGCTTCACCCTGAATCAATTCAGTGGGTGAACCTAATATTTAACTAGGGTTTTTTAAAACCCTAGTTAAACGTATGATCAGGAGGTCATGGGAAAGGAAGAAAATGCTGACTTCTCCACCCTACTGATCACACGGTGAGCGGGAGAGCTTAATCCTGCAGGTTGTTGCTTCACATGTGCTTTCCTGCAGGATTGAATCCTCCACTAACCAGTGGACTCTTTTCCTACAGGTAGCAAAAGCTCCCGAAAGGCACTTTTCCCTGTCCCCTCCCCATCAAGTGAGCAGGAAGGCAGAAAATACTGCCTTTCAAAAATATCACTGGCATGTAAGGTTAAGGTTCTTTGCAAAAGGAAGAAGTCCTGTGTTTTCGATGATGCTTTCAAAAGACAGCCTTTATCCCCTCTCTCCTTTTGGAAACAGTGGCTACCCATGAGAAAAATACTTATCATTAACCTTTTTTTTTAAAGGTCTTTGACAGTTCTAAGAGGAACACAATAGCTGACAGCAAATGACATTGTGGCATCATCTGATGTCATAATGATGTCAGGTGATGGACAGGTGATAGACCCTGCCCACCTCTGGAACCTGGCTCACCAGGGGGTGACAGGATAAAGATCTGGCCCTCTGGCTAAAAAAGGTTCCTTACCCTATTTCTATAGGGAAGAATCCCATCCCTCAAATGAAAAGCTTACCAATTTCACTGTTTCCCCCCATGGGAGATACAGTTCCCAAGACCTTGGTTCTCTAGGAGGGTCGCCAAGGTCCATGTGAATTACATCTCCCATGTATCCTTCTGTCAAGTGCAGAAAGAGAGAGGTTGTCAAGGATGCTGATGCTGGACTGTGCCCATTCCAAGCCTGTACTGTAAAGGGGTGGGTTTAACTTGAATCCTAACAGGCCCTGGTTTTCTGAACTGAGGCAACATGTATGTTACTACTCACCACCATATTCATGTTCAAACTTCAGCACCCCAGGTTTTTACTGCCTTTGTAAAAGTTTCAGGCATTCATTGTATCAGCAGAGCTATCATTTTTACCCGTTGCTTATTATATTTCACATTGGTTATTGTCCTTTGTGTGGTGTGTTATCGCCCAGATTTGCCATGGATTAATATCATTTTACATTCCCCACTCCCCTCTTTTTTGCCTGCATATGTAGTAGGACTTTCATTGTAGCCCTATAAGAGACTAAAACCGAAGAGCCTGCCTTCAAGTCTTGTGTCAGTGAAGCTTTATTAGAACAATTTCATTATGCAGTGTTGATAGTCTTTCTTTCTCCCGGAGGGTTTCCCTTGTTAATGACCACATATTGCTTGCCAGCTTAGAAAATGGAAGTATAATAGGACTAATGTCTACATTCACTTTGCAGTTTTTTTTGGGGGGTGAAGGTACTTAGTTATGCCAAGTCTGCAAAATAACTTCCTTTTCCTCTGAAGTAATAAACATGAAATATTTATTAACCTAAAACATTATTATTATTATTATTATTATTATTATTATTATTATTATTATTTACAATATATATTACCTACCCTTCACCCGAAGTTCCCAAGGCAGGTAACAACAATTAAACACACTATTTAAAGGCACCATTTAAAACAACTTAAAATTACAAAGATAAGGTGGGTCCTAGAAATATACATCTCAAGTGTCAAGAACTAGGATAAAGAGCTGCATCTTCAGCATCCCTTGAAAGCTACGTAACAAAGGTGCTAGACACACATCTGTGGAGAGGGAGTTCCACAACTTAGGGAGTGCCAACCGCCCCCCCCCCAAGCTATTGAGATCTGTGGAACAACCAAGAGGGCCCGCTCTGCCGACCTTCACACCCAAGAAGGTCTGTAGTAGGAGGCAGTCTTTCATATATTTAGGATCTGAGTTATTTAGGGCACCCTGAATTGGGCCTGGAAACAAAATGGCAACCAGTGCAGCTCTTTTAAAACAGGTGTTATGATATTTGGAGGGGAACCCCAGCCACAAATCTGGCTATCCATGTTGGAAAAGGGACTTTGTTAGGATTCCTTTACTTCTCCATCAGAGGTGGGTACCTGTAGATCTCCAGGTGTTCTTGGACTCCGACTCCCATCATTCCGGTCCATTGGCCATATTGATGTGTGCTGATTGGAGTTGGAGTCCAGCAACAGCTGGAGTGTCACTGGTTCCTTATCCCTCTTCTAAGTAAACTGGAGCATCATTGATATATGCACAGAATTTGCACTGAAGGGAGAGCATTTAGGAAACGTGCAGAGCACCACAAAGTCATTCTTTGTGAATGATCTGACATAGAGCTCCATCCTTATCATATTTATGTGGAAATGAGTTGCATTGATTTTAGGGCAGCTTGCTTCCAGTTCAGGATGCTCAGTATAGTCAGACCTAAATCACAAAAAAAAAATGCACTGAGCAACACTGAAAGACACTGAGACAAGCCCCCTCCAGCAGTGGCAAATCCCAGTAATAACCAGAGTTCAAGCACTGCTGTGCTCCTGGCAGTCACTCTGCATTTGGTATGAAGAGCAGTTTCAACAGCTTCCAAGTAAGAAGCTACAAGCCCCAGGTACCTCGTTCTCTTCCTGGCCGATGCTGCGACAGATCAAAGTCTCTGAAAGACGAGAGGCCAGGGAGAAGGGTTTCGTATTTATTTATTTATTTTATTTATTGCATAGCTCTCTCCAGTCAAGTGTGCTTGTATATCAAGGCCTTAAGAAGCATGCCGTAAAGGCACGCAAAAACTTTCTGGAGTAGATTTCACAAATGCAATTTCTTGGCGAAAGCTGCTAACGAAGTGTTATCATCAGGATAGACAGCTGTGATCAATATCTTTCCCTGACATCTTGAAATGCTTAAGCCCCTGAACGCTGTCTAGACATTGCCTCCTTCAGGATATTTTGATCTTTAATTATTAATCGAATGGACGGGAACAGCTTGATTATTCCTTGTTGTGGGAACCCTTGGAGGAAGATACAAAAGCGCGTTGTGAGAATTAGCAAGAATCGAAAGATGCCTAAAGCCATATATAACGCTCCTCATGTAAAAGCCTGTGGATGGGTAACCGGAATCAGCAGTGTGTGCTAGCAAGGCCACCTAGCTTCGTATGAAATAGTTCGGCCCATGATTTATCCTCTCGCTTTTGCTCTTGAGTATTATGAGCATCCATAATGCTGAAATGAAAGAAGAATTTTAAAGCCCTTACCCTAATGTTGCTCTGCCTGTAGTAGCAACTGGATGATTCAGTGCCCAAACTCCTAATCCCCTTTCCTGTGCTGTTACTCCATCAATGGACATATCAGGGGTAGTCACTGTGGCAGCATCCTGATGTTTTGGAATATTATTCCCACCATCCTGTCAGGCTTCAGGGAATCTGATCTCCCTCCCTCAAGGCTGGCAGCCAAAGATGGGAAAACAAGACATTCTTACCATGATGTATTATTCAATATTCACAGAGAGAGACGGATGATACTGCCTCTCACATAGTACTCTCCAAGTAAAGTCCCACCCCCTACATCTCTCCTATTCTACTATTCTACGTCACCCCTGTGTCAGATAATCTGAGCTTTCTGTTCTACTACTCTCAATGCACACCTGGTCCTGGAAGGAGGGGTCAGGAACACTTTCCAAAAACACTGAGTCTGTCATCTGTCTCTCCCCTGGTGCTTCTTCTTCCTGCTGTTCCTCTCCCAACATTTTCCAGCTTCTCCCCTCTGCAGCCTCTGAACTATGACCCTCTACAAACCACTGTTCTAAATCTATACTGTCCTCCTGTTCTCAGGAAGGTTCAGGAGAAGAAGGGCAGCCACCAGCATTCCTTCTCAGTCCAGCCCCTGGCACATCCCTTACTTTGCTGACTAGGACTGATGGTAGTTGTAGTCCACAACATTTGAAGGGCACCATGTTGGTTACACTTGAAATATAAGTCTGAATAGAACAGTAGGCTATACAAAGAGATTTTTGGACTGTGTGGCTCATACTACTGGAAGTGGAGCAGGCCTACCACTGACTTCCTGCACCCTCAGGTTTTTTCCAACCCTTCTTGTGGGTGTCAGAGTGCCCCCTTTTTAATGGACTGATTTTAATGGACTGTTCACTTTGACTAAGGATGGGGATTGGGCTGCATCCCACTGAGTCATATTCAGAGCACATCCACTGAAATCAATGGGCTTAAGTTGGTCAGGTCTTTTGACTTCAGTGAGTCTTCTCTGAATACAAGTTAGATGGATACAATCCATTATTTTCCATTTGGAACACCTTTTAATTGCTTTTGTTCACATTGAGAACAATCTGGGCTTAGACTATAGTCAAAGGCATCGATGCAAAGCTTTCAAAACTGCATAGAGTATGGGCATACCTGCTATGCAGCAGAATCCTCAGCTGTAGGCATGAATAGTGGAGAAAGGTCTAGTAGGAGTATTGAATGATGTGTACCTCATATTCATGGCTCTTTGCACATGGTTCCAGAATGGATGCAGGGAAATGTAGTGAAGGAGTCGACACCATTCCACCTGATTTGGACTAAAGCACTGTATCGAAATATTGCTCATTTTATGGAAACTGCAGCTGAGCTGAAATTTCTCCAAAGGCTTCCCTCCCCACAGCTGAGAATATTTCAAAGATTTTTCTTTTTGCACCCTCCTACAAAAAGGTCACTTTGCAGAATTTTCTTCAAACATTCTTCAACATTTATTTTAAGTGGCAGCTACAGTTTCCTCCCATAAGGCCTCTGAATGATACTAGATTTATGTCATTGACCCTGGTCCATGCAAAATGGCAACCAAGCTCCCAGTATAGCTGTGGCTGCAGGGTGCCTTTTAGTAGTAGCACTAAAATGCGGGTGGCACTGTGGTCTAAACCACGGAGCCTCTTGGGCTTGCCAGTCAGAAGGTCGGCGGTTCGAATCCCTGCAATGGGGTGAGCTCCTGTTGCTCTGTCCCGGCTCCTGCCAACCTAGCAGTTCGAAAGCATGCCAGTGGAAGTAGATAAAGAGGTACCACTGCAGCGGAAAGATAAACGGCATTTCCATGAGTTCTGGTTTCCGTCACGGTGTTCCATTGCGCCAGAAGCGGTTTAGTCATGCTGGCCACATGACCTGGAAAACTGTCTATGGACAAATGCCAGCTCCCTCGGGCCTGAAAGCGAGATGAGAGCTGCAACCCCATAGTCGCCTTTGACTGGACTTCACCGTCCAGGGGTCCTTTACCTCTTTACCTTTACCTTTAGTAGTAGCATTGCCATGGATGGCAAGGAGGGTGTGACTGCAAGCAAGGGCTTCCTCTCCCAGGTGGGGAAGAGCTGCTATGCTAGCTTCCTGGCAGATGGGTCATGATTGCTTACCGAGAGGGGGAGGAATGAGGTGGCAGGGAAGTTGGCATGGTGCAAACACACTGGTAGAGCCAATCCAGCACTCCTCTTGGTGTGTTTGCACCTAACTGGCTTCCTTATCATCTTGCTCCCCAATCTCTATGTGCGCGCACACACACACACACACACACACACACACACTCATCAACCAATCCTTCTACTCTTTTGGCAACCACCTTCCCCTCACATCTGACCACCCCAGCGCCGGATTTAGGTTTGATGAGGCCCTAAGCTACTGAAGGTAATGGGGCCCTTTATATGTCGAGCTGTCCTTTGTCAACAACAAATTGTTGCTGTTTTTTGTGTTGAATATATGTTGTATGTTAATTTATGGACCTAATAGGTATCTAAAGCCATAATGGGATCAAAATAAATAATTTATGTATTACATGAAATCAATCAGTAGGCATAAGACTCATACCCTTAGTCTATGCTGCCTGATCATCAGTCTACAAGCACTCTTTAATATTAGATAACAGGTACAACAGCTTGACCTACATTCAACTGTGCTGCACTGTAGTCTGTAGCTGCATGCTACATGTTGCCGTGCAGCCAGTCGATGCAGAATGTAGAAACCCTATATATAGAAATGAGCAAACCAGTGATATTTTAGGGAGCAGGCTAGCAGACAGGGCCCATTACTTACATCATGGGAGCCTACACAACACAAAACACTGTTGCTGTATGTAGGTTTTATTTTATTATTTTTTTATCTCATATTTTGGAAATGTACATCCAGTTGTTGTTTTTCTTTTAAAAAAATTGGGGCCCCCAACAGAGTGATGCACTAAGTTATAGCTTGTTTAGCTTATACAGTGGTACCTCAGGTTACATACGCTTCAGGTTACAGACTCCACTAACCCAGAAATACTACCTCGGGTTAAGTACTTTGCTTCAGGATGAGAACAGAAATCGTGCTCCGGTGGCGCGGCAGCAGTGGGAGGCCCCATTAGCTAAAGTGGTGCTTCAGGTTAAGAACAGTTTCAAGTTAAGTATGGACCTCCGGAACGAATTAAGTACTTAACCCGAGGTACGACCCCCTGCCTTTACACTTCAATGAACTCTCCTCTCTCCCCTCCCAGGTTACCCCAACCCCCACCCCCTTGTGGGACTGATAGTGTTGGGGTGCTTCACAAAATGCTTGGTAAAATGCTGCAGGTACATTTAATTGGGCAGGAGCAGGAGCTTCACTCAGAAGCTTGTTAAATTGCTGGGTGAAGGTCCTCCTCGCTCATTCAATAAATAGTTTGCCTGGGCCGGCCAGCAACTCCCCGAGCTGCAGTTTTGTGTGGTCACCTGTCAGTGGTCGTGCAAATTGCAGAGCATGATGACCCTTTACATTTTTATGTATATGGGAAGATCTATGGAGTAATAGCCAGTTAATTTTTCAGTTGCTGGATGTAGCTTAAGGAAATCTCTAAGCTATTCAACTCTGAAAGCCATGCTGTAAAGAAGAAGCTTAAGAAAGATTGATCCCTATCGTTTTACCTGGACTGAAACAGAACCTCAGTCTGTGTGCCAGAAAAAGAGAAAACTGTAACCCCACACTTGCAGATTTCTCCAATCCTTAAATAATACACAAGTGCCTACCTCTGCAGCACCACATAAAGGGTTTTTTTTGTTGTTGTTGTTTTCCTGTATAGTGCTGAAATGTTGCTAAGCCTATGGGCCTCTTGTTTTCGGCTCAATCTGTAACAACAGATGGAAATCATCTCTCAAGACTGCACTTTTCTCCAAGGCATTGGCTCCTAGTCCTTATTTCTCCCGTTTTTCCACAGCACTCAGGACTTGAGGCAATGGAGCCACCTATATTCCATCGTGTTCTTTCTATAATTAATTTCAGTGAAATTAAAAAAACTGACTGTTCCATTACTGACATAAAACTAGGAGCAACTTTTTTGAACTTCAAACGCCAATTTTCTTCCTGTCCTATTTCCTTCCAAATATACATTTTTTAAAAGAAAATCGCAAATATGAAAATCTGGATTAAAAAAACAAAACCCTGTCCAAATGAAAACCACATTGTATTCGTGAATAGTAAGCAGCATGTATTAGATTTTCTGAAGGTAAATGTCAAGGAACAAATTAGAAAACTCATTCACTGGGTGATTAAAGTTACACTAGATGAACTTTATATGTAGTGGTAGCTTTGTGATGAGAAGGCTGCTGTGGAGAAAAGTAATGTGCCTTTCAAATGTGAAGACTGCCTGTGGCTGGAAGCAGTGGTGAGAGCCACAGTCGTCATGTGATAGTGACAACATCATGCAAAATGGGCCTAGGCTGCTACAGAGCTAAATTCCAAGGAAGGCGCTATTATATGCTGCTAAAGTCAGTGTGGCGTTTGCCTCCTAGGATGGGTCATAAGGAAAGGATTAAAATGGGTGTGACGTGATTGGCCAGTGAGAATGCAAGCGGGGAATAAAAGTTAGAGTGGGAGGTTTTGAAAGTCAGTTGAAAGTCAGTTGAGGTTTGGGAGTTGAAGAAGGAAGAGAGAGGATTAGTTGTGGGTTGGTAGAGTTGTATTGTGAGAGAGTGAGAGGAATTGTTAGGTGGAGTCAGATAGATAGTTGGGAATAATCAGTTTGGAGTTGTTAGGAACTAAGAATAAGAAACTGCCAAGTAAAATTAACTGTAACCATAAGCTTGTTCCTGCAATTAAAATAAACTTGATTATTTGTTTATATTAACAACTGACTGGACTCTGTGTGTCCCCGTGAGATACGGGGTGGTGGCAGCGGAAAAAGCAATCGCAGTGTCAATAGACCGTCAAATGTCCAGGGGCCCTGTGTGTGATTGCCACAGTCAGCTTTCAGTAAAACCTATCCAGTTCCCCACACCAGTTAGAGAAAGTGCATTAAGAAGGCAGGTGGAGATACAAACACTTGGTCTGAAGTAGAGTGAAGGAAAAAAATCAAATTCACAAAGTGATGCTTAAAGGTAACAGAAATTCAAAGACCACATATTGTAGAGTAAAACCGTAACTGCAATTTATTGCCAGCATATCTTGGGGGTATCAAAGCACTGACTCTTTAGAAGTGTTAAAGAGTTCTCAGGTCACCAAATGGTGGACAGTTCTGTTATCTTAAAAGGATACTTTGCATGGCTCATTGTTAAGCTACAGGTATGTCTTAAGGAAATTAAAATTGTCAAAGAATTTGATGTACAGGCAGCCCCCCGCCCCCGTTTATGCATGTTCAATGTGTGTGTGTCAGGGGTTCAGGAGCAGAGGCGAGGGCAAGGGAGGAAACAGAGAGCGAGGGGGAGGAGGCAGAAGAAAGGATGAGTGATGACGACGACCCGAGATCTCCGAGTCTTTCCAGTGAATCAGAAGATTCACAAAAAGGAGCACCAGTGGCCAGGGCAAGGGGGGAGACTAGGGGGACACCCCAGGAAGATAGAGCCAGAGGGGACTCAGAGGAGAGCAGTTGGAAATCGGGACCAGCGTCACCGCCAGAGAGTAGGAAAGAGGAAGAGCGCCAGGGATCAAGCGCTGGCAGCTCGCAACAGGAGGGAGGGCACGAGTCAGGAGTGGCCACACCTTCATCGGGGAGCGAAGTGACGGTTAGACGGAAAGTGGAAGGTTGGGCGCGCGCGCCAAGTTCAAATGCACAGGAAGGTGGCGCAGTAGGCAGCCCGGAAAGGGAGCCAGGTCCTAAAGCCCGGCGCAAGGAGACAGGAGAGTCAGGGGGGTCAGCGTCAGAAGAATCCCGGAAGGAGGAGACCCAGGGGGGCAGAGGGACCCAGAGGAGAACTGTCAGGCGGAAAAGGTGGAGCAGGGCTAGGATATTAAGTTGGTGCGCAAGGGGCGGAGACCCAGACGGAGCTTCGCCGATCTAAGCATAAGACGTAGGGTTGCACGCAGCAGCTCGAGAATGGAGACTGTAACTCAATAAAGACTTTTATTTAACGATCGCTGGCTAGCGTGATCCTCTGTGAGCTCGGATCTGGAAGTAACCTTGACAGTGTGTGTCCTTGTGTGTGCACCAAAGCTAGAAATGACCCAGAAACATCATAAAAATGTCACTGAAATGTCACTAAGAGGGTGGAATGGGGGCAGGTTAAGGCAGGGGCAGCACAAGGTGTTTGCAGGCTTTTTAGTGGGTTTCAATTATATGTGATTTCACCGACGCACGCGGTGCCGCAGAACATACCCCCCCACACACACATAAATGGGAAGCTGCCTGTACATTTAATTCTTTATCTTTTGCAAATTAGCTGCAATCAGCCCTTCTGCTTTAACAGAATCTAACCAAAGCAAGCAGCAAGTGTCCAACAGTCAGGCAAACATCAAAATCTATAGCCTTCTCTTCCTCCTTCTTTTAAACTTCATTTTCCACTAATCCACAGTGGGGGCTCCCGTGTGTGTGTGTGTGTGTGTGTGTGTAAAGCAACACTGGGCAGGCTGGCAATGGGTGGGTGATTTTGATAGAGAACTTAAATGCTTTGCTTTCCAGAGAGTCAACTTTTTCTGTAGTGTTTACTGATTTTATGCATCACAAAATTATCCCCAGGCAACCCCATGTTGGCCTAATTGGGGAGTAATTTTCTATTATTCAGCCCTTCACAAAGTAATACCCTGTGTTGCCTATTATGTTTGCTTTCAAGAAAAGAATGGGAGACACAAGTGGTGAGGCAATCTAATACAGACTTTGTTGGGGGGGGGAGGTAAGCAATAAACATGCTCTTTCCCCCTCAAGATAGGCAATTTCAAGAAAACAACATCATTCCCACTTTGGCTACTTGTGTCCAAGTAGTGGTGGGGATGCTAGCGAATAGGCTGAATAAGTTAAGAATTATTTTCTTCTGGACAGTTACTGTATTTTTCCATATATAAGACTATATTTCCCCTATTTTTTCAAGTTTAAAATTGGGGGTCGTCTTATACACAGATAGTGCATATGGGGGATTTCTTTATTTGGGGTCCCAAAAGATGGGGGTCGTGTTATACACAGGAAAATATGGTACTCATGTTTTTTTAATGATACTGTGTTCTGCAGCAAAGCCCTGCACAAAATTTAAATGATTTAAAAATATGTCACCTTCTGGATTTGCCACTCTAGATGGTTGGACATCAATCAGTAAGTCACAGTAATAATAATAATAATAATAATAATATATTTTTTTAATTATTTATACGCTGGTCATCTTGTTGGGTAGCCCCAGCCACTCTGGGCAGATAAGCAGTGGCATAGCGTGGGGGTGCAGGGGGGGCGGCCGCACCGGGCACAACATCTGGGGGTTAGGGGGCGCAAATCCACGGGTTAGGGGGCGCAAATCCACGGGTTAGGGGGCGCAAATTACTTGCCTTGCCCCGGGTGCTGACAACCCACGCTACGCCACTGCAGATAAGTAGTGCTTAGTGTGCTGGACTAGGACCTCGGATACCAAGTTTCAAATCCCCACTAAACAACGAAAAACACTGGGTAACCTTGGCCCATTCAGAGTCTTTTAGCCTAATCTACCTCACAAGATTGTTGTGAAGATGAGGAACAGGAGAATATGTGCACTGCTTTGAGCTCCTTGGAAGAAAAGTTGGATAAACTATCTTATATAATAAAGATGTAAGAATGTCATCACACAGCACCCATCAGATGATTTGTAGGGCCTCTTCACAATCCTGAATTTGCATGAAGTCCAGGGAAGGGTAAAGGAGCAAAAGTGAAGACAGGTTGCACAACAGCAGAGTTGATGAGAAAGGAGGAAAGTGGTGTTTTAAAACAATGACACAAGTTTTTGTAAGGCAGGGATGAAAGGAACCGAGAGGAAACCAAGAATATTTGATGGCTCCACATCCTTTATCTCCCTCGCATGAAGCAGCTGAGGAATGGAAGAGGGAGAATTTTAAGTAGGGCAAAAAATAGAGGAACACCGACATGGGGAGAAATGGTTGTTTGAAACAATGGAAAAAGTTTCAGGAAAGTGGAGATTGAGGGAAAAAATGAGAGGAAAAATATTGTATTAAACAGTGGCTTAAGTTTGAGCAACAAACAGTGAATCCTAAGCTGGAGGTAGACAGTCCCTGAGAACTGAAACTGGTTTGACAGAGGCATTGCTTTCCATGGCGCACACACAAACATTTCATTTGGCCTACTCTCTCTAAAAATTTTATTATTATTATAATTAAAAAAAAAACCAATACAGACGCCTGAGAAACCTGATGTGAGCTATGTGAGGCTGAAGTAGTGGTCCCATTTTTCAAACCACCTTCGATTCTCAAAAGTAGAAACGTATGATGGGAATGATAAAAAATTATGGCATGGTCATCTTTTGTACACTGTACATCTTTTCTCCTCCACGTTAGGTAGCAAATCTTCTCTGCCAGCCCTACAGTTCAGCTGTAAACCTTGTGGTACCCTCCAAAATGCGCCTGAGGCACCCATGCTAGGGTACACGCTAACCTGTCCTTCAGAATGTGTGAGTTAGTTTTTAAAAACATCCATTCAAAAACTTGTCTGGGAAACGTTTATTGTTGCCATTTGCTTTGATTATAACTTATAACCAAGTTATAAGCAGAGTAGACCCGCTGTAATTAATGGACGTAAATTAGTGATGTCCGTTAATTTCACTGAGGGGTGGAAGGCTTGGCAAGATCCAAGGGGGAAGGGTGTGTGAAGCTTGGTGAAGTCATGTGGCATAATAAGAATTATATCGTGTAATTGTCCTGTCTGTCGCTTTGCCCATCAGCCAAAGTTGGCCCACAAAGTGGGAGCCAAAAAGGTACCCCACCCCTGGTTGAATGGAGTTCGCATTGGAGGAAATTGGATTCCATCTCTACTTCCAGTAATTTGGCGATAGGAATAGTCCTGCCCAAATGGCTTTAATTAGCACAAGTTTGGAGAATGTTTGGCCCTCCAGTTTGGCCCTCCAGAATGTTTGCTGAACTATAACTGTAACTTTCACCACTGGCCATGCTTGCTGGGGCTGGTGGACATTATAGTGCAGCAATCTCTGGAGAGCCAAAGTTTCCCCATTCCTTTGACTTCAGTTACAGACTCCACAAATACACGCTGAAACAAGAGCCTTAATGCTATTTTGCAGCAAGCATATGCATGGGTGCAGATTTTTGGCTTAGGGTAGATTAGATTTCTTTCTCAAACTGAGGAATTGCCTCCAGAGGGCCAGATTCACAACTGTACTATTTTAGGTTCATTCTGGTGCATAATATTAAAGTTATTTGAATTATTATACTAGTCTAAAATTTTACCAGAGCGAATTATGCCTAGGATGAAACCATGGGAATTGTATGCTGAGAAGGTCTATTTGCTTTCTTAATATAAACTGCCCCTGAAACTGGCGCTTTGAACTGCCTGATGAAGTTATTCATCAGACAAAGAAAGACAGGTAGCAAAAATGTTACTTCTATTAATCCATCCAGATGTAGTATGGTGCATCAAAAATACAAGGCCACAATGTGCCGCTAGTACAAAGGGGAAAGGATATCCTAATCATTTTAAAGAGCTTTTATTTGCGTTCTGATTTTCTTTCTTTCTCTCTCCCCCCACCCCCCAGTTACCATAGCAGCACTTGAAACCCAACTGTGAAAGCTTTTGTTAGCACATGTTGCTACAGTCCAGTCCAAGGCCAAGCAACATGCAGGTTGGCAAATTCAGGGACAGTCACTCACTGCACAAAACAATCTGAGCATTCATCCCATAACTGTACCACTGTTCATTGACACTCGCCAAACCACCTGCTCTCCCTTAGGCCTAGGTGGCTTGTGAAAACGGGGTTGTGCAAACTGGGTTCAGGGCACTGTTTTGCAATTCCCCCAAGACAAAAACATTTTTCCCCCCTGCAAAAACAGAAAGTGTAAAGTAGCAGTGATTGCACACAAGCACACATGCAGCCAAAGGAGTTTTTCTTTTCTATACAGTATGTAGACCATTTATGTGACTAGCTGAGGGGAGAAGCGAGATTTATTTTTTCAATTAAAAATCGAATCATCAGTCATCAGTAGATGGGGGGGGTGGATAGAGAGAATAAGAACCAAAAGTATGTGCATATTATTTCAAATAATAATGTCACTTAATGATTGAGATCTTGTCTTAGAACAGTGGTATTCTGTTGTTCACTAAAAACAAGACTACTACACTAGTGACCAAAATTGTGGAAACCCTTTGGAAAAAGTGTATTTCCAAGGTTTGATGGCTCATAACACCTGATTGGCTCTCTAAACACTCATGCTCATTGGCTACATTCAAATGGAGAAAAGCTACTGCATATCAACCTAAGCAAGTTGTGCTTCCTTTTTCTGGTTATTTGACTATAATCTTTGATAGAATACAGATAACTGAACAAACTTTGTTGCATTATATTCTTCACTAAATTATCTTTCCATTGATATATAAGTTTATGGTATTACTCAAAAAAAAAAAGGTGGTGTTGTGAGCCATCAAACCTCAGAAATGCACTTTCTCCAAAAGGTTTCCACAATTTTGGTCACTGGTGTACTTCTATTGCATGTTTGGAGTACCTTTGGCCCTCCAGATACTTCCTGGGCTCCACCTTCGATTAGCCCTAACCTGCATGGCTAATGGTTGGAGTGATGAAAGTTGTATCTACTTCTAAAGAACCACAGGAAGACCATAAACCCACAGGAATGGGTTTGGTCCATATTTCTTCAGGGTGGCCCACAGTTAATGTTGGCTTACTACAACACACAATAGAAGTGATTGCAGATCTTCACTGTTTTGTCTAGCTGGGTCCTAGGACCCAATTCAAGGTGTTTAATCATTAGTATTCAAAGCCCTCAACAACGTGGACTGCACATATCTAAAAGACCACTTCCTTCCCTATAGGCTCCCTCTGGTGGGCTTAGGGTGCTGGTGGTCTGGGAGAAGGCCTTCTTCGCAGCAGCCCCTAAATTGGAGAAGTCCCTCCCCAGACAGGTGCATCAGGCAGCTTCATTATATAGCTTCTGGAGAATGCTAAAGTCACAGCTCTTTTCCCTGACTTTTTACACGTGATGTGCATATTTTTTTGGGACCCACCTTATTTTCGTTATTGTAAATTGTTTTAAACTGTTTTTAATATTGTGTTTTAATGTTGTAACCTGCCCTGGGGGGTTATGGTGAAGGAAGGATTAATAATAATAATAATAATAATAATAATAATAATAATAATACAGTGGTACCTCGGGTTAAGTACTTAATTCGTTCCGGAGGTCCGTTCTTAACCTGAAACTGTTCTTAACCTGAAGCACCACTTTAGCTAATGGGGCCTCCTGCTGCTGCCGCGCCGCGGGAGCCCAATTTCTGTTCTTATCCTGAAGCAAAGTTCTTAACCTGAAGCACTATTTCTGGGTTAGCGGAGTCTGTAACCTGAAGTGTATGTAACCTGAAGCATACATAACCCAAAGTACCACTGTAATAATAATAATAATAATAATAATAATAATAATAATAATAATAATAGCAACAGCAGCAATTGGAGCAACATTCAACATTTATGTTCTGATCTTACGCCCCAGCTAGTACTGCTCAGTATAGCTGGCATAGCAATTCAATCCAAGCTTTTCTGCTGAGATCTTGGCTGCATGCACACAACACCTTTAAAGCACAGCTGAAGCCCGATGTCCCCCCTCAAAGAATTCTGGGCACTGTAGTCCCCTCTCATAGTTACAATTCCCAGTCACCCTACAGTGCCCTGAATTCTTTGAGGGGGATAAGGGGCTTCAATTATGCTTTGAGGGAACAACGAGCTTCAACTATGCTTTGAGGGGGGATAACGAGCTTCAATTATGCTTTAAACGTATAGCCCAATTTAGTTTATGGCACTACCACAATTGTTATATTCAACCAGTTCAGCAGTCCTTCACTTGATCCTACAGATGATTAGCAACAATCTTTTGCCTCTGCAGACAGGGCTGAATAATAGAACACTGATTCATTTTGAGAATTATGTTTTCTCCACCTGAAGCTGCCAAGCTGTAGAAAACAACACGTGAGATTAAATCAAGCATTAGTGTAACAACAAAGAAGCCATGTTGGGTACATGTAAGCATAGAGTCCCTCCACCTGCTGAAAAAGTTCCTTCTTGATCTACCAAACTAGCGTTCTTGACATTGCTGCTATTATTTTCTGAATGGCCACATGTTGCTACTGATTCTAAGGTGATCACTTCAAATATGTAGGAAGGTGCACATTAGAAACCATGCTGAGATACCTAATTATCCTCCTGCCTTTGCCAGCAAAGCCGTTATCCCCACCCTCCCAAACGAATGCTCAGCTTACAGAACGCTACAAGATTCTGAAATATAATGTGAAAAAACACATTCACTCTCTGTGTGTTTTGATGATTTTTTGTCTTCTTATAAAGAAGGCAAAAACAAAACACACAGTGAAAAGTATATTTTTTCCTAGATTTATTTCCCCCCACAAATATGATATTCAGACTTAAAGGCTCCAAGACTCTAAAGTGTAAACAACACATGTAAAAGAG
This sequence comes from Podarcis vaucheri, assembly GCF_965113315.1. Taxonomy (NCBI): domain Eukaryota; kingdom Metazoa; phylum Chordata; class Lepidosauria; order Squamata; family Lacertidae; genus Podarcis; species Podarcis vaucheri. The sequence continues at coordinate 75,928,333 of NC_138762.1, read as the reverse complement.
TGAAATTGAACTAGAAGTCGCTTAAAGTTCTGTCCCCAAATAAACTTAATTCACAATCAGTTCAACCGGCAGTTATGGCTACTACTTTCAGGTGTTCAGATATTTTTGAATTAGTTCAGTGAACTTTATTGAGCAGCACTAGTTCATTCCAGGCACTGATATCTACATACAGTGGTACCTCAGGTTAAGTACTTAATTCATTCTGAAGGTCCGTACTTAACCTGAAACTGTTCTTAACCTGAAGCACCACTTTAGCTAATGGGGCCTCCTGCTCCCGCCGCGCCACCAGAGCACGATTTCTGTTCTCATCCTGAAGCAAAGTTCTTAACCTGAAGCACTATTTCTGGGTTAGCGGAGTCTGTAACCTGAAGCGTATGTAACCTGAAGCGTATGTAACCCGAGGTACCACTGTATTTTGTTTGCAATCTCTGTCCACATCCTAGGCACTTGTATTTACTGTCCTCATTTGTCATGAGTGCAAACTATTTTAGCCTTTTTTGTTTTGCTTGCCCAAATACTCCTCATATTTTAAATGAAGCTTTTAAAGGCACTGTTCCCTAGAATATTGTCATAGTTCAGAAAGATACATTGCTTGAACACTAGGAAATCCTTTTTAAAAACTATTCTATACACTATTTTTAAGTCAGACTATCTGCCAACAAATCTAGTACAAAGAGATGTGGAATCATAGTTGCATAGAATTAAAAGATAGAATCACGGGGGAGATTGCTTGTCCACTGATAGAAAATTGGAGCCTAAGAATACTAGCTGTAAGATAAGATTCGACTGGAATTAAACGGATGTCAGAGATTGAGTTGACTGAGTTAAAATTTAATTTGTAATTCCTGAAGAAGTTTGTTATTCATGAAATGGTCCCATATCAGAATGTAAAGCATTAAGCAGTCTCAGTGTTATCAAGGTAATTTAGCACAGATCTTTATTCTGTCGAGAGGAATTTATTAGTTTTCATAGATCTATCGCATGTTATTTGCTTGCTTGCTTAAAGGCATTTTTATCCCAACCTTCAATCACATTCACAGGGCAACTTACAAGAAATATTTTTTTTTAAATTAAGGGCACGTTTTATGGTCTCTTACAGCGCATCCAGAGGCCATAGGATTTTGCAGGTCTCCCTCTTCATGGGGGGAAAAAAGACTTTTTTTGAAATAATTTGACATTTCATATTTCAAAAAACCATTGAAGCATCTAAGTAGTCATTATGGGAAAATGAGAACTTGGTTAAGACTTCCATACATTCCACTGCACATTCTTCCCCCATTCTTCTGTTCCCTTTTTTACTACTTATCAGATCCTGTCATGTTACACATGGCATACACTTCAGCATGCATGTAAGTTTTCTGTGTCATTTCAAACAATAACATTTTTTAAAAAATTCCTTCCAGTAGCACCTTAGAGACCAACTAAGTTTGTTATTGGTATGAGCTTTCATGTGCATGTACACTTAACTCATACCAATAACAAACTTAGTTGGTCTCTAAGGTGCTATTGGAAGGATTTTTTTTGTTTGTTTGTTTCGACTATGGCAGACCAACACGGCGACCTACCTGTAACTAATGACATTTTAGTTTATGGTTTAGTATGGATTCTATTTTGAATTACATATGAGGGGCACCATAATCTTTTCAATTTTTTTTTATTTTTTAAATGATATTTATTGAAAAAGGAATTTTTTTAAAATTACAAGGAAAAAAGACAAGAACAGAAAAAGAAAAAGAAAAAGAAAATACCTCAGATGTCAAGGACGCCCCGTAGTTGGATCTCAACCAAAGATCTTAAGGGAGATATAGAGACAGATAGTCCCTGCTGGATCAATCCATCAACCTCTGGTGGATGATTTAGAAGGATTGGATCCGGCATCACTTATGCTGCGTGTGTGTGCCAGTATCCATACTCAGCAGTTACATCTCAACACAGCTCCTTCCTTGGAAGCATCTTCAAGGTTGAAGGTACACAACCTTGGCAATAAACGCTCATGGATGCCATAAAGATTCAGTCACATGTAGAGGTTTACTTGACAGGCATAAAAGCAAATTGGTAGGAAATATATATAGACGTTCACCACTGCCATGGTCAAGGCATGCTTAGAGTCCAACAAGAGTCCAAGACACACTCTCTGCTTCTCTCACCGCAAGATGCAAGCAAGAGACTCAGAACAAGTTACACAGTGTATCAACCATATTCGCAGTTTTGAAAGGACTGCATTGGGGAGAAAATTCACTTTAAAATATTAGGTTCAGCATCCTCCCCCAGACAATGCAATTAAGATACTAGATTCCAAACCTTAGTTTGGGGAAGTGAAGAGGACAGTATTTGCCAATTCAGTGGTGCATTGGTCATTGGTTAGCAACTCCATTAATAATGCAGATTGCAAAATGTCAAGTTTAACATTCCATCCTGCTGTTGGGGAAACCTCAGGCTAAGAAATGAATTTATAAAATAATTTCTTGGTAAATCAAACAACTGCAAGTCTGAATGAGCACTGGAGGAAGATTAAAGTTCTTATTTCAACCAAATGCCTTCCAGCATTGCAGGGTTATTACTGAAACAAAGTAGCCTTCCGATATGTCTCGCTTTGCGAAAGCGCTTTCTGTGTTACTGCGAGGGAAGATGACACACTTCGTGTTTGCAAAAGCTCTGATCTACCCACTGCTGAAGTTCATTCATGTGAGGGCACTTTTGTATCTCTTCTGTTACAACAATGGACTTGTAAGACTTCAAAAAGGGTTTGGCTTTTAGATGTCATCACTGACTCAGTTGCAAACCTCAGGAGTTGGTGGAAGTAGCTGTGAAAGCTTTACTTTCCCCTTTGAATGCGCTTCATATCTAAAGAGGCCAAGTTCTCAGGAAGTAGTAAGCACTCTTTTGAACTTGCATGTGTTAGTGACTGGGTGGGGAGGTCTGACAACATCACACCCACTTGCCAAGTAACAGCACTTTTCAATGAGTATTTGGATGGATAGCCTACTTCTAACAAGATGTGGTTGTTTGCAGGCAACACATTCATTTTTTCACATCAGATGGTGCTGTGTAAACAACGTCAGTGATAGATATGGAGTGGCACCTTTGCTGCAGCAACTGATGGGCTGGGTATTGTGTGGCGCTGCAGGGCATTGAAACTATGATGTAGTGCATTGAGCGGAAGAGGAGAGGAGAGGTGGGGATGGGGTCTGAATTTTGGCCTCGCGGAGGGCGATGCTGAAATGTGAAATACCCAAGTCCACCCCTACTCTGGGCTTTAATAGTGTGTGTACTTTCCAGTTTTCCAGCAAAATAGTATTGCCTCATGTTTAAATGCATACCAGACATGGAAAGTGTTAGAATGTAATTTATATAAGGGCAATTAACAGATGAAAATGTACAGTAACCTTTCTCGACGAATGTAATCTGCATTTTTTTATCACTCTCAACTTGTGCTTGTTTTCTTGTCACTGTTATTGTATTGAATGCCCTTTCTTGACAATAAATTTACATGGCATTTGCCTGCCTTTGTTTGGGGATTTCAACGAAGAAATAATTGCCTGTGCAGTTGAATTATTTGAATAGAAGGCGTGATTAATAAATTAAATAATGTGGAGGGTATTAATTCTTCACACCTTCCTGCGAATGTTCACAGAATGCATATTTAGTGTCAGCATTTAGTAGGGCTATGTGTTCTGTTTTGGTGGATCTGAAATCCTGAGCCAAATCCAACCCCTTCAAAAAGATTTGGGGCTCTTCTTCTGAGATGAATCAGGTGTCCCCCTGAGGCATCACAGACTGAACTGAGTTGCTCCTGAAGTCTTGTGGCCATTCAGAACTTTGTAGGGGAGTTCCCAAAGAACCTTAAAATGACTACATATCTTCAAACTCTCCATATGAGGACCAGAGGTGGAGGGGAAAGGGTGAGAAATAAGAAGGAGATGCAGTTTTATGACTGACAGCTTTGGCTTCCCACTAAGGGATAACTTTAGCAGAGATCATCCTTTTACTTCTGGTCAGAGTGCTTTAGGATGAGATGCAGAAGAACTCAACTTATCAGTTGGTGTCAATTGTGTAGGTAACACAAAGAAAAGCCTCAAACTGATTTTCATTCAGTATGGCTTCCTAACCCCTGCCCCTATCCTTCTGAAATGTAGGTCATTTAGCAAAAGCGGCTCACCCAGCAAAGTGCAGCCACAATATTAGGTCAACACACTATAAGTGCATCAGCAGGAGCAATGGATTGCCATCATCAGTGTCCCTGCCTTCTCATCTCTCCCCAATGGTAAACAGCAGTAGCACAACTGCTGCTAATCTTGCATTGTGAATCTGTCCCACTTCTGTTATTTACCAAGGGTCACATCGAAGACATATGCTATTTTCATAGAAATGACCCCCAAAACCACAACGAGTAAGCAAACCTCTTTACTCCATACTATAAAGATTGCATTTTCTCATCCACAAAAACATTCACAGTGATCATTCTGAACTTTTTCCTGTTCCTTAACTAAGATCACCTCTACAGTCTTTGCTGTTTTCAAATAAATTGCCCCCAAACCCACAGGGAGAGTAAGCAAATCCCTTTCCACCAGAATTTTAACATTTCTCCTTGCACATACATCTATCTGTCTGAAATTTGGCAGGCTTCATCTTCTCAAAAAGCACTTCTATGCGAACAAATGTCATTCATTTTGTTATAAATTGTTATGGCTATTTGTTGTTCTCTCCACTACAGTAAAGTATCAGTTTTTCCAAGGTGAAGTGAGCTTTTGAAAACCAATCTGAAGTGACTATTGCTGAGGTGGTCTTTTCTGAAGCAACCAACCTTCCAAAATCTTGTCTTCAGCACATACTCCTAGTATTTAAGCTAGAGATGGGTGAACTACCCCCATGACCACCAGTTCAAGGTGGATTTCCTGAAACATAAGCCGGGTGATTTACAAAAGGGGGAAAAATCAGAAATTAGCTTGCCATATTTCCAAGACAATCCAAATCCAATCTACCCATCACCCACCATCCTGAGTTCCCAAACTTCCTCTCCCTTGTACACTTACTACTGTAAGTCCATTTCTCTTCCCTTACCCATCAAATCCCCAAACCACTTCCCTTCAACTCCATCCCCACCATACTGGAAATTCAAATGCAAGCTAGAACGTATTTTGTGGAGAACCCAAGAGTCTGCTAAGTTTGTTCATCACATACTGTTGCTGAGCAACCCAAATGTATTTCAAAGAGGTTTGCGGAGAAGCAACTCATCATTGTTTAAGCTCTTTAACCCTGATGATAATCCACAAAATGATTTTGTCTCAGAAATGTGAGCTCTGCTGTTGCTGTATCACATTTGTTTCCTCATATATTTTGAAATTTACTTCCTGTCATGATATAGCATCTCCCAGTAAATCCTTGGCTGAATCCAGGTCTTAGGTACACCATAAGGTTGAGCCCTGCCCCCAACTCTTCCTATTTTGTACATTCTAACCCAGTTGATGGGGCTTTCCTCCTCTTACTTAGAGAGGTGTCTCAGTGGGAATGAACATGTTACCAGTTATGTACCACAAAGAAATGAAATAAATTTGATATCCATTTTCTAAAAATTGTCTAGCTGAAATTGTCTTGGGGAGAAATAATTTTTACAAAATAATGCACTGTTACATTTCCCTAAATTCAGCTACCACCTAATTATCATCCATCTCAGGTTACTGCTTTCATGCTAATGCCAGTTTTCTCAGGCCAGATATAGACAACTTTGATTTCCAATTTTAATTTTATGATCTCTGACAGTGAAGAAACACAAAGAAACAAAAACACAGAGCTTTCATTTATAAAGCAACAGAGAACTTCAGGGGACAGTCTCGTTCCATGTGAAGTCTTTCTCTCTCACACTCTCCACCTGAATGAACATGAACTCTGAAATGTAATTTTGAAAGAAAAGCTAATGAGGGTATGTTTGTGTTTCTGCTAATTCTTCTTAATTGCCCACATTTTTTCCTGCAACAGGTATCATCTTTAAAAGCAAACACAAAAATGCAGTTTCTTCAAGCAGTATATGGATGAATGGAATATTCTGGGAGTTGTAGTCTTTCAAACAGAGCTTTGCAAGTATATACCTGTATTGGAACACTACAGCTCCAGGAACTTCCTAGTGTCACAGGCTGTGAAACCAACTCCATCGTGACTAGAGTAGGGGGGAAGTTGAGGACAACCAGCACAGTAAATCATGAACACATCTGAGTGTTGGAGTAAGTGAGAACTGGAATGTACAGTCAGTGGTGTACCGTGCTTTGTGGGAACAAAGCAGAGTTTATGCTGGCTTTCCTGGTTCTTTTTTTGCCATTTGGCTGAATGTCTACAGCTCAGCCTCAGAGCAAGGCAGAGGGCGCTTTTAAAAATGTGCATGCATTTGAATTAATTAAGATATGCAAATGAGTGCTGACTGCCTGGTTTCCTTTCTTTTGAGTGGGGTGATAATTGTAAGATGGAGAGGAGAAACACTTGCTAAACCATTGAACTCAGAGTGTTTACATTAGGCCAAAGCCTCTCTACAAATACGCTCCAGAGTTCCCTCAGTCGTTTGTCTGTTGGCTTTCTTCACAAAATGGCAAGAGACTTACGACATCCTTCCATCTGTAACAGTTAATACATTCAATCTTAAAACTTGGAACTTCTGAACGTCTGTATAATGTGGATTGAGCAACTGGATTTAGAAATATGTCATGCACACAAAATGAATCCCTTGAGCTGGGAAGGCAGAACTGAACAACTCATTCCTCTTATGAGCATGGCTGGTCTCCCAGATATGACAAGGATATCATTCATTTGGAAAATAGACTTCATTTTTGAGAAATGCCCAAGTGCAGAAAAATATGGACTTACACAGTTCTGAACAGTGTGCTTGTGAGCTTTGCATTTTACTATTGCACTTCTCAAACTGCTGCCGTATGATAAGCAAGGTTAAGAGTGATATATCATAGCCGAAAAGGTTTCAACTCCCATCAAGTTCCATTGGCCATAGTGCCTGGAACTGATGAAGATGAGCGTCTAACAACATCTGGAGGACCATAGGTTCTCAAGCCTTGTCCTACAGCATCCCTAGTGCTGTCAACATATAGCAACCACAACAGAATACAGTGGTACCTTGGTTTACATACACTTCAGGTTACAGACGCTTCAGGTTACAGACTCCGTTAACCCAGAAATAGTACCTCGGGTTAAGAACTTTGCTTCAGGATGAGAACAGAAATTGTGCTCCAGTGGTGCGGCAGCAGCGGGAGGCCCCTTTAGCTAAAGTGGTGCTTCAGGTTAGAACAGTTTCAGGTTAAGAATGGACCTCCGGAACGAATTAAGTTCTTAACCCGAGGTACCACTGTACTGAGTTAGCTCAGAGATCCATGGGCACAGAATCAGGCCCCAATTGGCCATTCTTATGGACTGCTATTCCTATTCATCAGTTAATAAAATCAAGCTATCAGGTTATAGTTGGGTGGCAAACCTAGGGTCATCCCACAGATGAGTTATATACCACATACTTTGAATCAGTGCTTTTTTTCTATATAAAAATGTTTAGGGGTGCTCTCATTCTGACTCAAAAAAAATCACCATTTTATGGTTCAAATCAGAGAAAATAAATTCACTAAATGGACAAAAGTACACAGATTTACAAAATGTCTAGGGGTATGCGTACCCCTGCGTACCCCCAGAAAAAAAATCACGGCTTTGAAGAAATACATTGCAAACCACAGGGTGGTCAAAGTATAGTGAGGTTCATTCTTGGAACAATTCAAGAATTTGTGTGCTTTCTATGTGCTTTCTCACTGTGAAACATGTCTGTCTGATCCTCACCTGGAGCTGATTTTCACCACATGAAAGCTTCCGGAATAAAACATCTCAGGTATCAGCACTTGGCTTGGCCTAATGCAGCTGGGAAAGAACTGTACCCCCTCCGCAAAAAAGAATGTTCCTCTGGAAGCACAGATCTGGTTCGCTTGAGGTTGAGTAGGTATGCTTAAACATATACATTAGGCAGCGTCAAGCTACTGTATGTGTTCGACAATTTTTGCCCTACACGCACGATGAATAAGCTCCATAACTACAGCACTTACATAGCAAAGGAAAGCTGTGTTTACCATTAATACTCTGTTGAACTAGGAAATGTCAGTTTATGCTTGAAATGTGGCATGCTAGGTTTCAAGTAAACTGTGAGAGAAACTATAATATGCTCACACAAACTGCATTTGGACTCTACATTTTTTAAACGCTAGAAACAATATAGCAGCCTACATTTGAAGCTGTGTTTCTGATAATTTCCAGGTGTGTGTGTGTGTGTGTAACCTATTGTTTTGAATGTAAGAACATAAGAAAATAGTCTTGCTGAGGAGTGATGACATCAGCAACAAATATAGAAGCTTAACTGACTCCCCGTCCTGAGACTGGCGTGATATTTCTTAAATAACACCTAAAAGCTGAAGACCCTCTTGTAAATTAAAGCCGAAAACTAAAAAAGGATTGCTAACTGCCTCATCTCTAACAAAAAACAAACTGAAATTTACATGAATATTTCAGAGAGAGAGAGAGAGAGAGCGCACTACAATTTTCTGGGTGGTGTAACAATCTCTCTTCACAGGTGTTATAAGAAAAAAACTGCTCGACCTGGCTCGCCAAACTGTTATAAGAAAAAACTTTCCCTTCTGGGGTAACCAAGAGCCCATATAGAGTCCTTATGTAGGTTCTCTATTGGTAGGAGAAAATAACAGAGGCCAACCATAGAATATTGAGAAGCAAAGCAACTAGTAAGCATGGTCTTTATTAAACTGTTGCAACAAGGACCCCACTCACCCCACGCAGGGAGGGAGGAGAGGAACCTAGAACATTGGTGTGCAAGCTCTTATATAGACTTTTGAAATTGCCTACCCTGTAGCTCGAGGACCCCCCCCCACACACACACACACACAAAATAAATACCATACATACATCACAGAAAGAGGGGATCCGCAGCAGAAATTTGAGTGTGTTGCTTCTCTCCTGTCTGCCAGGTTACCTGTTAATACCTCATCTGATTGTCTTTTCTGGGTAGTCTGGCTGTTCCTTTGAGATGTAAATAGTTCCTGAATCTCTTAGGCATATTGATAGTGTGCTCATCTTAACAGATACTTGCCAGACTGTGTTTACAGGGAGGTGTAAGCCCCTACAGTCCAAAGACAATTGGAAAGCTTTTCCCATTTCCTTCCTCTTTGCAGAGAAATATTTGAGGTCAATTTGGGAAAGTCAAAATGGTTTCAGGATTGTTCTCCTGTACTATTTCAGATACGTGGTTCATATACTTATGTATGTGTTTGCATTGTACATTTATGAACATTTATTTTATATATATATATATATGACCTTAGAATTCCTATAACACAGGGAAATCTAGGAACTCTAGGGGCAGGGCTTCTTTTTCAGCCAGAACTAACCGGAACTCGTCTTCGGCACCTCTCAGGTGGGCACCATTGCCATTATAAGAGAACAAGGGAGGCACTCATGGTGAGTTCTGGCACCTCCTTTTCTAGAAAAATAGCACTGTGTAGGGGAATAGGAGTTTCCAAACAATTTTCAGCACCCTTCACAAACTACAGTCCCCAAAATGACTATTTAAAGTGATATTATGGTGTTTTAAACGTATGGTGTTGCCTCAGTTTCAGTAAACATATGAGAAAATACTACTCTGAAACTCATATAGACATGGCATCTTACCCCTAACAAATTAAATTATACTAGCAACACTTTAAATAAAAAGTGATATAGGGGATGTGATACATAAGAAACATTTCCAACCCCCCTCCACCACCATGTTGTGAGACTGCGTAACTATAAATCATTTTCGACATGAGGTATTTTGTGAAAGTGATAACAGGTCAACAAATGCAATATAATCCACAACTGGCTTTATTATCAGTTTTTGATGGTTCGAATTCTATCTTGCATTCCAAAGATTAAATAACATTTCTGATGGTGGTTGCTTGTCAGTTGAAAAGTAAGCATGGGCAGTGGCGCGGGGGGGGGGGATAGAATAGGCTTATGTTTAAATAGATGGTATGTAAAGGTTTGGTAGCTTTCTTTAGCTTTTAGCTTTTTAACAGGGCAAGTGAAGTAGACGCGAAGACACAAGAACACCTTTGGCATAACTGTCTCTGTTTCCTTAGCCGTATCAATAGGTCACAATACCAGCATGAACCACCATCTGAACATGGTGATTTATTGAAAGACACTTTGGCTTAGATTTGGGAACAGTATGGCAAATGTAACTGTGAACGGATGTGCTGAGATATTACGTTGTGTTTTACCTATCTCTGTATGTATGTAGTGGGGAAAATTAAATAAAAATATTCTAGAAAGAAGGCCCGTGCAGGATCAGAAGATCCATCTAGTCTTGCGTCCTGTTCCCCACATGATATTCTGTTGTTGTTGTTGCTTAGTCATTTAGTCGTGTCCGACTCTTCGTGACCCCATGGACCAGAGCATGCCAGGCACTCCTGTCTTCCACTGCCTCCCGTAGTTTGGTCAATCAAACTCATGCTGGTAGCTTCGAGAACACTGTCCAACCATCTCGTCCTCTGTCGTCCCCTTCTCCTTGTGCCCTCCATCTTTCCCAACATCAGGGTCTTTTCCAGGGAGCCTTCTCTTCTCATGAGGTGGCCAAAGTATTGGAGCCTCAGCTTCAGGATCTGTCCTTCCAGTGAGCAGTCAGGGCTGATTTCCTTAAGAATGGATAGGTTTGATCTTCTTGCAGTCCTTGGGACTCTCAAGAGTCTCCTCCAGCACCAATGATATTCTGTAGAATCCTCCAACTCAGGCTGTTAATGAACAGAAGTGAAGAATAGCATTTTGCCTAATATTGCTGATCCCATAAGTGTTAGGAACTTGGATGTTTGTTTGTTTGTTTGCAATTAAAGCAGGGGTTCTAGGCACCTAATGGTGCAGATAGTCAATAGTTGGCTGAGTCAGATTAGACCAGTTAAGTGGTCTGATAAAGACAGAAACCAGGTTGAAGCGGGCTAACTGCTATATTCCCAATGACTGGCAAAAGCATTTTTCTTTGTAGTAAAACAAACCCCTCCAATTCTGTAGTCCTACAAAAAGATTTCCTCTCTCCCAGAAGGAAAAAGATGAACACAGATAGCAAATTCCAAGGTGTGTGACATAGAAATTAATTGCTTCTTTTTTAAAAAATGATATTTATTAAAGTTTCAAAGAAAATATTACATAAATAAAAAGAGGGGGGGAAAGAAAAAGAAATAAAAAGGAAAAAAGTACAAAATACAGAAAAAAGATAAAAAACACTTTAAAAAAACACATCTTTCCATACGTTACATTTCATTTCCTTACTTCCCTGACCTCCGCACACCTCCCTTTTTTGTTTTCCAGTTCTGTTAGTTAATTCAGCAATTCCTTTCCCTCTTTGTTTTTGTCTTAATCCTTTAACTTAATATATTATAACTTTGAATTTTCACCTATTAACAATCCATTTTTACATACACCTTTATAACATTACTGCTAAAACCACTTAACTTCATTCTGACATCATTCTAACATTCATTAATTTTGCAATTAAATTTCTTCCAATCTTCTTCCACCGACTCTTCTCCCTGGTCTCGGATTCTGCCAGTCATTTCCGCCAGTTCCATATAGTCCATCACCTTCATCTGCCATTCTTCCAGAGTGGGTAAATATTGTGTCTTCCAATACTTTGCAATAAGTATTCTTGCTGCTGTTGTGGCATACATAAAGAAAGTTCTGTCCTTCTTTGGCACCAATTGGCCAACCATGCCCAGGAGAAAGGCCTCTGGTTTCTTCAGGAAGGTATATTTATATACCTTTTTCATTTTGTTATAGATCATCTCCCAGAAAGCCTTAATCCTTGGGCATGTCCACCAAAGATGAAAGAATGTACCTTCAGTTTCTTTACATTTCCAACATTTATTATTGGGCAAATGATAGATTTTTGCAAGCTTGACTGGTGTCATGTACCACCTGTATATCATTTTCATAATATTCTCTCTTAAGGCATTACATGCCGTAAACTTCATACCTGTGGTCCATAACTGTTCCCAGTCAGCCATCATTATGTTATGTCCAACATCTTGTGCCCATTTAATCATAGCAGATTTCACTGTTTCATCCTGAGTATTCCATTTCAACAGCAAGTTATACGTCTTTGACAAAATCTTAGTTTTAGGTTCTAACAGTTCTGTTTCTAATTTTGATTTTTCCACCTGGAAGCCAATTTTCTTGTCGAAATTAATTGCTTCTTGTCCTTTATCAATGACTTGTGAATTAAAGGCAGGGAAAGCTAGTGATGCTTTTTTTAAAAAAAATAATAAACAGTTTTGAAGAATGGTCGGAAAATAAATAAATAAGCCAGGGACGGGGGGGATTCAGAAGAACACAATCCATAATTTTGCTTGGCAGGCCATGTTTCCGCTCCATCAGATGGCAAAAACGAAGGCCTCCTTTAGCGAGATGATTTCTATACAGTACAGCCGAATATGGCAATTGCTAGGTCAGGTCAGCCTATTTAAGTGGCCTCCTTCCAGCACTTCTCAAAACCTTATAATTCCAGGAAGGTCATGTAGGTAATATTTATAAAGTCAACTGTCCACAGAGGAAATTGCTTTCTATGCATTCATAGTGACATTGCCACTATGGGGGGTTATTGGCTTGTTGATTTTATTTTGATTATGTATTTTGTGGTTTTGTTCTGTGAACCACCCTGAGACCTCCGGGTATAGGGCAGTATATTATTATTATTATTATTATTATTATTATTATTATTATTATTATTATTATTATTATTATCTCTAACCAGAAAGCTTGCCCATTATTCCTAATAATAATGCCAACTGACCAGCTGCGTGGGAAGCAGTTTGCTTTTGCTGTGTCGCTTGGAACTGCTCTTTCACATGACAGCATCACAAAATTGCACCTAATTTTCTCCGGCAACCTTGGAAGGAGGGTGGTCTCGTTGCCACCCCCCAAAGTATGTGCTCTGCCACTTGGCTAAGAAAAGATTAATTTCAAGAGCATGAGACTTCGTTATTAGAGGATTAGGAAATGTCTTGACATTTTAAAGCTGCAGAGGATATTTTACGGTGGCAATTTTGCAATGAAGCACAGTTTGAAAAGTTTTTAGATATACTTTGATATACCTTTTTGTACTTATGATGGTGGTTGTGTTGGCGATTTTGGCTCAGAACAGAAACAGTTTCGTTTACCAATGCAGATTTGAAAGGCCCTTCCTAATGCTAGAGAAATGCTACCTTTACTTTTGAGGAACTTGTATATAAATATTGTGGTTCGAGGACCCGACCCAGGCGAAGTGAAATAAAGACACGAGGACATGTGATGTAAGGTTAATGGGCTAGAAAAGGCCACAACTTTATTGGTTACAGCAATTGAAAAGGTATTGGCTTAGGCATTGGATCGAAACAAGTGGGTTCTTCACCAGTAGGTGGAGCCTGTTGATGCTAATCCAACTATAGGCTCACCCCTGCTGTCACCGAGGGTCGTGCCAAGGCCTCCCGCCAAGCAGGCATCGGACAGAATACACGACCCCCAGATTCCTTTAACGGAATACCCCTAAAAATTGAAGGCATAGGCGATGGCCACACCTAGCACGTCCACACAGCGCAACACATTATTCCAATGCCTAACCTACCCACCAATACCACAAAAGTTGTGACGATTGCTATGAGGTAGGCGAAAAAACCAAAAAGCCTAACGCCAAATGGAAAAACTCCTACCAGGCCCCCCAGGCAACCGGGGCGACCAACCTAAGGTCCATAGCAAGGCCAAAAACCTAAGCCCTAACTAAAAGGGAGTGGAGGGTGGGTGACTCGCGATGGACGACGGAAGAATGAGGCCGGGGAAGGCTGGCGCCGCAGCAAAATGCTGCTGAACACGCCCCCTCCGTGGCTCCCGGTTGGATGGCCACCGAGGGAGCGTGAGCGCCAGCCAGGTGAGCGGGCGGGCAGGGGGCCACGCCCCCTGCTAGCCGGAGCTCGGGCCCCGACCACAACCCCTCCCCTCTCTTTCAGGGAGGAGAGTCTTTCACAGAAGTGATTTTTCACATGAAAAGGAATTCATGTGGGAAAAATATTACACCTGATTTGAGTCTGCCTTGCAGGACTTCAAAAAAATAGCTGTCAACCGTCCCTTATTTGGCGGGAAAGTCCCTTATCCCAGCGCCGTGTCCCGCTGCTGTCCCTTATTGATTATGTCCCTTAAATTTCCCGGGTTTCAAAGGAAGCTGCTCCTCTCTCTCCCTCCCTCCCTGCCAGCCAGGGAGGAGGGAGGCTCCAACTGTATTGCTTGGCTGCATTGCTCACCCAATAAGAAGTCTAAGAATGACTTGGGGGTGGAGCTTGCGTGCCTTGTGCTGATCAAATCGGCTGCATTGCCTGGGGACTCGCCTTTGCTCAGTGCTTCCCAGCGGAGAGGTGACGGTGGTTTTCCTTGCTGCATCCCCTTTGCCGGGTTGCTGCACTGTGGGAACCACCACTTGAGGCTTCATTTGGATGCTGGCTGGACTTTCTGCCTTTGGCTTGGAGGGGCTCAGAAGTCGAACATACCTGTGCTCTGAAAATCCCTTATTTTGGCTGCTGATCCCTTATTTTCGAGGCTGCTGGTCCCTTATTTTCAAATCTGTAAGTTGACAGCTATGTTCAAAAGCTATGTTCAAAAGTTATATAAATTAGGAGTGTTCATACACGGAATTCAGTGAATGTGCAATCTCTGAACCTGTATACACAGACAGGTGAGCTGTACAAATCAACAAGTGTATACTATTTCACACAAACACTTGTCCATGTGTCAAATAGGGATGTCAGAGAATTCTGAGAAGAATGGAAATGGGAGCAGCATTTGCAGCTGTTCTCTTATTTGTCTCATGTTTGGAATGGAGATCAATCCATCTAATGAAATGGGGATTCACTCATGTTGTTTTCAGCCTGCAAATGAATGCAAAACGTTTTATTGTACCTCAACCCTATTTGGAGTAAAACACCGCATTTCAGGACCTTTGGACAAAAAAAATGGACATAATTAATCCAATTATTCTTTACAATATGACCTAAGTCACAAAAATAAATTCAATCATACAGTGGTGCCTCGCAAGACGAAATTAATCCGTTCCACGAGTCTCTTCGTCTAGTGGTTTTTTCGTCTTGCGAAGCAAGCCTATTAGCGGCTTAGCGGATTAGCGCTATTAGCGGTTTAGCGGCTATTAAAGGCTTAGCGGCTTAGCAGCTTAGAAAGGGGGAGCGAAAAAAATCGCAAGACTTTTTCGTTTTGCGAAGCAAGCCCATAGGGAAATTCGTCTTGCGAAGCGCATCGAAAAACAGAAAACCCTTTCGTCTAGCGGGTTTTTCGTCTTGCGAAGCATTCGTCTTGCGGGGCACCACTGTATCATACTTAAGAATTTCAAACTCAGTGGCAAATGTGGGACTATATCAAGTATGGTTGTCGATTGTTAAATCTGCCAGATGTTAGACTGGCTATGTGGTGCTTTAAGTGCAGCTTTGTTTGTTTATTAATTCCATCTGTAGGCTGCTTTTCCATATAAATATGTTTATATGGTGGTGTGGTGTAGTGGTTAAGAGTGGTAGTCACGTAATCTGGGTAACCGGGTTCGCGTCCCCGCTCCTCCACATGCAGCTGCTGGGTGACCTTGGGCCAGTCACACTTCTTTGAAGTCTCTCAGCCCCACTCACCTCACAGAGTGTTTGTTGTGGGGGAGGAAGGGAAAGGAGAATGTTAGCCGCTTTGAGACTCCTGAAGGGGAGTGAAAGGCAGGATATCAAATCCAAAATCTTCTTCTTCTTCTAATATGGCTCATGACACAACAGAAAATGCAAATCATGATGATAGTGCTCAAATGCTAGATCACTTTCAAACATAATATGGCAATCCAAAGAATTCCATTTGATAATATAAACTCTAGGAAAAGTTAAATTATTATAAAATAAACCATAAGTAAAATGTAGCAATATCAATCAAATAGAATAAGACTACAATAAAGTTGCATTCCCATTGAAGATAAATGGCTGTATATTGTTTAGAGAAATTAAGGTTTTAAAGCAGGCATAGGTAAACTCTGGCCCTCCAGATGTTTGGGACTACAATTCCCATCATCCCCAGCTACCAGGACCAGTGGTCAGGGGTGATGGGAATTGTAGTCCCAAACATCTGGAGGGCCAGAGTTTGCCTATGCCTGTTTTAAAGCCTTCATGGTAAAGTGAGTTCCAAGCAAGTTTTGTCTCTCTTTCCTTCTTCTTTGCTGGTCTGTTCCTGGATGGGAAAGCACCTTGGAACCTTCCCCGTGGCAGAAGAAAGGTGGGCTATAAAACTTTATTTAAATAAAGGAGTCATCACGCATAGAAACTTGCATATTCTTTAGGTACCAGAAGACTTGGGCAGCTTATGAGTAACTTACTATTTCTCCTTACACCAGGCAGCTCCTAACAGATTTACATGGGTGATGCACTAGTACCTATTTTGCAGTCGTCTAAAGTGATAAAGAGGTGGGACGCGGGTGGCGCTGTGGGCTAAAGCCTCAGCGCCTAGGGCTTGCCGATCGAAAGGTCGGCGGTTCGAATCCCCGCGGCGGGGTGCGCTCCCGCTGCTCGGTCCCAGCGCCTGCCAACCTAGCAGTTCGAAAGCACCCCCGGGGGCAAGTAGATAAATAGGTACCGCTTACCAGCGGGAAGGTAAACGGCGTTCCGTGTGCGGCTCTGGCTCGCCAGAGCAGCGTTGTCACGCTGGCCACGTGACCCGGAAGTGTCTCCGGACAGCGCTGGCCCCCGGCCAATAGATGTGAGATGGGCGCACAAACCCCAGAGTCTGTCAAGACTGGCCCGTTCGGGCAGGGGTACCTTTACCTTTACCTTTAAAGTGATAAAGAGCATGTGCTTTTTTTAATTTGGTGAACTCCTATCTCAGGTCTGAGGCTTAGCCAGCTTTAAAAATCCTTGGCTTTGTATCATCTGCAGAAGCAGAAGCATTAGTCTCTCTTATCAGATAGTGAGTGTCAGAAGCAATCGGAGTCTTCTCATTTCTAACATTCCCAGCCTCTTAGATTAGATCTCAGCTGGTCTTATTGTCCTCCTAAAACCAAAGCCAGCTCTGGTTTGTAGACAAGCTGTGTAAATATACATGCATATTCCCTTCCTAGTCATAAGATGAAGCAAGAGAAGCAATGTAACAGATTCTTAAACACACATATTCATGCCATCCAGGAACTACTTTTTGAATCACAGCAGTCTTAACTTCCATTTTAAAATATGGGGGCACATGCATGTGATTATCTGGATAACAGGGTGTCAGACGTTCTGTTCTCCCTCGAACAATAATCAGCTCCTTGCACCTACTTAACCTTTAAAATTGTGATATTTTTTGGTGGAAAAGGTGAGCGGCAAAAGGTGGAAAGGGGGACGGTTTCTCATCAGATCACATGGAAGCCATCTCTATTCAGATAGCTAATTTACATGCAGGATAGCTTCCAAGCATTAGGTGATAAAATAACCACTCTGCTCACCCACCCAACTCACAGAGAAGACAAAATCAGAAATGCCGGAAACTGGAATTTATCACACTGAACAAATAAAGGATTTAGTTTGAGAGACTTACTCCTAAAGCTGGCTGACCAGGCACCAGAAGATCCATGTCTGTGGTTTAATTGACCAGGCTAGGCAGAGAGCCTGATCAATTTTCTATTGGAAGGGTGGAAAAACTTGGTGCCATATGTGGAGACAGCCCAGATGGGCATTGAAAAGGCTCCTAGGAGCCTGGGTCTCTGCCCAAAAGAAAATGCTCTTCCCCAGGAATTTATTATTGTCTTCAGCAATTGACAAGTTAAAGAAAAACTAACCAAGGTGTTAAGGGGAAAGGGGCAGGTTGAGGATGAAGGGAAACCAATACTATTTTTGCAAGACTTGAGTGTTGATGCATTCCATTGCAGGAAATTCTGAGACACATCCTGGACCTGAAATTTCTTTGGAAGAGGGCTGTCCTCTGAAATAAGACACATGGCCACCCTAGCTACATCCTAGCCTTTTGTGTCCAGGACAGCTGGCATATTAAGAGAACATTGATATCGCTCCATTCCTTGCCACGAGAAAGCCTCTGAACATAGAAAATGAGGCCTAGCACAGCCTATCCTCAAATCTTATCTGCCCTGCTTTGTAGCCTTTGCTATTCCAGAGCCTTGGAAATATGTGGCCGAGGGACATTCCAGTATGCCCATCCATATGCCGTTTGTAGAATAGGCCAGAAACCATCCATAAAGCAAAATGTGCTAGGTCCATTCCAGAAATGCTCCAGAAGGTGGTGCTGGATGCCAACTCCTAACAGTCCTAGCCAGCATGGCCAGTGGTAGGGGATGGTGGCAGTTATTGTCCAACATAACCTAGTCATTCTTTCTCAACCTTGGGTCCCTAGATGTTGTTGGACTCCCATCATTCCTATCCAGCATGGCCAGTGGTTGGGGATGATGGGAGTTGTAGTCCAACAACATCTAGGGACCCAGTGTTGAGAAAGGCTGACCTATAGGGCCACAGGTAAGTTCTCTTCTAGCACTAAGGAGGCCCCAGTAGAGGGAGGTTGGAGGAGAAGTGATGGGACAAAGAGAAGGGATGTCACTCTATCCACCAGCAATTATCATAGGGCAACTCTTGTATATTCTGTATGGGATGGGCATAGCATTTGGTCTTAAAATTGTCTGAGTTTTCTCCATTTCCTCCAGTGCAATTGTCATTTTTTAAACTGAGCATGGTCTAAGTGGACTATGGGGTTAATCAACATATATGAAGATTATGAATAGAAAAGTTAGATTGATGTTAGGAAATACTGTCTAGAAGAATTAAATCAATCACCTTTCTAAATTATAGGATTACCATATATCTGATGAGTCTTTTTCTTCTAACCAAATTTAAGCCGTGTGTGTGTGTGTGTGTGTGTGTGTGTGACAATTTTGTCATTTGGCTATCTAGCCATAATGGGTGTTAATACTCTTCTAAAGTCATTTTCGGTCAATAAATTACTTGCAACAAACCTTCCAAGAACATTTATTAAGGTGGATTAAATTCCACACAGCCATGTGTTAAGAGCAGAGATAGTGGCTAGTATCAACATTGTCTCCATTATACGGCCTTTCTCAAAAATATATCTCACATCTTTGTCTGCAAAGGAGTCATTGATCTTGAAATTTATTTTTGAACTTGCAATGTGACTGTAACCTCAATTTTGTTGCAGCACATTTCTCCGGCAATGAATTCCCTGCTGTCTTAAATAGATGTCTGACAGTAACACCAAGGCCACCTTTCTTAAAATGCTCTTGATTAGTCAAGCTGGTTTTCACACCTCTTTACAGGGTTATTAACATCCACACTTTTAATCTTTATTAAGGCCATTTTTAAAACTATCATTTAATAATAATAACAACGTACATAGAATTTTCTGTCAGCCGCCAGGGTTCCAAAATAAAGCTACCTCAAAACATCAGAGTTGCACAGTAAGGCTCATATCACATCTGTGAGTAAGAACGATGTTCCCCCAGAGGTCCTCTGGCTGGTCAAGTCACCGTTTCTCTCCCATCCTTTCATAGAATGTTTCATGGTCAGGGGATGGAAAGATAAGTCTGATGGGGATGAAGAGAAGGCAAGACTGTCTTAATTCTGCCTTTGTTGCTGTTTTCCAGACAGAGGGGATGAAAGTGCATGTTCATGTGAATCGCAGCATGATTTCTTCCATGTGCCCCTCTGTCCCCACCTCTCTCTCATTCTGTTTGCAGATGTGATGCCAAACTCAGAAACATAAAGTACATTTGAGGGTTGTTTTCCATATGCCACTTGCCTCCAGTCCCTCTTGGCTTTCACTGCCATTTTGATCCCACCCAATTCCTCTTCACTCTTTTCTTCCCGACTTTCTGGCAAAGGCAAGAGATGACAGAACAGGACGATGTGAGAGGATGAGAATTCTCTTCTTTATCTGCCTCTCTAGTGACCCATCCTTTGCAATTCTGGGCTTGGAAATAGCTTGACAAAGCAAGAGGAGATAGAGTGAGAGAAAGCCGGAGGGAGAAGAGGATGAGAGTTCTTCCTTGTCTGCCTTCTCTTGTCTTTTCAAGCTAGAAATAGCTTGGATGGAAACGAGGTAGAGGGAGTTGTTTGCAGAATCCTGTTTCTGCAAGAGTCATGTGGAGGGGGAAATGGACTGGCAACTGGCATGTGGTGGGGATGGGGGAGAGGTGCAGTTCAAATTTAAATGCAAATATACCATATAAAAGAAACATAGTCACCCTCTGAAATTCAAACTTCTTTGAATTGTGCAATGCAATGGAGTTCTCAATGCAGTGTGCACATAAATGCATATATTAATGAATAACAAACTATATGGGGAAATAACTTTCAAAATGTGTACATTAGTCAAAACTGCATACAAAAATAAGTTTGGAATCATGGAATTGTAGACTTGGAAGGGGCGCTTAGAATAAATTTAGTGTAAATTTACTATAAATTTATTATGATGAATTTATACTAAAATGCTGGTGGATTTTCAGGATGGTTTTTTTTAAAAAAAATGCAGTTCAGATAACTGAAGTTAAGATTGGGGGAAATGACAAACTCGGAGGTCCAAAATCGACATATTTCTCCCTCCATACGTGAGGGCGGGAAAGTGAGTTTTCATAATCAAGTTTGGGCCACATATGCAGCAAGGGGGGGGAGGGAATGTGAGAATTTGAACTAGAATCTGGTGGTAAAAAGCATGGGGGCTCATAGGTGAATAATCCAAGCACAAGCATGGAGAAAAGTATAGCTTTGCAAAGTAAAAGACACAAAAGACATGTGAAACAGTCTCCTGATTGTTACCTGGTTTCTGTTCATTTTAAATATGAAAAGCCCCTGTCAGAGGCTATAAATCTGATCAGAGAAGGAGTGGGAGGAGGGCTGCTTGACCATTTTGTCTGGTGGATTCCTACCCTCAACTGCTTTCCTATCTATATGATAAATGATAAAGGTACTCAAATCTTCCATAGTTTAAAAGCAGCTTGATGACAGCAATTTTGATTAGCAAAGTAGCATAAGGGGGAAAGGTTAAGTGCTCCTCCCCTTTCCTGCTCCTAATCAAACCTGCAGTCTCACAGTCTCCTGAGAACAGTTTTCCTGCTGAAACAATGAAGGGTCAATGATGTAGTCTATGTTTTTGAGACACCTCAAATATTTTTTCTAGCATTACCAAAATAATAATAATAATAACAATTATCCATTCCACTTCATCAAGGCTACATTGCATTCCCCTCTGTAGGAACAAATTTGTCATATGGTGTTTGTTGTTGTCAATTTACCGTTAATTAGCTAACAAGTACCAGCACAAATGAACAGAAGTCAAAGGAAGGCAGAAGAGCTATATTAAACAATAGCTGCTACTATCTCCAAATGTGGAGAGCGAAATAATTTCAGCATCTGAAACTGCTTGATGGGTTTTTAAATTGCAACATTAAGTGTTTCACTAAAAAAAAAATATCTTCTTAATAAAAAATTTAATGGAAAAAGACCAGCCAGGAACTCTGCTTAAGTTATAAGAACACAAGAATAGCCTACGTCCTGTTCTCACAGTGGCCAGCCAGATAGCCAGTGCTAGATTTAGAGTGGTGGGGCAGGTTGCCCAGCACAGGGTGGCAATCCAAGGAGTGCAAAATTGAGAAGATCCATTTGGGAGTGGCCAATTTTGCCCTGTCCCAGGGTGCCATATTATGTATAATTTGTATTAAGTTTTTCTGTTTTACATTTTAGAATATTCATTTGAACAACCTTAAAATATCTATGACTTCCCTTCTTCTGGTGTCATGGTTAAGAGCGGTGGACTCGTAATCTGGTGAACCAAGTTCGCGTCCCCGCTCCTCCACATGCAGCTGCTGGGTGACCTTGGGCCAGTCACACTTCTCTGAAGTCTCTCAGCCTCACTCACCTCACAGAGTATTTGTTGTGGGGGAAGAAGGGAAAGGAGAATGTTAGCCGCTTTGAGACTAAGCGGGATATCAAATCCAAACTACTCTTCTTCTTCTTCTTCTTCTCCTTCTCCTTCTCCTTCTCCTTCTCCTTCTCCTTCTCCTTCTCCTCCTCCTCCTCCTTCCATGGTTCAATTTGCATGCCATAGATCCCTGCATATTTTACATAAACTAGACCACTCAGTAGTGGGACACGGGTGGCGCTGTGGGTTAAACCACAGAGCCTAGGACTTGCCAATCAGAAGGTCAGCAGTTTGAATCCCCACGACGGGGTGAGCTCCCATTGCTCGGTCCCTGCTCCTGCCAACCTAGCAGTTCGAAAGCAGCTCAAAGTACAAGTAGATGAAGAGGTACTGCTCCGGCGGGAAGGTAAACGGTGTTTCCGTGCGCTGCTCTGGTTTGCCAGAAGCGGCTTAGTCATGCTGGCCACATGACCTGGAAGCTGTACGCCGGTTCCCTCAGCCAATAAAGTGAAATGAGCACTGCAACCCCAGAGTCGGTCACGACTGGACCTAATGGTCAGGGGTCCCTTTACCTTTACTTTAGACCATTCAGTATTCCATTTTTACGTCCATCAAAACTTATTTACACTGTTGAATTTATCTTAATGCTGCCAACATTTTCAAATGTACACAGTTTTCACCCATGTATTCATTCAACATTTTCCAGTCTTCTTTAAACGTATATTCTCCTTGTTATCTTAAGTTAAGTCTGCCAGCTGCGTATGTTCCATCAATTTAAGTTGCCATTCTTCTTTAGTTGGGACATCACTCATTTTCCATTTTGGGGCTAACAAAACAAGGGCCGCAGTAGTGGCATACATAAATAGCCTTTTTTGACACCTGGGAATTACCATTTGAATTATCCTCCAATTATCCTCCATCATGATATAGCCTTATACTCCATGAATTTCTTTAGTCCTCTTTTAAAGCCATCCAAATTGGTGGGCATCACTGCCTCATACAGGAGCAAGTTCCATATGCGATGCTTGAAAGATGACTTTCTATTGTCTGTCCTGAATTTCCCAAAGTTCAATTTTATTGGATGTTGTTCACATGTTAGTGTTATAAGAGAGAAAAACTTTCTACATACCATGCATGATTTTATAGACTTTAATCATGTAACTGCCTGTTCGCATTTTCTCTAAACTAAAAAGTCCAAATGCCATCTAGAAATCACAAGTGTGAACCACCCCGTGCTGTTAATCCACATATAGCTAGCTTGTTTGTTTATACAGCCATTTCTATCCTACCTTTTCAGCTCTAAGCATGGCCTTTGAGGCACCTTTGCGAGTCATATGTAAGCAATATTAAAACAATCAATAAATCAAAATCCTAGAGGAGCAGCACAGGAAAAAAAGCCTTCTACATCTCCATGCAACTACAAAAAATCAGAAGTCAGAATCAAAAGATGCTCTGTCCCTAAGCTATGGTCTTGCTCCTTGATGGAGCAGGTTCTCCATCCCTGAATTAGAAAAATGGTCAGCAGAGAGGTTAGTTGTTGTTTTATAATAGACATTCATTCATTCATTCATTCATTCATTTCCTGCCTTTCCCCCCGACTCTAAGTGGCTTAAAGCTAAAACAGAAACACCTAAAAACATAAGGGAAAAGGTGATAATTAAAAGAAAAAAATAAACATTGATAAAATATTATTAATACTATTAATAGAATGTTAATGTTTAATATATCATAATGCAACGCAATATATATGATCCATTAAAAAATTAAATAGACCAACAGAAAAAAATGAGTCGCATGCCAAGATGAAGTGATATAATTATAGTGGTACCTTGGGTTACATACGCTTCAGGTTACAGACTCCGCTAATTCAGAAATAGTGCTTCAGGCTAAGAACTTTGCTTCAGGATAAGAACAGAAATCGTGCTCCGGCAGCGTGGCAGCAGCAGGAGGCCCCATTAGCTAAAGTAGTGCTTCACGTTAATAACAGTTTCAGGTTAAGAATGGACCTCCGGAACGAATTAAGTACGTAACCAGAGGTACCACTATATAAGAGAGCAGTAATGAAGAAAGGAGGTAGATATGGAATGAAGTCCAGTTTCCCTGTTATATTCCACACATCCCATTGTGTTTGCCTAGATTGCAATCCAGAATGCTATGCATCCCTCATTCTTTTCAATGGCAATATAAAAGTGCCCTGATTACCCATTTTTTTTTAACATCTCACCAATTCAAATGTAAGCACCTCTCAAGCACGTTCCTGCTTTTTAATGACTGACTTACAGACTAAAAGCCTCTGGTACCAATTGGTGGGTACATGTTTTTTAAACTGGGAAAAGCAGCCTAATTTATTTGTCATTGAATGGATGAAATTTCTGAAGAGCCTAACTCGGTAGCTAAGCTACCATAATTAAATCAGAGCAGTTGCAAAGTCTGCCTTCATTTGCATAGTTACAAAGGCAGATAACTTTACTAGCGAAAGTTAGAGGTTGATGGTGTGGGCGAGTGTGCATCTCTTTCTGTAAGATCTTTAGCAAATTGACTAAGGGAATGTTCGCATTGCCTGGAACATCAGCTGCTAACAAAGAGCAGTTTATAACCCAGCTATCCCCCCCCCATCTCAAAAAGGAGTAGGACAGTGACAGCTTTTGTAGAAATACCTGCTCTATTGCCAAACGCAAGGCTACAGCAATTGATCTTGCAACCCATCTTCCATACTTGCAAGCTTATGTTTGTGACAGTGAAGTCTTAAAGATAGCTAAATTTATGCTCCCGAGGCAGCTTTGGGGACTCAAAGCTAAGTGAACATTGCTCCTGCGGGAAACGAACTGCATCTGAAAGTCCTAAAATCTGTACTTTGCTGTCCCTTAAGTCTCGACACCAGTTCCCTTTCCATGCCAAGTTTCCAATCGCTCTCTTTGAACACACTTTCCAATGTTTTTCTTTCAAAATAGGCTTTCTGGTGTATCCCCAAACTCTGGCATAAATATGTCCCAAGTGTATACCATAAGGTTACCAGATTTTTTTCAATGAATCCAGGGACACTTTTCAACTTCAATGGATATTGTATGGAGAATGATTTGTAAATCTGGGGACTGTCCCCAGGAAACGGGGACGTCTAGTAACCTTTGTATACTAGCCAATTCTAGCCAACAACTTCAGGCACCATTGAAACACGGGGAGCGTGCAAGACCCTCAAGTAGACGCCACTCGCTTGACCTGATCATGGTCTCATCAAAATTAGTGGAGCAAAAGTGGGCATTCAAATTAGTGGAGCAAAAGTGGG
The DNA here is from genome assembly GCF_965113315.1 of Podarcis vaucheri. Lineage (NCBI taxonomy): Eukaryota > Metazoa > Chordata > Lepidosauria > Squamata > Lacertidae > Podarcis > Podarcis vaucheri. Next base: position 75,903,072 of record NC_138762.1, on the reverse strand, counting down.
ACCATTGACTGCAATGGAATTTAGTCATGAATGAGCTGCTGACCAATAGATGATTTCCAACCCAATGCAATGATGACTGATTGCAATGGAATTGAATTATGAATGTTTTCCTGGTAGACCTGATCACAGCCCCACTGAAAAATGTGGAACCACAATATAGAACCGGATGTTTAGGTCCCATTGATTGCAATGACATTGAGTAGCAAGGAACATTCATTGGACTAAGCCCGAAGAATGCCATATTCTATTATTTTTTGTTTGGAATTTCATTTTTATTTTTGCCACAATCCAAGATGTTTTTTTCAGCTCCTGTGCTGGTGATTTGTTTGGGGGTGGCAGTGGAGCCTATATAATTTCTTGACTTCATCCATTTTATCGTCCTCCACAGGAGGAAGAGAAGTCAAGAGATTATCACTTCACTTCACGAAGTTATATAGTCAAAATCAGTCCTCTACTTCTGCATAAAAGCTTTAGTTTCCATCGAAAATGTTTCAATGAGAGGGCAAAGGACATTAAATTTCTTTAAAATATATTGACTGAAATACACTGAAAGAAGCTGAGGGAGGTGTGCTGAATGTATGACCTCAATTTTTACTGTAATGAAAAAGAAGCAAAAGGGGATAGGATAAATATCTGTGTTTCCTTGAAAATTGTGCAGCTATTTGCAGCAGGTTAATCTCAGGGGAAATTTGTAATAAAAAAAATAATACAAAAATTGTATTTTATACTTAATAGCTCTTTTGCTGCTATAAGGCTGCTGTTCCTGTACTTTCTAAATCATAAAAGTTTATACATAATTATATAGTGACATTTTAATATATATAAAGCTACAACTCACTGTTCCTCATTGGTTAAATAATTTCCCTTGGTTCTTGAAAGCCAGACAAATTCCTCTATCTACAGCAATTGCTGGACACCCTCTTCAATTCATTTATCTTTTAAAAATATTTTTTAAATCTTTTGTCTTTTTTTGTTTCAAATGTTTAAATGTTGCCCTTTGTTATTATATTGCTTAATTTTCCTGTTGGTGTTTTAGAAACTGCTTTGTGATTTACTCATTTTTTAAAAAAATGAGAAACAGTATACAAATACTTGAATGGATTAAAATTAATAAATGGTTTAGGTGCATGATAGCTTAAAGACTGTGTCCCAGGATACCTTAATTGCCATATCATTCTGGCTCATATGTTGGTAGATCCTAATAAAGCCATTGCCCGGTTCTGAATTTTAAAATGTTAGTGACTGAGTTGGGTTTAGATGGGTTTGTGGGTGGGAGGGTGAGAGAGGGCTGCTTAATTAACTGATAAGTTTGCCATCTTCTTTTATGGAAAATGGCTCTATGAATTAACCCAGTGCTTTGCTGGGACTGACTTATTCAGCTTCTAATCTCTATCTTGGAACTAAGTCCATAAATTAGAGGATCACCCATACTTCTGCATGACTGGGGCTTAGAAAGCATGAGTCAAAGTAGTTTTTTCCACTTAGCCCACTTTCTAGGCACAGGTTCAAGCACTTTTGTCTTTGCCCTGCCACTGTCTCCTGGAAAACCTGCTTGCTAGCTCTAAATTGGAACAAACGGCAACCGCAATTGCTGTTTGTTCTGATTTGGTGCCATATAAGCCAGCTCCTAGGAGCCCAGGCAGTCCTGTCGTCCCCCCACAATTGTTTTTTTTTAGGGGTCGGGCCTTCTCAATGTTCAGAGAGCATTCAGCAATGCCCCCTTGCTCCTTAAAATGCTGCACATGCAATGTCAAGAAGCTGCGTCGGGGCCCCTCAGTCAACTTGAGAAGATGGTACCCCTGTTCATTGTTAAAGATCGGGTTTCCCTGGGGGAAAGCAGTGGGGGAAACAAAAGGGTGGATAAGCTATTAGACTTGTGACTACAACATCCAGCCTGTGATTTTAACAACCACAAAAAGAATCCTCATCTTTCGCCAATCCCGTGCTATCTGCAGCATGAGTAGAAGAGATCTGAACCACTCAAAGGCTTGCAACCATTTTAGTGGGTTCTTATTCAGGCATTTTCCACCTGTGGATTTTCTTAAGCCTCTTAAACTTAAATAACCCTAGAAAATGTGGGGAATGTGGAATGTGGAAAATCAGTGTGGTGAATAGACAACGTTACATGCCTGTTGTGTGGCGCTGCCACAGAGAATAATTTTTCAGCAGGCTTCATGTGGGGTAGTAACATTTGAATTAGCTCCACAAATGAGTCGATCAAGTAGATGGAAAACATGGCAGTGGAAGAATGGCAGGATTTTCTCTCATTAACATTTTGACTGGCCACCCACCACACAAACGGCTTTATACTTACTGCAGAAAAGTTGAGATCTCTATCATTTGCCAGCAAGATATCAAAAATGATTGCAAATAAATACATGAAATCCATGAACCCAGCAAGCCTTCCACAGTTGGCAGGAGCTCATCGGCACAGCCTTTGATTGTGAACAAGGCAGAAATATTGCCAGGGCTTTGCTGTGTGTTGTTTACCCAGCATGCCTGTGCAGCCCTCTCACACTCAAAGGAAGGTGAATAATATTTAACAGAACATTTAATTTCAACTGAGTGGAAATAGTCTTGTCTCCATTACACCTGGTGCTCATGTGCATAATTGTTTTTGGACTGGATGGTGCTGAATTATGGATATAGTAGGAAGGGTAATTATGCATATCGTCAGGGTAATGCCCAATGGGCAAGTACTTGGCGGAGGGGAAATGCTATCTTTCATTATGTATGGTAATAACAAGCCACAATGAAACAACAAGGTAGAGAAGAATGTGCCAGCCCTTCACAAAAGCATCCCTTGCTTCTTTGTGAACTGTACAAAATGTTCAGGGGAAGGGCTGTAGCTCAGTGGTAAAGCATTTGCCTTGGGTGCAAAGGGTCCCAGGTTCAATCCCTGACATCTCCAGGCAGGGATGAAGTAGATCCTGGAGATCCACTGCCAATATTGATGAGTCTTGAGTGCAGCTTCCTATGTTCCTATGTAAAATATTGAGGTGCCAGGACAGGATCTGCTAACGACCTGCCATGGATTCAGGGTGGGAATGTGTCCTTCTCTGCAGGGACAACCCTCTGTTTGAATGGATCCTCTGTTGGACAGTTGTCTGGACAAAGTGCAGTTAAAGATAACTAGGGCCTTGAAGGGACCATTAGTGGTTAGCATCTGGAATGAATAAGCACACCAGTCAATAGGTGACTATCTTCTGCATCATGGTGAGATGTGCTATATTCTATTTACATTATAGTAATTATCTCTACATTTCCATATTTTTGTACAAATAAGCAGTCTGTATTCTCTGTTTTTGGTGACGTATAACTACCTACCTATATAAGGGACGCAGGTGGCGCTGTGGGTTAAACCACAGAGCCTAGGGCTTGCCGATCAGAAGGTCAGTGGTTTGAATCCCCGCAATGGGGTGAGCTCCCATTGCTCGGTCCCTGCTCCTGCCAACCTAGCAGTTCGAAAGCAGCTCAAAGTACAAGTAGATGAAGAGGTACTGCTCCGGCGGGAAGGTAAACGGTGTTTCCGTGCGCTGCTCTGGTTCGCCAGAAGCGGCTTAGTCATGCTGGCCACATGACCCAGAAGCTGTACGCCGGCTCCCTCAGCCAATAAAGCGAGATGAGCGCCACACTGCAACCCCAGAGTCAGCCACGACTGGACCTAATGGTCAGGGGTCCCTTTACCTTAACTACCTACATGGAGTTTTGGGATGGATGGCACCTGTGCACTTCACAGCAACCTGACAACCTTGGAGTAGCTCAAAGACTAGCTAGATGCTGGTAGGGTTAGGTAACTGCTTCCTTCACCCTAGGAGCCCAGTTCTTTTCAGGGCTAAAGATATGCATGAAAACCTATGACTCAGCTACACAGCTGCACATAAAATGTGTTTTAAATGTGCTGTCAAGTGCAATATACAAACGTGGCACCTAGATGGTGACAGTGAGCTATGCAAAATTCAATGTGTTTTTCAAAACTTCTTTTTTTTATATATAAGCATTTTCACAGAGTTTTTTATGTGTGTAGATTCCACCCTGGAAATAATGGGAAGCCTCCAGAAAGTAGAAGGAACATTATGTGCCAGAGCCATCTAGTCTTTTTCTCTCAGAGACTGGATTCTGGCTACTGCTGCTTCTGTCCATTAGAGCCAATGGGAGAGAGGAGGTGTGCTCATCAAATAGCTTAATGCCAATACTAAGGATGCTATCCCACAAGAGATAATGGCAGGCTCTGGACCGTGGCTTGGGTGGAAGGCTGAAAATGAGACCGTTGTGTGTTGCCAAAAGGAAACCAGATAAGGGCTCAGTTCTGCCACCCATCATACAACCGACTACATAAAAACAGTCTTGTGACTGTGTGTATGGATGGCTCTACACTGTTTCCTATTTGCAAGACCTGGAGTTTCATTTTCCAAGCAGTCACAATCTTGGGAATGCTGTTTCATAAAATGGGTTTGTCCACCCGATTGCCACTGAACTGTGAGCCCACAGACTCCTACAGGTGATCATTTAGGGACCAGCGAAGGACGGACCAGGCCAAACCATTAACTGGACCAACTAATGAATGACAAGAGAAAGATGCAATTTTCCACTGAAAATGGAAACAACTTTGAGCCCTAAAATCACTCACTCTTCTAGAAGTTGTGGACACGTTGAAGATTAATTCTTGCTTAACCATGAATCCTTTAAAATAGTCTGCCTGACAGAACAGTAAATTATCATCTCGGCCGTCTTGCCAATCAGTAGACTGTGAAACTATAAACAGTTTTCATTCACTTGAAAAAAAGAAAATCTGTGATAACTGTGACTCTGGAACACTGATTGAAAATAAATGAATGCTGCCCTCCAAAAACACTTGTAGATTTAAAGAGATCACAGATTAACATGTTGTTGGCATCTTTCATGCTGTAATGTTACTTGAGACAATGGATTAAAGAAAGGAAGAATTCATTAGAATGTGGTGATGAATAATTGTGCTGAAAAGAAGGATAATATCATCACCACCACCATTATAATTATTTTCCAGAAGGCTAGTGTGTTGGAACAAACACTTTAGAACTTTAAATATTATATATCCATAAGTTTTAGTGGAATGATGGTGATTTGCTATCCTCCTGCAACTGTTATTCGATGGTCTCTGATTGTACGTTTTACTGTGTTTTTTTTAATTATACATAGATATTATTGTGAACTGCTTTGATATTTTTATATATTTTATGTGTTATATGTTCTATATATATTAAAATGAAAATCGAGGCAGAGCTCCACCACTGCACCTGAACCACACCAACCTCCCCGCTGCTTCCCCCTCTCCATCCTGGTAAACCCATTTTAGGAAAGCAGCATTGCAGTTCCACCCCACCGGCATGTAACTATGCACAGACAGGGCTCTGTACATAAATTAGAACCTGTAAGCTGCCTTGAGGTAGGGTATGTATAAACCAGGCATCCCCAAACTCGGCCTTCCAGATGTTTTGGGACTACAACTCCCATCATCCCTAGCTAAGAGGACCAGTGGTCAGGGATGATGGGGATTGTAGTCCCAAAACATATGGAGGGCCAAGTTTGGGGATGCCTGGTATAAACAAACAAGCCAATGAATGAATGAATGAATGAATGAATGAATGAATGAATGTCTATACCAGGCTTCCTCAACCTCGACCCTCCAGATGTTTTGAGACTACAATTCCCATCATCCCTGACCACTGGTCCTGCTAGCTAGGGATCATGGGAGTTGTAGGCCAAAAACATCTGGAGGGCCGAGGTTGAGGAAGTCTGGTCTATACATTGGTTTCACTTACTTGAGAGACCAGATGATTTAGAAATCAAAATTCTGGAGACAAATTTGGTTGAGAAGTTCAAAAGCATCCTAAGTGATCTTAGCAATTTTCAGTGGCAACTCTGGTATCACATGAAACTAAAGCTGACTTGGTTCAAAAATTCATCATGACCAGAATGGTAACAACAACAACATTTTTCTAGTCGTATACAATTGATTGCACTGGAGTTACGGTATATATAGTCAATAATGTTGAAGAGCCATTAAGGCTGCATATCTATGCCCACTTAAAAAGGGAGGAAACATCACCAAGCAGACATGCATTGGGTTGCATTGTAAATCTGCGAAATCCTATACATCTCTACTCAAAAGTGGAGCATAGGATTGCAGCCTAAGGTATTAAAAATTATTCCAAAGTTATATGAAAAGTGTGACACAAATCTAATGCAAAAGTTTAACATTGTAGAATGTTTACCATGCATTTGATAAAAAACTTTTAATTTACAGATGGCTATCCTCAAGAAGAAATGATTTATAGATGGAGAAAAAACTCAGTAGAAGCTGCAGACCAGAAATCCTGGAGACTCTATCAGTTTGACTTCATGGGTCTCAGAAATACCTCTGATATTGTGCAAACATCTGCAGGTAGGTACAATGCAATAACTATGCACTTTCTGGCCTGAAGGTTTAGGGGTTCAGCACAGCCCTTTCCTAGATCAAGAAATGTGAAATGTGGGTCAGTATAACCAGCACAGTATTGAAAAGTAGCGGGCAGCCATTGCCTTTAGTAGTCCACACATTGTTGGACTCAAACTCCCATCATCCATGACCATTGGCCATGACTGCCAGGGCTGATAAGAGCTAGAGTCCAACAGGTTCATAGGTTCCCTTGCCGTGGAATAAGAGAAAATACTTCCCCAGGAAACCATTAACTTACTGAATTTACTGCTACAAGCTGTGGTGATGGCCCTTGGTGCATATTTTTTTTAAAGTGTTGGATAAATGTCAAACTTGGAAGCTCAATGAATGAAGCTCCATTTATGGAGATAGTATGCCTTCAACAACCAGATGCTAGGCATGGCAACCATCTTTGTGTCCTAGGTGTATGCTTCCAGAGGCATCTGGCTGGTTTCGGCTGGAACAAAATCCTGGATCCAATGGACATTGGTCAGACACAGCAGGATGTTTCTGTGTTGTCAGCTTGACAGCCCTGGCCATCTGTCACATTGAAGGAGAGAGTTAGGATTCTCATACACAGTCTGTTGCTGTACAGAAGCATTTCCCTGCTGAAAGTGTCATGCCCAGTTGAATAGCCTAGTCTAATGAGATCTCCTAGCACTAGTCATTGGAACCCAGACACCGGTGGACTGCATCATAATGGTGTCATTGCACCGGATCAAGATCCAATCCCAGCTCAATAGTTGGCGTACCAATAGACCTTTGCTGACATATCTAACAACATGCTTTTATGTTCTTATGATGCTTGCCCTCTATGTGCTGTGTGTGAGCTGCATAAGGATGTCTTTGTGAGCTTGGCCAGGATAGGGCAAAGCTGAGCTGTGTGGTGGGCTGTGGACAAGATGTGTTTAGGGGTTGTTTAACTACGATCAGGATCAAAAGGGCTTTCCCAGCTCTGCTGGGAATATCACAAACGAACAAAGGAATTCCCAAGGCATTAATGCAAACAATAAATGTCCTACATGCTTCAACTGTAGGTCTTTTTCAGAGCATATGCATACAATGATTTAATATGAAATTTCTTATACATGGCAGAGCTTGTATATGGAATTGAAGTGGTGGGCTTCACTGCTGCACCCTCCCAGCTTGGCCTTACTTTAAGAGGGGCAGGATGATGCACCATCAGCAAAAAAGAAAGAAAAAAGAAAAAGTCTAACGCTGACGTTGGCACTGTCCATTTAAATGTTCTCACAATCCCTCTGGACCCTCGATGTAGTGTCACCTGGGAGTGAGGAAATTAAAATAGCATATGCCAGGCACATCGCTGAGAAGAGGACAGGTCCTGTGTGACTGTAGTGATATTTCGGATTAGCAGCTGGGTGATCATTGGTTCCTCCTGAGAATTCGGTGGCAGCAGCAGCACCCACCTTTTCTTGGTAACCCAAAGCAACTCTGGCATTGGGGAAGCCTGCTAAGTAGCCCAACCTCATCCCACCCTGCCCCACTGACTGCTACTGAGCCTAAGCTGATGGGTAGCAAAAAGTACCTTGCGAATAACTCCTAGGACTTAAACCTAATGTTGTGTAATGAAATATCTGCTGCACTTGGTAGACTGAAAATCTCATTCAAGCTAAGCACCATCTAAAAGTTATAAATGACTCTGAAGTATGTTAGATGGATCAATATGTCACGGCAAGTCCTACAGCCATGCATTTTCAGTAACAGTCTGCTAATTTAATATGAAGTGATGGATTCTTCAAAGATGAAATTAAACAGATCAAGCTTTCCCTATTGGGACACATTGCACAGAAAGAACAAAACACCCATCTGCAAGTCAATGATTTATGGGCTCCCCATTCACATCAATAATGCATCTTTGTGGTTAAAGACCATTTCCTCGCTAAAATGCAATTAACATATTACTAAATCTTGTGATTATATGGTTCAGTTGAAGTGATCATTAACAAATGAAGCCAATATAAAAGCAGCGTTCTAACGTTTTGCGAGGAAATTTGAATGCCAGGATGTAAGGATGTGTTTCTGACCTGGAACGTGAGCTCTGTATGTCTGTACCAAGATGGAGGCTAGCGTTTTGAAAGCAGGGGGTATTCTCCTCCTCCCTGTCACTTACAGGCCCTGTGTGTTGATGCCTCTGAAGTAAGGGTGAGGAAGATTCCAGTTTGCTCCGTGTTTGGAGCAAACCTTCCATTCACAGATCAGAACATTGATCTGGATATTAAGCCACATGATCATTGGCCTGAGATTTACTTACAGAATGGTCTGAGGGCTGCCTCGTTCTTTCTTTTAGCTTTTGGAGCAGCACCATGACTGCATTCTAAAACATGTCTTTGAAATTGCTCCCAAGAAGTGATTGTATGCAGAAATGTATGGGATTGAATTTAAGATAGGGAAAATCGAGAAGCCAAAATTAACTGATTTGTCCATCTCTATTGGCTATAACCCATCAGCTCTATTGCGGGTAAAATAGATGCAACCAATAGCTTCAAGCCTATATGCATATTAACCCAGATTGTTCAATAAACAAAAATGTGCCTACTATAGCAGCCCAAGTCCTTCTGAAAGCAATTCACTTTTACCTGGACCAGTGTCTTTGTTTCTTTTCTTATCCATGATGTATTGTTAAAATAATTGAAAACAAATGGCTGAGCCTTGTCCAAGCATGAAGAAATCATAGACAATGCCCAAAGAGCAAAGTTGTAAAATAAAGCTTTAAAAAGCAACGAAGGACATGAATTCTTCTTCTCCACCAGCTATGCAAACCGAGTGGATGTATTTATTCACATTCATGAATTCTGAAATGTTTTCCATGCATATGAAATGACTAGTTCGTTTCAGCGCTACAAAAGAGTTTTATGTGTGAAACTACTAGAATTTATAGATGTAATTTATGGGGGCATGCCCAAATATATGTATGTCTGGTTAGCAGAGAAAAGGAATAATAAGATCGCTTGAATAATGCAAGCGTAGGAATGATACCATTTAGGGCACACAGGTTCTCATTTTTTTACCTTGGTGTCCCAAACCAGTTTTTGCACATTAAAAAGTTCTTGTTTTGTTAACTCCTCCCTGCTTTTTTCAAGTTTGCAGACCACATGGCTTTTCTGACAGTAGGACTATTACTGTGGAACATCATATTCTGAACCATTAAAGCACTGCCCCTATTATAAGCAATAGTTTCCATTTAAATGGAAGTACAGGATGTTGTTGTGTGAATTATCACTGCATGGTTTTTGTGATAATCTGTGGAAATTGGCCTAGCTCCTTCCCTGCGTCAATTGCCTGCCATTAGTTGCTCAAGCATGTCACAATTTCATAGGAAATTGATTGATAAAGGAAATTGTGTGCTAAAGGAAATAGACACTATATGATATTATACATACATACATTTTATTAATATAATTTATATACCGCTTCCTCGTCAAAAAACCTTGAAGTGGTTTATAAGCATACATATATACGCAATATTTTTTTTAAAAAAATGTACTTCTTAATTGGCTTTCATACAGATCTGTCACAAAACCAGACAGCCATATGTGCTAGAGACATTTATTTTATGAATATTAACTGGTCTCATCTACTTACACATGTGCCTGACATATTTCAAAGCCACAGTGTCTCCCACTGAGTCCTGATGGCACATTAGGAAACTCCTGTCACATGAATGCTCTTAAAAGGATAAACACTCTGGGGATTGCGGGGCTTTTTATATGGCATGATTTGAAAACTACAGCATGTGCCAGTAGCATCTTTGAGGTTAACTTTTTTTAACAGATCCATTTGATGAGTCTAAATTGGTGTTCACGTACATTTAAATTCGACTCCAAGCAGTTGGCTGAGTTGTAAAATTGAAACTATAGTCCATTTTACCGCTTTTTTTTTTACCCCTAGAGTCCACCCATTTGTTGTTGTTGTTTAAGTCATTTAGTCGTGTCCGACTCTTTGTGACCCAATGAACCAGAGCACTCCAGGCACTCCTGTCTTCCACTGCCTCCTGTAGTTTGGTCAAACTCATGTTTGTAGCTTCGAGAACACTATCCAACCATCTTGTCCTCTGTCGTCCCCTTCTCCTTGTGCCCTCCATCTTTCCCAACATCAGGGTCTTTTCCAGAGAGTCTTCTCTTCTCATGAGGTGGCCAAAGTACTGGAGCCTCAGCTTCACAATCTGACCTTCCAGTGAGCACTCAGGGCTGATTTCCTTCAGAATGGATAGGTTTGATCTTCTTGCAGTCCATGGGACTCTCAAGAGTCTCCTCCAGCACCATAATTCAAAAGCATCAATTCTTCAGCGATCAGCCTTCTTTATGGTCCAGCTCTCACTTCCATATATCACTACTGGGAAAACCATAGCTTTAACAATATGGACCACCCATATTATACATACTATACATTTAAATCTCTCTCTTACTACTTTAACAGCTATGGCTTCCCCCAAAGAATAATGGGAGCTGTAGTTTGTCAAGGGTGCAATTTGTCAACGGGAGACCCCTGTTTCCCTCACAAAGCTATAATTTCCACAGCAGTTTTATCAACCCATCTCTCTTCTCAGGGAACTCAGAGTTGTAGTACAGGCACCCCCCCCCCACTTATGTGGCAGTAACATTCCTGGCCTCCATGCGTATAACTGAAATCCCATAAAGTAGGGAGCATTCTCTTTAAAAGCCTCCAGTGCCCAATCCCCAATCCAGACCAAAATATATTGAGTTGAAGCTCTTGGGCTGGGTGGAGTCTGAAGGATGTGTGGGAAAGTGGTTGCGACTGTGCTACTCCATCTGTCAGCTGTTAGGCGGGGTCGCTGAGCAGCCAAAACAAAGCCCCGCTGTGCCTCAGGCCTCCTTTGCCAACACTGACATCCATTCCAGGCTCCAGGGAGCATCTCCTTGCAAGCCTTGAGGACTCTTCAGCTCTCTCCTGCCATTTCTGGGTTTGAATTAAATAATTTATTTCCCAGTGTCACACATATACACAGTCGATCATGCATAAGTGTGGGGGGGGGACGACACCTGCACAGTGAAGGGAACTAGGGGGTCTCTTAACAATCCTGAGCACCCTTAACACACTGCAGTTATGGAGGAAACCATAACTTTTAAAGTGGTTCAAGAGTGCTGTAAATGGAAGGCCCAGCCCTAGCTGGAGCACTGAATTTTTTCACTGCAAATTAAACAGAAAACATAGTTAACTTAATCCATACCTTTCTACCAAGAAGTAAGACAGTATCACTTGATTTCATACATTTCTAAGGTTTTCCACAATGACCTTCCACGAGTCCAGTATCTCATTTAGGAGCTGTGAATGAACTTGGAAGTAAGGGTTAGCGCATAGAACAGTGACCATCATGCTTTTGAGGACACTCAGCAATGTTATTCTAAAACAGGGGTGGGAAACCTGAGAGAAACCAGATGTTGCTGGGCTCCAGCTCCCATCAGCCCCAGCCACCATGGTCAATGATCAGGGACTTTAAACCATATTGGCTGCAGCAGTCAGTGAAACTTCATGGTTTTATTATTGAATGACCCAAGTGAGACTCATTGGAAACACAAGACCAGTTGTTTATTGCCAACTGCGCATATGGGGCTAAAGCCTCAAATATCTGAATGAATATTATTGAATTTGCAGTAGGATTTTTCAAAATTCTCCTAGATCGGCTGTAAAGCCCTTGACAAGAAATCAATTTGAATATATATATATATATATATATATATTTGCTTTCGTAGATTTTCACGGGTACAGGAATGCAGGTTTTGGTGTCTTCGGGTGTCTTCCCGTGTAAGAGTCGGGGTGTCTGTGCGACGTTTCGACGAGGTCTCACTCGTCATCTTCAGGCTGGTGCTTTCGGCTTCTTGTTACTGGAACAGAGCAGAATCTGGTGTTTGAGTTCCTATAAATACTGTTGAGGGGTGTGGTGTATAGCCTCCAACGTTCTGGGCAGAGAGGAAGTTCCTAGATTAGTGTGCCTCTTCTTCTTTTGTTCCTTAATTACTTGAGGGATATCTTGAGTGATTTCATGAGTGATATTCTGAATACCACTGGGTGGGTCATTAAGTGTAGATTAGTTGCTAAAGCTTTTGTGTCTTGACCTCTTGAGCTTGTGAAGAGTTTTTCTGAGAAGATGGCTGTGCTGCATTTAGTTGTGCTCTGGCTTGGCTTCGTGTATAGGGGCGAGCTGTGGTTTTGTGCCTTGTGCCAGCCAGATCTGTGTAGGGATTGCAGGGGGGTGCAGCATCCGGAGGTGCCACTATAGTTTGGCTACTGGATGGAGTCTGTAATATGTCTGTGGAGAGGGTCTGGGTTTGGGTCTGGTGTGGTTGATTGGTGACGGCGTTCTGTGTGCCTCTGGTTCTGGTGTCGGTTTTTGTGGGGAGGGCTAATTTCCAGATGTCTGGCAGGCGGGACGTGTCGTCACGCTTGTTCATGTTGTGAGGGTGTTTCTCTATCTCGATGGCTTCCATGATTATTCTCTTGTGGTGATGTTCCATGTTAAAGAGCAATTTGGAATCTGCAAAATTAATTTCGTGTCCTGTTTCTTTCATGTGTTGGAAAAGAGAGGAAGTTTTTTCTTCTTTTTTGACGGCATTCTTGTGTTCTGCGATACGTGTATTTATTCGTCTGTTTGTTTGTCCAATGTACGTGGCTGGGCAGACTTTGCAGGGTATTTCATAGACCCCTTGGTTTTCCAGCTGCATTTTGTCTTTTGGGTTTCTGAGGATATTGGCTATTTTTTGGTTGGTGCAGAAGGCTGTTTTGATATTGTGTTTATGGAGGATTTTGCTGATTTTGTCTGTAGTGCCCTTGATATAAGGAAGGAGGGCCATGCCATTGTTTTCTTCTGTGTCTTGGTTTTTGGGGGGTGTTTCTTTTTGGATTAGCTTCGTAACCCTGTTTTTCTGGTATCCATTGGCGATTAACACATTTGAGAGATTCTGTAACTCAGTTGTCAAGCGGTCTTTGTCAGCCAGGCGTTTGGTTCTGGAGATGAGAGTCTTGGCTACGGAGTTTATTTGTGCAGGGTGGTGGTGTGATTGTGCATGTAAGTAGCGGTTGGTGTGTGTTTTTTTCCGGTAGATAGTGTGTCCTAGGGAGCCATCAGGTTTTTTGTAGATTAGGACGTCAAGAAAGGGGAGTTGGTTGTTGTCTTCTATTTCCATAGTGAATTGTATTTTGGGGTGTAGGCTGTTGAGATGTGTGAGGAAGCTATCTAGTTTTTCTTTCCCGTGTGGCCAAATTACAAAGGTGTCGTCAACATATCTGAGCCAAAGTTTGGGTTTGTGTTCTGACTTGTCTAAAGCATTGGTTTCAAAGTGTTCCATGTACAAATTTGCGATGACCGGTGAGAGGGGTGATCCCATAGGTGCTCCTTCTATCTGTTTGTATCTTTGTCCATTGTGGATGAAGTACGTGTTGGTTAGGCAGTGGTTGGTCAGGTCCAGGATGTATTTGGGGGGGTTGTATTTGTTTTGAATGGCTGTCAAGGCTTCATTAATGGGCACTTGAGTGAAGAGAGATACAACATCGAAGCTCACAAGTAGGTCATCGGGATGTAGGTATTGCTTCTTTATTGTTTCTATGAACTGGAAGGAGTTAGTAACGTGTGAAGCGATGGATTCTGCATAGGGCTGAAGTTGCTTAGCGAAGTTGCCTAACCAACACGTACTTCATCCACAATGGACAAAGATATGTTTCGGCTTGGGCCAAAGTGTGGGCCCATTTTCAGCAGTTTAAATGTACCTCAAAGATGTCTCGCTGCTGAAATGGACCACCCAAGCTTCCATAAAAGGAAATTATCATTTTGTTGTGGGTGTTTCATAATAGCAAGAATAATAAAGTAACTATCATGCAATATGACCATTGAACTTTTACATGCTAAGACTGATCTGTCTCAAACAGATGACCTCAAACAGTCATTAATACAAACCTGAATGCCCTCATTATCCCTCCAAAGTAGCATTTCTGAATAAATTGGTTAGCTGTATTTGCAGGGAGAAATAGGTCATCTAGATGCGTAAACATTCAAACAGCATAATCCAAAAAGGGGAGAGAAAAGGGAGGGGGGACCACTTAATTTTAGTAATATTAGATGTGGAAAGAAAACCAAACTCTAAAACTCAATCGGGAATCAAAGGTCCATTGTGCTAGGAATTGTACACAACATATATAATAACCCTTGCCTCAGAGTTTGGAATATAATTAAAGTAATATATTAAATATAATTCTGCTCCAAGCAACATTTTTATTCACTTGTTAAAGATTTGGACCATGATAAAAAATGGATGATTTTGCAAACCATGCCACATTTTCAAATAAATCTTGTAACTGTTTCAAATCACTTAAAAAACAAATTAGAAAGATATTCCTGTGAAGTATATTCCAATGAAGGGCAAAGTCTCACACTGACAGAGACCGGAATCTTTCTGTGACATTAGGTCACTGGTATGATAGCATCATTCTTGGATTGGAAGGACTAATTACACTGTAATGTCACCACTGGAGATTATTCATACTCATTTGATGAATCAGAGTGTAAACAATTTGTGTAACTTTCTGCGCCAGATGGGTTGCTGCATCTCAATCATAATTGCGGATGGTGGTAATGTTGGCATGTGGAATCTGGTGGAATCCGGCTTGAAAAAAGAACCCTGTTTTCTCAATCCTCATTAGTTTTATATCAGGGCAGCTGTCAATTGCCAGTTTTTCGTGGAATGTAACAAATCTACTTGAAAAAAGAAACACGCTTTTTGAAGTTAGGAAAGTGACAGGAAAATGCTCTGAAATGTATAGAATGAACAAATGATTAGAGAGAAGATTGCAAACACCCTGCAAGCAGTTAGGACGAATGCCCATTGTCATATAACCTCCCCACAAACCATTCAGAATGAACCAGGCAGAGGGCCTTCTCGGTAGTGGCGCCCACCCTGTGGAACACCCTCTCATCAGATGTCAAGGAAATAAACAACTACCTGACAAGACATCTGAAGGCAGCCCTGTTTAGGGAAGTTTTTAATGTTTGACATTTTATAGCAGTATTATTATTATTATTATTATTATTATTATTATTATTATTACTCTGTTGGGAGCTGCCCAGAGTGGCTGGGGAAACCCAGCCAAATGGGCGGGGTATAAATAATAAATAATAAATAATAAATAATAAATGATGATGATGATGATGCTCAGCCAAGTCTGGCTGTAAGCTTAGCTCTATGTAAGTTTTGTGCAAGCAAATGAGGATGAATGTTTAATAAACAATCTGGAGGACCCCTTTCTTAAGCTCCTGGGGTCTTTCTATTGGTTCTCTGTTACCTCTCTATCAATGCTGACACTCTATCAGTCCCCATCCACACTATCTCCTCTGTTACCACATGGTAGTGGGGTTTCCATAGCTTCCATTCCATATTTTTGCCCTCTCTACAGCTCCTGTATCAGACTTTTCAGTAAGGCTACTAACTAATACAATAACAGGAGACTAAAACTGCAACCTAACCTTATATATGTCCGCACAAACGTCACTTCACATTGTCTATGATGTGGGTTCTTCTTGGTTTTTCATGTGTCAATCCAAAATGGCCAAGACTTTCTAGAAAAAGCTCAACAAGGCCTGAATGGATGCTGAATGGATTTATAAAGCTGACCAGTCCACCTTTGAAAAAACAGGGAGAAGCTGACACATTCTAACTTGAATTATGCACCACAGCCCCATTAGATTGCAAAAGCAAACAAAAAATGAGGGTGTGCATGAGAGATCTGTCAGTTTTCATTTGACATCCATCCATATTGTTGTCCCCTTCTTTGTCAAGAAACCAACGAAAGCCAGGATTAAATATTGATGGGAAAACAAACTTACTTATTTTACAAGTGACTCTTCAAGGATGCAAGCCCAAGCACTTTGGAGGCTGTGCTCCATCAATTTCTACTTATTTCTTGCTACCTTCTGCTATTAGGCGCTGACCCTAGCATCTGAGGCATACATTTTACAGTATGCAGGAACACAATATGCCCTGGATGATGCTGTCAGTTAACCACTGCTGCCACAAAGATCATTGTTGAAAAAGCCAAGGGAAGGATGGAGGTGCAGCCCACAATGCTTTGCTCCTCAGCAATCTCTGTTCGAGTGGACTATAGTAGTAGAATTTTGCCTTAGCTGTAACTGTGAGAAGCAGAAATGATCAGCCAACAGAGGCAGATCAGTGAGAAAACTACTTATCAACATGATGTGCTATCATACCAATATATCACCAAATAATACATGTTAAATCTGCAAAATAAAATGCGTGGTGGTTTTGTTTTCAATTTTCTTATTGTTATTTACATATATTTATTTATAGCACAGCAGATGCCGTGTAAAATCAAAGTACAATGGTACCTCAGGATGCAAACGGGATCTGTTCCGGAGCCCCGTTCGCATCCTGAATAGAACGTAAGATGCAACTGAGCATCTGCGGGTGGGCAGGTCGTGTTTTGCCGCGTCTGCGCATGCACAAGAGGCGAAACCTGGAAGTAACACTCTCCGTTACTTCCGGGTTGCCACGGAGCATAACTTGAAAACACTCAACCTGAAGCACATTCAACTCGAGGTATGACTGTGGAAACGGACTAACTAGAACCAAACATATAGGAGCAAATTTCCATACCAAAGCTGAACATAAAAAATTATCTTCATAAACTTCCAAGTAACACAAATGAGTTTCCATTATCCTAAATCTTATTGCTCCAGAAAGTTACTTATTACTTATTTCTCAAGAAATACGCTATCTTGTTGTCTGCACTTTCTGGTTCTCACCATATGTGTAAGCTTAACCATGTACACTATGTCCCAGATTTCAGTTATCCATTCTCTGTTTGCTTGTTTGTTTTAAAAGCAGAAGTTTTGATGGAAAGCAAGACCTATATATATATTAGGGATGTGTGCCAGGCTTGAGCAAAATGGGGTATATTTGGAGGAACTCAGGCATCAGGCAAGTTGCATACAGACAGCCACAGATCGCTATAAGTCAAGTTGGATGTGGCTGTGTGGACATGAATCAGTAAACCAAAGGCTAAGTAAGGAAAAATGATGGCATAAGACAAGATTCTAGCAAGACAGAATAACACAGAGATATAGTGGTCATCTATTGGGTTTAATAAAGGGACACAGAACTTGTAATCCATCAAGTAAAAAACAGGTCACCACTCACTGATGATGGTCCACCAGAGTTCAGTCAATGAATCTTCTGGGATTTGGTGTTTGCCTGGAGCTGCAAAACAGATGCACCATCAAGCCCCCTGCAAGCCATTGGACTACAAGCCATCTTGGTGGATTTCAATAGTCATTGCCTATTAGAGACTTCCACCATAAAGCATTTAGCTCAATCTCTCTGAGCAATCTCATCAGAAAATCAAACCATTATAAAAAGTTATTGGTTTCCCTTATCAATCCAGAATTAGCAAAGTAATCTCATGGAGCCATCGTAGTGAGACAGTGAAGGAAAGCTTTGTTGCTGAAACATATGTCTTACCTGTCTTTCTCTCTCTTTTTAAATATAGGACTTCATTTTTCTTTCCTGTCAGTGAGCCCCCTTTAGAAGGATCAATTTTACTGGAAGACTGAGTTAGTCGACTTTGTGCATCTGTAGCTTTCTCTTAATTGAAAGCTGCTTAATAAATCCTCTTGAGCAAATCAGGTTCATGCGCATTGCGCATGTTTGCATGGTAACTATCTGCATTTCCTTAAGGTTCAATTTAAACACCTTGCAAATTTGTAAGAGGTAATAAAAATCAGATTTCAGAGAGGCAATTTTGTTAAAAGTGATCTTTTTTAAAAAATATGTCCTAATCTAACCTTTATCTCACGAGTTCCAAAGCATAGTAATACATTGTATATGCATTAGAGTTCATTTGAGAAACAATATGTCAGTATATCTCCTTTATCTATAGTTTACCTATACTTTTATTTTTACTTATGCACCACCCAAGTTAAGGTAAGTATTCATAAGTTTTATACATAACTGCATGGATATGTAATTCACAATAGCTGCAGTATCCAGCCATTTTGGAATCCTAATAAAGAGGCAGCGTCTGTGAAATGAATTGTTTCAGGGGATGCATTTGTGTGTAGAACATGGAGTGTGGGACCTGTGGTGCACCAGACATTGTTGGACTCCAGCTTCCATAAGCCCCAGCCAGTATGATCAGTGGTCAGAGCCATTGTTCAAAAAAAATAAGAACTGCCTACATGTATCCTGAAATTGTAATTTATGCTAGCCTGGTGCCGGAGTTCCTCCAAATATACCCCATTCAGCTCAAGCCTGGCACGCATCCCTAATATATATAGGTCTTGCTTCCCATCAAAACTTCCCCTTTTAAAACAAACAAGCAAACAGAGAATGGTTAACTAAAATCTGGGACATAGTATTCATGGTTAAGCTTACATATATGGTGAGAACCAGAAAGTGCAGACAAGAAGATAGTGTTTCTCTTGAGAAATGGAGTCTTAAGTAATAAGTAACCTTCTGGAGCAATAAGATTCAGGATAATGGAAACTTAAGGTCCTCTGCGGGACATACCAGACGAGGCGGTCCCATAGGTACATGGGTCCTAGGCTGCATAGGGTCAAAACCAGCACCGTAAACCTGACCCTGTACTCCACCGGGAACCAGTGCAGTTGGTAAAGCAGTGGATTAATGTGATCCCACAGCAAGGACCCTATAAGGAGCCTCGCTGCGGCATTCTGCACCCGCTGGAGTTTCTGGGTCAGCGAGTTACGATAATCAAGCCTGGAGGTGACCGTCGCATGGATCACTGTGGCCAGATCAGGGCGAGAAAGGGACCAACTGGCCCCAGACACACATGAGCAAGGCCTTTTATTGTCTTGGCACGCAGGCAAAATCTCGTGGGACACCAACACCCTGTAAGAGATCACAGTGGGAAGCAAACATGTCTACTCCATCATTCTCTGGCCCCCATCCCAGCAGGCAAAGCAGAGGCACCCAGAGCGAGGCTACTCAATAAACAGCCTTAGAAGAAAGCTGCTAACTTATGACAGGCTTTCCTTGCATTTTTTATTTCTAAGCCTCATGTGGCGTTTAACTATTCAAAGGAAGTGCTATATTGGGAACCACCTCTTCATCCTTAAAGTATTAATATTTCAATAAGTGTAAATATTACAGCCAAAGAACAACTGGGACCTTTAAAGACATTTCAGAGACACCGTTCCCAAGCTCAGCACTCTCTTTCAACTTAAAAGGTGAAAGGCGTTTGACTACGTACAGGGGAAAAACAGGCGGCCACTTTTGAAACCTTAGACGGTGTCATTCAAGAAAACATTGACATTTTCCTTGAGCCTGTGGAAATGCTAGTGCCCTCCTAAAGAAATGAAAGATTACTGCCTGCAGAAGAACAAATAGCGTCAAATGTAAATTACTTGATACTGACTCATATCATATAAACATCATCTAGCTCCAAGTACAACTTCAGTTCTAAATGTCACATTTTTCTTCCTAATATTATTGCCCAGGGGAAACGGCAGTTCTAAAAATAACCCGCAAATATTTAAAGACAGAAACATTTCAATTCTGGTGTCTAATTTGGAGAGCAATTCCATCCTTTGAAAGCCACTGTAAATATTCCATCCACTTTTCAGTCATTAAACTTCTTTTACTGAGGTAAGAGGTCCAGTTCAGCCTGTATATTCTGACCATTTGGTTAGAACTAAAGAAGCAGTTGTAATAAAATTAGAATCATTTATAAACTTATAATACAAGGAGGTGCAATATCTTTTTTTTCATGAAAACAATCCATCATATGCTCAATTAAAACAATTTGTGGGATATCTGTAGCTGCAAATGCAAAAGAGGCCACATTTTTCTCCCATATGTTTCTTTCCCTTTTGGCTAACAGATATTTACTTTTTTGCTGGTTTGACCAGCAGATCTGCTTAGCAAGGAGATATTCCAAATAGTGAGGTCTCAGAATGAAGCCTATTCTGGAGAACTGCTTAAAATGCCATAAAATGCCATTTACCACCCCCTTTGCCTTTTCTTCAGAAAGCTGAAGATGCTCCCATCAACCATTTCTTTCAGAGAGTGGGGAAGAATCCCCAAATAGCAATAAGAGCTAACATGTCGAATTATCCAACTGCCCGTTCTCCAAAATTGTTTTCAGGTTACCAGAAAAATAAGAAAGAAAAAAGTGCTCTGTAAGTGTGTGTGTCCTTTAACAAGTGATGGCCAATTAGTCTTATTTCAAATAGTTCTTGAGTGCAACCCACAAACATCTCAAGTTCACATGGGTGAAGAGAGAGAGAGAGAGAGAGAGAGAGAGAGAGAGAGAGAATACATATAACTGAAATGATATTCCTAGGCCAATAGAGTGTGGAGGATTATCATTGCTTAAATTAAGAATAACACCATTTATACAACAATTAAAATAGGAGGGGAGACCACCAGATATAGCCCCGTTCAATTCCTCTGGTGGCCACATTATGCTTTGTTGACTAATCTGTAGAAGCCAGTCTTCATTTAACAAATACAACAATTAGCAGTAGCTTAAAGTGATTAATCTAGTGCTCTTTAATCAACAGTATAGAGAATAATTTAGCCTACACTCTTCGTTGATGGAACCAATTTATAGAGCCTTCAGGGTCTCAAAGTCTGCATATTCACTGCCCTTCTTAAAGCAGGAAGGTTTGCAAAAGATTACCTGAAATAAAAAATAGTTAACTGGAATCAAGAATTCTGACATAATCCTTGCTTTGCTGTTTATCTATTTATATTTTATTTATTTAACTTATGTACCACCCTTCATCTGAAGATCACAGGGAGGTTTACAGTATATTGTTTGCCGCAGTCAAAACCTTCTAGCCTCTAAGGAAGGAAAATGACTTTGCCATTAATACAAATTAGGCTGACAGCACATTAATAGCTAGGTTGGTCTTTTCATCTCCTTTCTTAAAGATGATGACCATGATCTTCATACTCCCACACTATGGTATATTTCCAGAGTAATTTATAAAGTCAAAATGTTCAGCATTCATAGGGAGCCACCAGTCTCCAGATGATCGTTGAATAATTCAGTGGGAATACTATCTTCCTCCACCTCCAGGGTCTTATTGAATGCTAGAGATTCCAGAAATTTAACAAGCTTCTTCTCTGAAATCCACTGCTAGAAGTCAAGTAAGTCTACTAGATCCTCATTAAAATCCAGGGCATTCTTTAAAGCTTTGAGAATGTTTTCTCCAGACGCAATTAGACTCTTGTTCCTCATCTCCATGACTGATGATCTGATAAAGCTCTACAGCCTAGTGCTATTTCTTTCAGTTTCTTTTCAGATATGCATTTAGGTTATTGCAAGTTTTTAATCATCTTTCCTTCTATTGAAGCTCCTTCAGCCTCCTCGAAATCGGAAGGTGTAATCTCCTTAAGGCTTGTTCAACTGATCTTTTAGCAGTCTTACACTTTTGGCTAAACCATTTTGTACCCTTTCTCAAAAGATCTAGAAGTGTGATAATAGCCACAGGCAAAGATTTGCCCTGTATTAAAAAATGATTGGAATAAATCAGTAAGATTTACAGGAGCATAACAAACGTTATGGGTAGGTTCCTTCATCCTGCCAACTGACATTTGACCTGAAGCTCCATGGTTAATTTGCCAACCCACCTGTAACCTTTCTTTCTTTTGTTGGTTCTTTCTTTCATTCTTTTGCACGTGGTTTGAAGGAAAAAGGAGAACAAACAAATCAAACTGGTAGTCAAAATAGGCACCATAAAATTAACTTTAATAGGTGGATGACTGCCACTTTCAATAGCAGAATCTCAAAATCAGAATGTCGGAAATATACATTAATATAACCAAATGCACCTGCACCTTTAGATGAAATAAAAGTGAAATTAATACATTGGGCAAAGGAGTCTTGGCTCATGAATCAAAGCTTAGGCTGTCCTCACCCGCTCTCATAGGTGATCAGTATTGTCCAAATTGATAGTTGCAAGTAACACGCAAATGTTCATAGGAACTATCCGCACAATACCAAATACTGAAGGTGCAGACCCAGCCTACAACCCATTTTTGCAGCTACCCTGTTTCCCCGAAAATAAGACAGTGTCTTATATTAATTTTTGCTCCCAAAGATGCGCTAGGTCTTATTTTCAGGGGATGTCTTATTTTTCCATGAAGAAGAATACAGCACACATTTATTGTCTAATTGTGAGTCAGCCAGACTCCATCAGGGCAGAGCGAGCAGCAGGCAGCAGATTGTCCTGGCAGCGGCGCGGGCTCTCTGATTTAAAGAGACCTTGCACTGCCTGAACAGCTCCGGCTGCTCTGCGACCAATCAGTGAGCTGCGTGGCGGCACCCACCGCTACGGTCCAGAGGAGTCAGCCGCCTTACAGTAGCTTCGGGGGCCTTATATTCTGGGGAGGCCATATGTTCGGAGGAGGCCTTATTATCGGGGAGGTCTTATTTTCAGGGGACGCCTTATATTACAGCGAGAGGCAAAACTGGAAGTAGGTCTTATTTTCGGGGGATGTCTTACTTTCGGGGCAAGACGGTATGTTAGTGGACCTGATTCATGATCTAGTTTGGGTTAGTTTAGGTGGTCCCTTAATATCAACAAGTCATCTCACCCTCTTTGGTGGGCCCATTGCGTGCTGGCATTCCCCTGTGTGTTGGGATCCAATGTGAAAAGTAGCCTGTTTCCCAGGCAGGAAAGGAAGCCTCTGGGTCCAGCTTGTTGCCAGGATAATTAGTCCCACCCACTTGCTTAATCAGTGAATTACGAGCCAGCATGGGCCATGGGGGGGGGCAGGCTTAGCCTGCTCCTCCAGTATATAACATAGCCCCCTGGATTTCTCTGCAGCCACTTTTTTGTGGGTCTACCCAATGCCTATGCCAAACAGGGCCACAGGTTCCCTATTCTTCTTAGATGTTGTGTGTGTGATGGATGTGTGGGTGTGAATTTAAGGTGAGATATTCATACTCCTAAGCACAAACTTGGGATCTACTTGGAGTTCAAATATGTGATAGGTTTAGCACTTCAACCAATGTAGTAAACCTGTACTTAAATGATAATTCTCTACAGTTTCAGGACAGTGGGAGGCCTTTTTAAGAAACACTTTTCCTCAGAGTGTGTGTTTATATCCTTTTGCGGAAGCCATCAAAAGATGAGGTGCCTTTCTTTAAGGAAGTTGAGTTTGAGCTAAATGGGAAGCAGCTACAAGCACAAGAGATTGCCAGCATGAAAATTGCAGCCTATTGTATAAAAGGAATGAAATAAGCGGTTATGTCAGAGAAAGGCTGAACAGAAGGAGAATGTGCTTGTAAAAGGAAATGAGGAAAAAAGGGAGATCGCCTTAGATACAATTGCCACTTGAGGCTCTCCTCCTTGAATCAATTTAACTATTTACTGACAATGAAAACATGGAATAGGAAGGGTCATCATAGGTCATCTTGACCAGCCCCTTGTCAATTCAGGAAACCCATTACTGAAACATCCCAAATAGGCTCAGTATCTGCTTAAAAACCTTTTCTTTACCATCCTTTTCCTATATCGCATCATAATAAAGCACTGCCCACACACAAAAAAAGTTATTTACTCTCTTCCTAGACTACCTCTTGGCCATAGCAGCTTCCAATGTGATTTACAAGGAAGGTTGGGTTAAACAAGTCACAATTCAATCAATCAAAGTCTCCTAACTAATCGGAAAGCTACTTTTTGAATACTTTTGTCTGGAAAGAGGCTGTGTCTGTAGAAACTCCAGTGC
This sequence comes from Podarcis vaucheri, assembly GCF_965113315.1. Taxonomy (NCBI): domain Eukaryota; kingdom Metazoa; phylum Chordata; class Lepidosauria; order Squamata; family Lacertidae; genus Podarcis; species Podarcis vaucheri. The sequence continues at coordinate 75,878,871 of NC_138762.1, read as the reverse complement.
AAAGACATTCCAAAAAACAGGAACCAGTGCAGAAAATGCATGGTTCTCCAGGTGTTCAGACAGATGATAACCAACTGGAAAATGGGTATGGTAAACCTACTGATGAAGGTGCTACTGGACAATTTTTTAATTTTTTAAATTTATTTCAAAAGAGCTAGTTGATATTCTTCTAGGAGCCACCTAATCTTTTTTTCTAGTTAACATTATTCACTTGCTCTCTTTGCTCACCTTTCCTTATTTGTCAAACACTTGCCTCTTTCCTGATCCCACGTACATCTCATTCAAATCCTGCTACAAAGTCTTTCAGCCATGTAATTGCATCCTCTCTGAATACGGTAGTCTTATTAAGAGTTGACTTAATTTTATTTATAAGTTTCTTCAAAGCTGGGAACATGATCCCTTAATAAAAGGCACATTTTTATCAGCCAAGTCATTTCCTGTGTTGTTTCTTTTGTGCTATAATGCTATCTCTATATATTACTGAGATCAATAACATGCTAAAAATGAAGAGAAGTGGTAAGAAGCCTGGGGCCACATTACATTATTCAAATAATACATTATTTAAATTTGTAAGCCTAAACAAAATTTCTCCCTTTCAAGTTATTATTGAATCTCTTTTTCATTTTATATTTTGCCAGGTGAAGTAATTATTTCACACTTCTGTTGCACTTCACGTAAAGAGCTGTTTTGTCACATAATCAGAAAATACAAATTACATGTATTGCAAAAACTACACTGCATATTGTCTAAGCCTGGTGAATAAAACTCACTTTCTTTGACAACCTTCTGTTCGGTAATAAGGAATCAAGATTTCGAAATTAAGCCCACTCATTTCAAAGAAAGCTTACTTTCACATAGTCTCTCATTACAGTTCCGTTGCATTGCACAACCTATTCGAATCCGTTGATTTAAAATTCATTTGCCTCTTAGAAGCTCCAGAGTCGATAACAGAAAGCAGCACTTAGCAATTTCAAACATAAGGCCTAGGAGCCGGAGCAGACCCTTTGGGAGTTCCCAATGTGCCCTATGCCTCCCACACCATTACAAAAACTATACAAATGGTGGTGTTATCATCAAGGCTACTGTGGGGTGGGGTGGGGACTGAGGCATACATCTGTTCTGACAGCAACTTTGGAAAGGCACAGCAGTATTTCCCTTAGGGTCCCAAGTCACATCAAGGACAATATGTATATACCTAATAACTTTAAATTATTATATATTTGCTGTACAGTGGTACCTCAGGTTAAGAACTTAATTCATTCTGGAGGTCCGTTCTTAACTTGAAATATTCTTAACATGAAGACCACTTTAGCTAATGGGGCCTCCCGCTGCTGCCGCCGCGTAATTTCTGTTCTCATCCTGAAGCAAAGTTCTTAACCTGAGGTACTATTTCTGGGTTAGCAGAGTCTGTAACCTGAAGCGCCTGTAACCCGAGGTACCACTGTACATGTTTCAGATTATATAACTTGCCATATTCAAATAGTTCAAATTAGGGGTGGCTTGACCATGAAGTGGAATGAGGCATCTGCTTCGGGCAGCAGATCTGGACCACCTGGGAAGAGTGCTGCTTCAGCTGCCGCCACCTGCTCCCCCTCTCCACCCTCCCCTTTCATTCCCAAGCTGATTTTCACTCCTCTGAACTGGTGGTGGTGCACTGCTATTTTGTAGTTTTCCTCAGGTGCCAGAATGTGTTGGGCGTTCCTTGTTTCAAATTTTAGATTCTGATTAACATAACGTTGATGTCAAATTAGGGGGAGTTGGGGTTTTTATAGTAAAAAAAAAAAATGGGTGTGGGCCCTGGAAAAGTTTGGCTCTCCAGCCCCAGGTGATCTTGTCATCACTGATATAAAGGTATTCTCTATTCAAAGCACTGTGTCACCCATGAATGTTAACATTGTAAGTCATTACAGCAATGTTCTCTGTTTCCTTCTTCATGTGAGCAGACTCCCACTGGATTCTACAAGCCAGTTACCAAATTCTACAATTTATTTATTCTTGCAGGTGATTATATAGTCATGACTATATACTTCGATTTAAGTAGAAGAATGGGATACTTCACTATTCAAACATACATTCCCTGTATATTAACAGTTGTCTTATCCTGGGTATCGTTTTGGATTAAAAAGGATGCCACACCAGCAAGAACAGCCCTAGGTAAGTTCTCAGAATTTGTGTGTGTGTGTGTCACGCTGGATTTGAATCCTGCCTATGTTCTTTGTCAGTAGAGAAATTCAATCTAATTTCCAGTGAACAATTGCTTCATGGCAAATATATATGTCAGAGAGAGAGATTGAGAAGTGGGGCAGGGGGAGAAAGAGACAGCTTGCATCCTGCAAATTTGGACATTCTGTTCCTGCCTGAGTAGTTTAACCCATCAATCCCTCTTCCTAGGGAACTCTGGAGATTGTAGCTTTGTGAGGGGAGTCTTCCTAAAAACTCTCAGCACCCTTAACAAACCACCGTTTCCAGGACTTTTTAAAGTGGTAAAATAGGGATTTAATAGTATAGTGCAGATTAGAACAGGGTTTCTTAGATTGCAAACTCTATCTTTCTCATTGTTTTTGAAGCACCCTAAGAATTCTCATACAACAATGAATGGGTATATGACTGGGAACCCTGGGTGATCGCTACACGATTTCTCTAGCACTGCTACTGCTTTCACTGCCCCACACCAGTTCCCTGGGCTATAGATACAATCAGTTGATATATTTCATACATCTATGGGCCAGGGCATTGCATTTTGGGTAACTTAAAATGGCAGGCAGCCACCACAGGTGGGAGCTGAGCTTCAAAAGTGGCACCACCACCTGCTTCTGCTGTAAAGCACCCAGACTCCTAGCAGATAGGCAATGAATGGCAGTGTGTCCAGGCTGGGTCAGTGAAGGGACCATTCAGGCACACAGGTACCTTGACCAGGGACCAGTCTGGCCCAGTGCTGGTGCCAGACCTAGTTCAAAGTACCGTGGGACGAGCAAAATGATGGTCACACTGAGACAAACCCCAAACCCAAACCTTAGAAGAAAATGAAGTGCTGTCACTACTAATGGTGAGTTCAAACACACACACACCCCGCAAGAAAATGTTGGAGAATTTCTTCTCCCTCTAGGGAAATCCTCCATTGGTAAAAACATCCCCACAATTTCTTTGCCCACAGATAGGGCAAACCTCTAGTTTGGATTTGTTGTGGTATGCAAATGTATAGGTGCACTCTCCTCCTTATGATATGACATTGTCAAGGTTGTTAATCCAAGCTGCTAAGACTACCATCGCAAGGTATCCTGAATGCAGTGTTCTAAGAACAAGTCCACACAGGCAGATGTGAATGAATGGGGCATGGCGGTAGATCCAACACAACAGGCAGAACTTTCAAATACTGCATCTCACCTCAAAGCACAATGAATGAGGTTTTTTCAATTCATCTACTCAGCTGTGAGTCATCAAACAATGAGAAATCAAAGTGAACCAACCCCAAGAGATTGGTCATGGTGAGGGAGATCAAGCAGACAGGAAAGGAATCCTGGTGCCCTTTATTACTTTGCTGAAGAGGTCGCGCTGTGAAAAGCACTACCATTGTTGCAGCGCGAAGTTATTAGGGGCAGTAGAAGGAGGACTCTGGAGTGACTCAGAGCTCCTTTTCATGAACAGTGATGGCAGAGTAGTTACTGCATTTGGGTAACTGTGAGAAACCGGAGCCACAAGCAGACACAATTTTGATTCTGGACAAATCCCAAACCAATTGGTCCCAAACCAATTGCCCTTTCACATGGCCAGAAAGCACCACTATGCATACACAGAGTTCTGTGTATTATGCAACCACTCATGGCAGTTCACAAGCCCTGTAGCTGGCTTACCAAATCTTTCATCTGCTCTACCAATGTCTAAGGGTGGGTTAAACCACAGAGCCTAGGGCTTGCCGATCAGAAGGTCAGCAGTTTGAATCCCTGCGACGGGGTGAGCTCCCGTTGCTCAGTCCCAGCTCCTGCCAACCTAGCAGTTCAAAAGCACGTCAAAGTGCAAGTAGATAAATAGGTACCGCTCCAGCGGGAAGGTAAACGGCGTTTCTGTGCGCTGCTCTGGTTCACCAGAAGCGGCTTAGTCATGCTGGCCACATGACCCGGAAGCTGTACGCCGGCTCCCTCGGCCAATAAAGCGAGATGAGCGCCGCAACCCCAGAGTCGGCCACAACTGGACCTAACGGTCAGGGATCCCTTTACCTTTTACCAATGTCTAGCTCAACTGCAACCATCCAGTAAGCCCCCACAGTTCCCAGTTTCTCCTCCTGCTGCTCATGCTTGCCTCTCCTTCCTGCAGAAGGACCGTTTGTTGTTGGTGGATGATTTCTTCCAGATAACACTAATATCCCACATGAACAATTTCCCCCACTTATTAGAAAAGCCAATATATGCAGATGGAGACTCTGCCTCCCTGTGGCTGCATCTTATCTGCAAAACAGTAAATCGGGGTGACTTCATATGTGATCTTCAGATGTCTACTGGGCTATAGTCAGGGGTGATGGGAGCTGTCATTCATAATATACAAAGGATCAAAGGGTAAAAAAAAATCAACCAGGAGGAACAGATTTAAAAATGCAGCCATCGGATAGCATCAAAAGTATAACATCTGGAGTGTATGTCATGGGTTTTATTTCAAGGTGAAGAAGCAGAACTTGTGGCGTTCCAGATGATGCTAAACAACGATGCCCATCAGCCCCTGCCAGTATGACCAATGGGCAGGAGTGACGGGAACTGTAGTCCAACAATTTCTGGAGGAATTCTGGTTATCTATCCCCATCAAAGACACTGATTTTCCAAGGGCTGCTAGTGTAATACATATGCAGAAAATGCCACAAACACACAGTTCAGCATAGATATGCATGTCGTATTGGCTTACTTCTGGGTAATTATGTACAGAATTGCATGCTTATGCTCCATATAAAGCATGTTTCACAGATAGAAAAAGGGGAAGAGTTGTGTAACACTATCGAGGGACAAATATTAAAGCTTTGCTATTGCCACTACTGTAGTATTGAAGAGAGGGGATGAGAAACAGGCATTGCCAGTGCTTCCCCCCCCCAAAAAAAAAATGTTTAGGGGTACTCTCATTTTCCTACTCATATTGAAATACTGCCCCTCTATGAGGCCAAACTTAGATCCACAAAATGTTTAGGGGTATGCGTACCCCTGCATCCCCCCCGAAAAAATCCACTCGGCATTGCTAAATTTCTGCGTGTGCCCCCCACCCACCCACTTTAGATTAGGCATAGTTGTGAAAATGAGAAATGATTGGGCACAGCTGTGAATAATATTTCTCTATCAAAAGTGTGATGAAATGATGACAGAGCATGCTCTTGAATTAGATTTTCACAATGCTCGACTTTCTATGGAAGAAAAAAGATCGCGTAAATGTCAAGTGGTTTTTAGCAGGCAGCAAAGCCCTCTGGCCCTGGCTTTCCACAAGCAGCTTGCTTATCACTGCAAACCTCTGTTATCAGTCTGATCAAAGGGCGGCATGGGTTAGAAGTTTAATCAGAGGATACTATTATCTTTTAAACATTTGAATGGTCAAGGGGAAATGAGGAGGTTAGGAAATATTTGGCTGCAGAGGTGCAAATCAGAATTCAAGGCTGCCCCCGGGGAGATATCTGCAGCAGATTTGTGGGACAGGGTAACGTCCTGGTTATCAAGATCCCATCCTCATCCAACAGCAGATATGTTAGCCATTAGGTCTTGGGAATCTTTTTGTAAGGAAATGTGAACCCTTCTTGTCCTGTTGACCTGAGTCAATAGATGAGATTTGAAACCTGGATTGAAATAGGGTCACCACATAATGAAATTGCAAACTTCAACACTGATCTACGAACCCTTCGTGCAAAAATCCAGACAGCATCTTGAGAACATTGCAGGCAAGGCTTGCATGCACACCCCTTCCCATCTCCTGTCTTTTGCGTGCTCAGGGGAATGTCTGAATCCAGCTTGAAGTGTTGAAGCCCTTGCTGTCTGCCTTCCCCCTGCCTCAAGACAGTAGGAAAGGGGAGGTTGCTAGGGTGGGTTGCAGGATCAGGGTGAACACAGTCCTGTTGACCCTACTGAGATCAGCTGTGGACAGGGTTGTGTTCACCCCAGTCCTGCTCTGAAGCATTTGATCAGGGGTCCTCACGCTTGCATGTGCCCTTAACTGATCACTTGAGGCATCCTTTCCTGCGTGTGGCCTGAATCAAATCACTGTATCTTTATTCCGTATCATCTGTAAAACAAGAGTGAGAACAATATGGATCCTGGGATCTGTGAGATGGCACACTAACCAATTAGTTGTTGCTGTTGTTTAGTCGTTTAGTCGTGTCCGACTCTTCGTGACCCCATGGACCAGAGCACGCCAGGCACTTCTGTCTTCCACTGCCTCACGCAGTTTGGTCAGATTCATGTTTGTAGCTTCGAGTACGCCGTCCAACCATCTCGTCCTCTGTTGTCCCCTTCTCCTTGTGCCGTCCATCTTTCCCAACATCAGGGTCTTTTCCAGGGAGTCTTCCCTTCTCATGAGGTGGCCAAAGTATTGGAATCTCAGCTTCAGGACCTGTCCTTCCAGTGAGCACTCAGGACTGACTTCCTTAAGAATGGATAGGTTTGATCTTGCAGTCCATGGGACTCTCAAGAGTCTCCTCCAGCACCATAATTCAAAAGCATCAATTCTTCGGCGATCAGCCTTCTTTATGGTCCAACTCTCACTTCCATATATCACTACTGGGAAAACCATGGCTTTAACTATACGGACCTTTGTTGGCAAGGTGGTATCTCTGCTTTTTAAGATACTGTCTAGGTTTGCCATCGCCTTTCTCCCAATGAGCAGGCGCCCTTTAATTTCGTGACACCTGGAGCAGGAACCGGCAAGCCACTCCAGTATCCCTGCCAAGAAAACTCCATGGACAAAGGCAACCAATTAGTATCAGTAGCCAAAAACACATCTACATGAAACTGACAGATAGGCATGAATCAGATCTTTTATGTATGTATTGATTATTGCATTTATAGCCCAACTTTTTTCCAAGCATGTCAAGATGGCACGCATGGTTCTCTTTCTTTCCATGTTATCCTCACAAGAACCATGTGAGGTAACCTAGGCTGAGAGACTGTTCTTGGCCCAAGGTCATGTGGTGAGTTCCACGACTGAATGGGGATTTGAACCTTCGTCTGCCTAGTTCTAGTCCTAGCACTAGTCCAGCGGTTCCCAATTTTTTTCAAGGCAGCACCCCCTTGGCTCCATAAGCCCATCCCCAGTGCCCCCTAACCTGCCTATAAAAAGCATTATTCAAAATGGCGAACGCAATGAACCACTAAGGAAGATAATAAAACAAGAACATTCAAAACAGCAGCAATTATTTGCACATTTGCTCAAAATCCAGTTGAAACTATTTTGTTTGATTAATTCCACAAAGCTGGTGAACTTGAACCAGTGATTCCAGTTTTTTGAAGTCTAATAGTCATCTCCCCCTTGGCTTTCAGTGCTCCCCTAAGTAATCCCACCACCCCCAGGGGGCAGTACTGCCCACTTGGGAAGCCACTGTTTGAGTCCAATACGCTAAGCACAACACTATGTGGTGCAATCCTGTACATACCCACTCTAAAGTAAGTCCCATTAAGTTCAGTGGAGCTTATTCCTGGGCAAATAGGGATAGAATGGCAGTCTAAAGGTCTTCTATTAAAGCACCCATCCACTACTCCACTGTGGTCAGTTTCAGGCGAGCTTTTTTTATAGGACAGCCATCAGTTCTGTTTGTTTCATAGTTGGGCATTTATTTAAGTCTGAAAGTGGAAACCCTCCCAGGCGAAATAGTAAAGAGTGCCTGATTCCAAAAATACATTTGTTTACAATACTGCCAAAGGCTACCTGCTGAAAACATCCTTATGCCTCTATATCATTAATGTTAATTAGACAGAATGAATAGAGAGTCTCAGTGGGCCAAAAGCTCCCTGGGTGTAACTCCTATTAACCTCAGTTGAGATACATCAGAGAGAAATTTCGCTCAGTGAAATTAATTAGTGAAAATACCAGTGCTCTTGGCAGCTGCTCTTGGTGGTATGAAGAGAGGGCTTTATCCCCTTCAGCAAAGGTCTTAGTATGTGGTACGTTTTATGATGAAATAATGAAGATAATCAGAAAGTGGATAGGGAGTGGGGGAGAGAAATGGAAAATAATTCATTTTATCTGGAGCTCTCAAATGATTTGATGAAGGTATAATTCTACAGTATATGATACTTTGAGATCTTCGACATATGCCAGAAGCAAGCAACATAAGACATGTAGGATGTACCTGATCTGCTGAGGCTTTCCACCAGAAAACCAACTGTTGCTCTTTTTCTGTTTTAGTAACAGTGTAGCACCCACCCATTGAAACAAACAGTTTTTCCAGTGGAACCACAAGAGCTCAGAAACCTGCTTTTTCTGTGCCTCCCCCTCTTCTGTTGAATAGCACTGCTGTTGAGATATCTGCGGGGGCCACTATTTGTACTGTCTGGAAACAATTGAAGACACTTTCCCCAAGTTGACAGGCTTCCCAAGCTAAATAAACGAGCCTTTGCTATGAGCGTCCACTTGTTCTAGTTTTAGGCTTATTTAAATATATTTGCTGTTTCATGATTTTTAACTGTTTCTAATTATCATATGTGCAAATCGCCTTGAGATGGTGGCTTAGGCAGCGACTGATAAATCAACAGTAATAGCAATCGATCGTTTGTAATCCAGCCGCACAATTTAGACTGTGCAGATTGATTGGAAAGCCAATCAAAAAATGACCTTTGCTTACAAGTGGCACTGATTGTTTAAATAAAAGGGGGCAAATCCCTCCATTCTGTTCTGTTTTGGCTGCACAGTGAAATGCTTTTCTTTTCTTTACACACACACAAAGAAGTCCTACCAAACTATATTGTGACTTGTGAAGCCATGTAGAATGAAGTCATCTTTCTTCAAAGAGAGAACGATAATTGAATCACAGTTTTGTTCTGCATCTGAGTGTGTTTTCCTTTCAAAAACATGAAAAGACATGCTTTCATTTGCAGGTATCACCACCGTATTAACCATGACCACTCTCAGCACCATTGCAAGAAACTCCTTACCCCGTGTTTCCTACGTCACTGCCATGGACCTCTTTGTGACTGTGTGCTTCTTATTTGTGTTTGCTGCTCTGATGGAATATGCCACCCTCAACTACTACTCGAGTTGCAGGAAGCCACACTGCACAAAGAAGAAAAAGTCGGTAAGATGAGGTGGGGGAAGTGGGGGACCAAACTTCTGAATTAACAGATGTTGAGTGGAATCCAACGTTTTCACTCCTCTGTGACATGCGGGAAATATTCAGATGCAGGAAATACAATGTAATTTTCCAAATTATTATGATAGTGCTTCTGTGCTGTTTTCCGATGTTCCTTTAACCTGTTGCATTATGGAAATGTGGCTTTTCGACTGATGTGCTAGCAGGTCACATCAAATTTCATTTGCACCAGGTGAGTGTGCTGTGACACAACCATGAGCATCACTGAACATTAGAAACCAGGGCAGAAGGTTGGCATGGAAGTGTTGCTCCACTTGTTGGTATAATAACTTGCGCAATTCCCAGAGTGGTTTAACAGTCAATACCTCTTGCTGGAGAACACTGGAGAAGTGTAGCTCTGTGAGGCAAATAGAGCTCTCCTAACAACTCTCAAGACCTTTAGGAAACTACAGTCCCCAAAATTCTTTGGGGGGAATCCATGTCTGCTTTAAGTGGCACCACAGCTCTTTAAAAGGTGTGAAAGTGGCCCAAGAGAAGAATTGGAATACGGATTGCAACACAGTAGAACAGACTTTCCCTCCAGATGTTTTGTTCTACAACTCCTATCCTCCCTTGGCCATGTTGACTGGTGTGGATGAGAAATGTAGTCCAGAACATCTGGCGGGCATAAAGTTGGTCAAATGCGGCAATTTTTCTATTCACAAGAGCATAGAAGCTCTCTCTTCTACTTTACACAGACCATATTGAAATTTTACAATTCCCAGAGTTTTGTAGCCTTGGTTTTATATATATATATTTACAAATAAAAAGGTATTGTGATATTTTTTCCCGCTAAGCCACAGGGGAAGGGTTAATATGTGCCTTTGCCTCCAGGCAGGACATTAATATGTAAAAGTTTCAAGTAGCTCAGTGATGTATTTATCCTTCTCTGAAGTAGTGATATATATATATTTTCTTTAATGTTTTAATGCCATGGATGAATCATGGGGAGCACCCCATGTCATTAAACATAACAGCCTGATTCATGACCTGTGAATCCCATTGATTTTAAATTAAGCTCACATTTTATTGCTTCCCGTTGAAACCCATGGAAGTGAAAAGGGCTTAATTTGGGCTGGATCTTGCCCACAGACAGGATCTGGACAATTCAGTTTAGATACAGAATGCAATGATCTTAGACATCTTATGGGATGTTTAAGATCCTCACATTCTGTATCAAAACTCCCCTCCTCTTTAATATTTGAGAAACTGGCAAAAACGTATACACCATATAATGTGTATTCTAGTCATGTCATTTCTTCTGAGTTTTTCTCCTTATTCTCTGATTTCTTTTACTTGAGCTACCTGATGTCAGTTTCGGGCACATGATGGTGAGTACGGTTTTTAAACCTCTTTTAAAAAAATTAATACAGCCTAAAATGTTGCTATGAATGGAAATACTTTCTTCTACTTTCCCCTGAGCTTTATGAATGCAAATTGAAATAAAACTGAAGTAAATAAATGCTTCACCTTCATGCTTCTTTATACTTTGCCTTAATACAAAAACACAGGTTTTGATTCAACAAAAAGAATGTGTCTGTTAACCTTAAGACTTTAGTTGTTAGTATTCGGCGCTAGCCCGCTGTGCAGCTTTTCACCATGAAAATGAAAGCTATGGACATGGTACAGTTAAGCTGTACCATTCCTTCCTGAATGCTGAAGTGGTACAGTCCTAGGGGGATGTCTAGACCAGCCCAAAGTATCTGCATGCCAAAACTCTGAAGTCCCTCTAGTAGCCAAGATACTATCTCTTCTGTCCTCTCTTTCCCCCCCTAGAACTATTCTGTGCTAGAGATGAGGCCTCCTCCTACAGTCATCGCATTGAATAATGCCATGTACTGGCAAGAATTTGAAGACAATTGTATCTATGAATGTCTGGATGGGAAGGACTGCCAGAGCTTTTTCTGCTGTTACGAAGAATGTAAATCCGGTTCATGGCGGAAAGGAAGGATACACATAGACATCTTAGAACTAGACTCTTATTCAAGGGTCTTCTTCCCGACATCATTCCTGCTGTTTAACTTGGTGTACTGGGTTGGATATCTCTATCTCTAGAAATGGTGAAGGAAACTGTGTTTTCACACTTCTTAGGGATGGAGAACATGTGGAAGATAAGGACCTGGCCAGTGTCATCGCACAGAGTAAAGGTCACCTTACGCTTTGTCATCAGAGAAAGAGAAGATTTTATTTACACCTTTGCCTGGAAAAAAAACCAACAAAATAAAATATTCATTTCAAGTATGAGATTATTATTATTATTATTATTTTGCTAAGTACACCAGACACTATTGTATAACAAATGTTTATTTATTGTTCCTACATAACGGAGGATTTGCTGGTGTGTTTTTTTTCCTGGGTTACCAATTGCTATGTAGCGTTCAGGCAAGAAGGCTGAAGACAAGTACTCATTCATACATTATTCCCACCAACTTTTAAATACATTCTGGGAGCAAATGTTTATTGGTGTGGACTATCTATGATGTTCATTGAAAAGCCACTGGTATTCGTTTCATGGGATTTATAATATTTTTGTCTTGGTTTTAATTTGAGGATTTTTTTAAAAAATGTATGATTGACTTGAAACCTAAACATTTGCTTCTCATGAATATAGAGGTGTTGGTGTTACTAATGTAGCACCCCTTTAATACAAGTTGTGAAATTAATCTGACTGGTCGAACATTGCAGGAAATTATTTCTAGAATAACGTACTTGAATCTTGATAAGGCTTAGCTTGTTTATGGTAGTGTAGCAGATTGTAGCTGATTGGGTGTACGGTTCACTATATAATAGCACTAGGAGGATGTGATTAATTGCAGGCTACCATTAAGTTTCTTCCATACATTAGAGTTTCTTTTTCATGGATATTTAGGAGTGAGGGAAAGCTACTGATCCATCCTGTTTTGTTTTATTCTGCCCGTGCAGAATAAAACTCATGTACCTCAGAGTGCAATTCTATACCTGAGTTATGCTAGCTGACTGGACTTAGGAAGTGGCAAAAACGCCACTCTGACAGTGGAGATGACATCACACCAACAGATCACCAACATAAATGTGAGTATAGAATTGCTCTGCTTATCACCATTCCATGTGAGCTCACATGTTATCCCTTGCACATTCAAGGGCCCCCATTCATTCCACTGGAAAGCCCTAATCTGTATGTGCTATCCTTTGAGGTCATGAATTGGATAAGAATGGGGGGAAGTGCTTGTAGTGAGGGAATTCCACACACTTTGGAGTAGCAGCACTGGTAAGCATTCCTCTGTATTGGCACAACAGAAGCCTTATGTGTTCAAACAGGATTTTATTGGGAAAGAAGTGAAATACTGCAGCTTCAGTTGTAATAAAGAGTGCATTTTGAAAAGTTATTATGGATGAAGAGATATTGGGATTTTTTAAAACTACTAATAGATTTTAAACTGGAAATGTGTTTTGTACTTTTGGTACACAGACATTAAATTGCTGAAAGTGTCACATTTTTTGTGTTGTGCAAACTGTTCATTATTGTGAAGCCCTTCATATCCCTTCCAAGAGTCCTGTATAAATGTGCCAAAATATCTACATTTTCTTTTTTAAAAGTTTTAAGTATTACTTCTGTCAAAAAAATTCCACCAACTTTGAATAGAATGGCATTTTCAAAAGTGTACTCTCAATACCATCAAATGCCTTTTTCTGTCAATTTGTACCCTTAATTTTGCTTATTCCAAAATGGATATGATTGCCTGTGGTGCACAGTTCATATTGTTCTATTTATTTTCATTTTCTTCTGAAATTGGGAAGGCGAGAATGAGTCTCAAGAGCATGTTGGAAACAATAGTATGAGAAATATAGGAAATGGAATTTCCTTGATTTTTTTTAAGGAATGAATACTTAATTTGAAAACTGTAAAAAATTTTTTTACAAAATTAAGTGAAGTTCTGACATGGAAGCAGAGAAAATTAAGGGAAGGGCCACAGCTCAGTGGTAGAGCATTGTGGTCATTTTGCATACAAAAGGTCCCCAAGTTCAATGTGGCATCTTTTCAGGGTTTTACACAGGACCGACTCCCATGTGAAACCCTAGAGAACCATTACCAGTCATGGGAAATTATACTTACTATTGGTCTGACTTGGTAAAAAAACAGCCTCCTATGTTTCTAATATGTTAAATGAATTCAGTTTTTGAGAGCAAAACTCCATCACAAGGATAGAGTGTAGTTTAACATGTACAATAGTCCTAATTATCTAGCTGGCTGGTTCAAGAATTTAGGAGTGCACTTCACTCTGTCCTAAGATACTCTGAAATATTTATCTTAGACCAAAATATTAATTTGTTTGGGTTATGCTGCTGTTTTGTTTTTTTTTAAAAGAACCTCAAAAGACTTCAGCCTTCTCTTCTTATGTAGGGTTGTGGATGGGGAGGTGTTTTTGAGTTCAGTTCATATTTTTCTAAAAGCTGTGAAATGTAGAAGAGCCTACACATATGTGTACTAAAAGTCATGGACCTCTGGTAAGAACAACGTGAGCTATCATTGCAAAAACAAAGAAATAACAAAACACACCCCTGAATTGCTAACATAAGTATCCAAACCAAGCTAGTTATGGCCTAGCAACAGATCCTGCAAACACTCTATCCAATGAAAATCTGTGCATTTCAGTGGACCACATTAGATTCTGATCATTGGTAACTGCACTGAGCCTTTCTTTGAAAAAGTACAAAAATGTAATCCAGCTCCATGACCTTCAACGGGAAGTTAGATATTCATTTGTATAGGAGGGCGGTAGTGAAGCTGTGGCACTTCAGATATTGCTGGACTATAAATCTCATCATCCCTGACCATAAACTATGCTGGCTGGGGCTGATGGGAGTTGAAATCCAACAGCAAATGTATGGCCAAAGGCTTCTCACCTCTGTTATAGAAGGGGGAAAGCCACACTTTCTCCCCAATTACATAAAAATATGTAAACAGAAATCTCGTTTTATAGGACAGTACTTTTATAGTCTAGCATTAGTTTTCTATGGGGATTCAGTCACAATACCGTGCCTTATCTGGACAATTAATTGTGTAATTAACAAACAACATCATTTGCGGCTTAAAATGCTCTTTTACCAAAGTACCTCATCTGATCAGAAGTGACTGATTTCCTAACTTGGCCAAAAAAAAAACCAAAAAAAAAAAAAACCTCACAGAAATCTTGGGCTGCCTGAGTGGTAAAAATCTTAACCCTGTGCCACACATTCATGCAAGACATTTATTCTATCTTGTTACAAAACAAGTATGTTATGAAAATAGTGCAGACAATGCATCCACAGGCCAACATTTCAGGGGTCTGAAAGTCTCTTAAACCAATTTTCTTAGGAAAATTGGCTTTAAATTTTCATCCTTCACCCTATGAATCATTGAGCATGGCAAATCTAAATTTGTACAGATATATAACCTAAGTGTTTAATATAACCAAATGTAGACAGGAATCCTCATCCTCAAAAATTCAACAATGCTTCCAAATACAGATGGAAGCCAATGATAGTATCTGGAGAGAATTAAACTACAGTGGTACCCCGGGATGCGAATGGGATCTGTTCCGGAGCCCCATTTGCATCCTGAACGCAACGTAAGCCATGACGGCGCGTCTGCGCGCGCGCGGGTCGCATTTTGCCACTTCCACGCATGTGTGTGATGTCATTTTGAGTGTCTGCGCATGCGTGAGTGGCGAAACCCAGAAGTAACACGCTCCATTACTTCCGGGTTGTCGTGGAGCACAACTCGCATGCGCTCAACCCGAAGCACATTCAACCCGAGGTATGACTGTACTATTTGCATTGAAATCAATGAAACTTAAAAATATTTATCTTTGGCAGGATCATGGTCATCCCCCCAAAAAAACACACAAAATCATGTAACTAAAAGTTCTATGGCTTCTGCCCTCTGAAAACAGTCATTGACTTGGTTTATGATATCATCCTGGCATTTGTGTGGTAGACTGCTTATGAGATATGTTGAGGTTTTCCTCCTTTCATAGGATCTATTGCTTCTTCATTGCCCTCGTTTCCACTTTGACCCATTGAATTTATTACTGATTCCTTTGCTTGCCTTCCAAATTCCTGTGCCTGTATTTCTGGAACCAGATAGCTATTACATGGCTTGAGTACAGCAAGACTTTGGTGATCCGCCACAGCTTAAAATAAATTGTTCGCTTTAAACAATAATGCACCTAGAGAAACTAGATTCAGGTAAGTGATCAGTCAGCAAAACCCCACTTCCAACAAAACAGAACTCATATAAACATTGCCTATTTTCCTTGTGTGTTATGAATTACCTCTGAAGAGGGTATCAAGCACAACAAAATCGGATGGAGACAAGCATGCAATTCACTTAATCTCATTGGGATCAGCATGAAGTAAAATGATTTGCAATTTGTGTATGCTGTGCCATAATTATAACAGCATGAGGATGCCCTTTTTAGGGAGTAATGGACAGTTCAAGGGCCTATGTCAGCTTCTCAGCTCTTCCCTACCATTTTTCATGACACTGCACTGTTGTGCTCGTGTTAGTTCTGGTAATTATTGTACACAAGAAGCCATGTCCAACCAACTCGTATTCAAAGCTGACCAATTGAAATCAATGGGCTTCAGCTACTCTGATGTTTGATGTCACCCTGTGCCCCTGATAGGAACTTCCTCCAGTGAATGAAGTTCAGCCAATTGATCACCAGTGCTGGAGGACATTGAAACAACCACTTTTCCAGCCTTTCTTCTTTCCTACGATACATTCTTCAAGTACCTTATAGAAAGGTGAAAAAGCGTACGGACTTGAGCTAACTTTTGCCTTGATCTGCTTGTCCCAGAATTAAGCAAGGGCCACAGCTGACTTTGTGCCAGAACGTTGACTTTTGCCAGGGCTGAAACCATTTCTAGAATGGATCCAGGGGTTCTGTTGTTTTCCAGAGCATTAGACCTGATCTAGAAATTGTAATGATGGAACTACAGCCAGTGGTTCAGGGGACTGTTTGAATGATGCTACAGCCAGAGATTATTGAGAGTGAGACGAGAAATGCCTCTGGAATGACATGGATGTAACATCATTTAAACAGAGGCATAACAGGCTGTGATTATGGTAGGCTGTGAATTACAACACTGCTGCCATAAGCAGAGGTGCCCCCACCCCATTTCACTGTCTCAGCTGAAATGGGAAGGTGCTGCCCCCCCCCCACACTACTGCCGCTCCAACACCAAAAGCCGCATTTACGAGGGTCACATGGCAGCAGCACACTTGCCAGGGCAAGTGGAACATCCGTGGGGGGCACTGCCCCATGGTATTCCATCGCTGCTTCAATGGGCCAATAAGCTAAAGGAAGAGCCCTACGCAGAGAAGCTGATGGCAGTGCCACCTACACTATTTATCATAGGAAGATCGCCTCCCACAGTGAAGCAAGCTTTTTTAAAAATACAAAAAACCGAGAACGGAGTCAAAAATGCTGCTCCACTTTCAGGGCTGACGTAGAGAAAATAGGGTTCAGCACTAAGATCTCCAGCTTGCTGGATCCTACTGAAACAAAGATGCCTGTTTCAGTTTCCACGATCCATTCTAGTGATTTGGCCGAGTAAGAATATAAGACGAGCCTGCTGGATCAGGCCAATGGTCCATCTAGTCCTGCCTCCTGTTTTCAAAGTGGTCAACTAGACGGCTGGAGATAATAATAATAATAATAATAATAATAATAATAATAATAATAATAAATTATTTATATCCTGCCTTCCCCAGCCGCAGCCGGGCTCAGTAATGCTACTCCCTTCCCTGAAAATATTCAGTGGAAAGAAATGTAGCAGTAATTTCACCCCATAACCCTATAAACATAACTGTGCAAGTCATTTATTTGGCTTATTCCCACTAATGACAAGGAGGTGCCATTTTAATCTGGAGCTGGCGGATCCAACTGTGATATTGGAGCATCCCTGCTGCAGTTCTAACTGGTGTTGTGATATCTCTTCCAAGCGACTGTTAGCGCATCCCTTGGCTTTTGAAAATAATGGAAGGAAAGAAACATAATTTGCAGGCATCGGTGACAACGCTTGTCCAAGTGTTTTATATTTTATTTTGCCACATAGAAGCAATTAAATGTTTTAAATGAAAGGGCAAGAGGAAATCGTAGGGATTGTTCTTTGACACTAAAAACCCTTGCTTTATCATTAAGATATGCTGTAAAATAAGCAACAAAGATCTTCTGCTCTTTATTGCCAATTTTTGTCCAGTAGAAGCAAATGTTTCACATATCAAAACTCCCCCCATTGCAGTACCTTATGTCAACCAGCAACCAGCAATCATATTTCCCCATAATATTAAAAGCAGCATTTGTTGAGCATTTAGTGCCTTGTAGAAGCATTACTGGTTTTTATGGAATTCATCGCTCAATTATCCACCAAAGCCAAATTCATTCTTCTCCCCCCCCATAAAAAATTAAAAATAAACCCCATCCGCACTCACAGGTAGATGAACATAACTGCCCTATACAATATTCTGTTGATCCAGCCCATTGGCTGTAATTTACAAGCCACTTACACTGGACAAGAACTGCAGCTCCCCTTGCCCTTGGTTCTCAAATAAGCAGCACTACGCTAAGTGGTCCTTGTACTAGAGTCTTAACCTATGAGCTAAAATGCTATACAGCATGTCTGAATTAATTGGCGTATTGATTTCTCATTTGTTTCCATTCCCAACTATTCTTTGTCTTTTATTTCTCCCAAGGAAATGAAGCCTCCGCGATCCCTTCAAAATGGGATTCACAGAAAAAAATGTGTTCAAAGACAGAGAAGCCAACTCAAATAATTTTAGAACATTATTTTTTATGTTCTTAATACCATATATAGCATTTGGAACGAATCACACTACTATAAGTGAACATAGGCCAAAATACACCCTTCTCCAAAAGGGGGAGGATAGACAAAGGGCAGTTTTGCATGGCATGGTAAGCCAAAGTATAGCTTAGCCAGATAATGCAAATGTGCAGACTCCCTTAACTACAGCTTGGGGTTAGTGAGGCAAGAGCTTAACCAGGAACCCTAGTATGGAAGATGCTGAGCCAAAACATGAGGTCCTCTCTGGGAACCTTCATATTTATGCAGTCTCATTAAACAATGGTTTGGTTACCATGTCACGCAAATCAGATCAAACATTGTAAAAGGAGCAGCTTGTAGAATACAGTGCAACTCTGCTGAGTTTGATCAGCCTCAGCTTAATATAAATTGCTCACGTCTGAGTTGAACAGAATTCAAGAAGCTCACGTCCTTACTATTATAGCTTCTTGTTGTTTAGTCGTTTAGTCGTGTCCGACTCTTCTTTTAATTTCGTGACTGCTGTCACCATCTGCAGTTATCATGGAACCCAAGAAAGTATTATAGCTAGCTGACACAAATTTGTATGGCCTTTGTAATATCAATGGACCAAAATGGCTTAGATGATGCAGCATGAGAGGCCTAGAGAGGGGATGCTGCCCCTTCTCTCTAGAACTGACAACACCTCACAACCAAACTAATGAGTGATAGAGCAGGGGCAGGAGGCAGGAGGCAGCTGTCAGTGCAGAAGTACTGATGGCTGCTGTGGTGGGGGGACTGGAGTCCAGTTCTACCGCCAACAGAAGGACGGCAGTATCAGTGCTGTGATCTTAGTCCACAATTGTATGGGAAGTTTTCTTAGCACAGTGATGAATAGAATTGGTCCAAACTTTTTAAACTGTGCTTTAGGGGAAAATAATAATATTTGGACTACATATGAAACAACGACATTTTCTGCTGCTGTATTCTTGTGTAAAGTATATGCAGGTCAACTTCACTTATTGGTTGAGCAGCATCTAAAGCAAGGTTGGGGAACCTGTAGCCCTCCAGATGTTGTTGCACTACAACTCCCATCATCCCTGAACATTTGGCATACTAACTGGGGCTGATGGGAAGTTCGCCAGCCCTGCTTTAGATGTTATTCAAAGATAATCAGTGAAGTTCCTCTCGCAGAACATCTTCATTCAGTGAGGAAAGTTCAGATTATTCAGACATTTGATGACTACCATTATCCCAAAGTACAAAACTGAGATTTTCCTTCATTCTTTATTTTTTTGAGGTGATAAAAAGTGCTACTTAATTGGACAGGGGTTATGCTTTCAAGAGAAGAAACATGAAAGTACTATAAAATATTTTTATGTGCTGCCTACACACCTTACTTTGTATATCTGACTCATGTAGCTTGCAGAACTCACATTTCCCAGACCGAGATGTCTTTATGGACCATTGGAGGAAGAAGACAATCCAATTAGAACCACCCAGCAACCTTTTCTCTTCCTCTTATTTTCAAACTGAATGCGTTTCTCATCTCCCACAAGACATGCACATATCCAAAAATGACCACAATGCCTCAAGACCTTATCATTAACCTTATCACTGCTAAGGTCCCAGGTGAAGTAGAGATGAATGAGCCAGTAGAAAAGCATTTGCAAAGAAAGGAGGTGAATGACTTTTCAGTTTTGTTTCAGAGTTCTATGGGTAGTCCTCTTTTTTCCCTTTATTCCAAATATTTTTGCATGACTCACAAAGCTCAGTCAAAGTGGAAATGAGTGTTTGACATTTCATCGTCACATTGATAATCTACCAATTAGGAAGTGTTGCAAGGCAGTTGTATAGACTGAAGATAGGTCTATCAAGAACTATCAGCCATGACAATGAAATGCAACCTTCCCATTCAGTGGCAGTAGAGCACTGACTATCAGATGGAAGGAACAGAGAGTAAGACAATGGTCATTTGCATCATGGCTTGTTGTGTACTCCCAGAAGCATCACCTAGCTCTGTTGAAGGCATAACATTGGGAACTGTTGGGAACAGAATGTTGAACTAGACTGACCTTGCTTAAATCCAGAGAGACAAGTCTTTCTTATGCCCACCTCTGGGTCACTGAGCAATGTGTCATGTCTACCCAATTTAATCGTCTATACAAAAGTTGTGCCAACTCTCTGTAACTTGCTACAAATTATTCTCTAAATTATCCACACTCAAATAATCCCCCTCCCCAAATTGCTTCGGTTGACTTGCAATATTACAAGGTTAAAGAAAATAATGTAACATCAGATCAGGAAGAAAAATCTGTCCACTCCCTTGTCAGTTTTGACAAAGCCATAATGTGCCAATATATTTAGGTTTTTCAGTAAGTACCCCAAAATGAAATGAAATTCTTGTGGAGGTTCTACATACACATATTTTAAAACTAGTTATCAAGAAGAAGCCAAAAACACACTTCTGGATCTATCCATATTAAGGAATCAGACTCGGTTTTTAAATATATATGAAAGCCAAGGTATGCATCTTCTTTTTACTGTGACACTTCAAAAAAGAACCAAATAATCAAAATTGTACACAAAAGGAACAAACAAGCTTGAAAATATTCTTGGATGGAGAATTTGCAGGATCAAACTCTTTAGTTGTGTTGTCATTCACTGCAAGATATTGTACCATAATAACACAACAATTATAGTTATAGTTATATTAGTGAAAAGAAAGTAACACACCCAACTGTACTGTTTGTTTTGCAGCTCACCTTATGGTCATTTTGATTTGGAATACTGTTGAACTACAACACAATTTTTTCAAAAAGAAAAGAAAAAAGAATCACATACAAAAACTACAGAAGGTTCATTATTTTAAAACTGGTTTTCCCTTCTTCATTAGCAGTACAGCTTGTGATGTTTTAGTGAACTGAAAGTATACTTCTGTGCCCAAAATGTGCCTTGATTAATACAGGTAGCACTAGTGCCAGTATGCCATTTTAGCTTAGGTAGCAATTTTAGTAATGTTCACATAAAGACCCAGCCAGTCCAATAAAGCCAGCCATCTTTTATTCCCTACACAAGCATTTCCAATAGAAAGCTGCCCTCTTAAAGACACATGCGTCCAATTTTTGTGTTAAAGAGGTAGGGCTGTGCATCTAGACCAATATTTATATTTGTATTTTGATTCTAACATTTGTATTTCTGAATACAAATAAAAGCGCATATTATCAGAACTTGGTAACGTGTAACGTGGTTATTGATTCCTATGTCAGGCACACCATTTCTTGAGAACCATGTCAGAGACGAAATTTGGACACACATGTGGGATGAGCCGTGAGCTGGGGGATCAGGCTCTGAATCAGTCACAATTCGGTGGGCAGGGAGGGAGGATTGGGAACCAAGCCAGAGGTCAGGGCCATGAATCAGGACTGAAGAACAAACAAGGAGGAAGAAGCAAGGAGGAAAAGAGGAATACAACCACAAAACAAGTCAGAGCTAGAGGACAAACTAGGAGGCAGGAGCAAGGACCACAGAATGACCAAAGCTACAGGAATACACACTGGAACAAGAAGCTTTCTTACATACCTTCCTGTCCAGAACTCTCAAATTGCCTGCCTGGTCCAGGACCTGAAAGTACATTACAAAGTAGCTGCCCCTTTGCTGTTCAATGGTTCACCATATGGAGAGCTGTACAGGGGTTCGGCTGCTCCTGCACTCTGTGAATTTGGCCCTTAAGATTAAGTTGCTGATGCGCTGTACCTCTGGCCTCTCCCTCTGCCTCTCACCCCCGGCTTATAGCACATGTCTATTTTCAGTGGGGCTTGCTTCCAGGTAAATGCACATAGAACCGCCCTCTAACTCTGCTGGCCCTAAGTAGCAACAGAATCTGTCGCCAGAGACAGTAACCGCACCACTGACAATCTTATAGGTGTACTAACAGAAATGCCTTTGTTGTGAATTCATACATACGTGAGATAGTTTATGAGAGAGCAAAGTGGAAACCAGACCTTTTGGAAATGTTACTTAGGAGGACCTTATTCCTGCATTGCAGGGGATTGGACTAGATGTCCTCCAAGGTCCCTACAGTCCTATGATTCTGCAACCTTATCTTTGTTACCTAGCATTACAATGTCTGGAAATTGTTTTTCATATTTAGTCCAAGATTTCATTTAACGGCAATAGCGTCTGAGATAAAATGGATGTTCAGCTATTTTTATTTTATAAAGTCTTCTGTCAAAATACAGGCAATGTTATTGAAAGGTGCACATTTCCCCATTCTTTCTCTGCCTGGGATATAGTCATACTTCGGCAAGAACATTCTGCTTGCTACTTCAAAATGGTCAAATGAAAATTCTGTCAATGCCTTATGCAACAAGTAAGAAAGCAATGTGGTGACTGGTGAATATAGGCCTGAAAAACTCATGCAATGCAACTCCGTTCAAGTATGTCACTTAAGGTAAAGGTAAAGGGACCCCTGACCATTGGGTCCAGTCACGGACAACTCTGGGGTTGCAGTGCTCATCTCACTTTATTGGCCGAGGAAGCCGGTGTACATGTGGCCAGCATGACTAAGCCGCATCTGGCAAACCAGAGCAGCGCATGGAAACGCCGTTTACCTTCCTGCTGGAGGGGTACCTATTTGTGTACTTGCACTTTGATGTGCTTTCGAACTGCTAGGTTGGCAGGAGCAGGGACCGAGCAATGGGAGCTCACCCCGTCGCGGGGATTCGAACCGCCAATCTTCTGATCAGCAAGACCCAGGCTCTGTCGTTTAACCCACAGCGCCACCCGCGCCACTTATAGACTGTCAAATAACCCAAATAACTGGACACCAGTGGTTCCATCTGCACTATACATTGAAAGCACTATGATACAACTTTAAATAGCCATGGCTTCCCCCAATGAATCCTGGGGATTGCAGTTTGTTAAGGGTGCTCAGAGGAGACCCCTATTCCTCCCTCAGAGCTACAATTCCAGAGATCTCTGGGAAGATAGACCAACTGTTAAATCACTCTGCAAATTACGCCCTTTAAGACAAACAGAAGAAACAGAAGAAATATAGATTGGTGTACTGGGCTGGATAAAGTTCTAAAATGGATTGTTCCTCTCATGGCCTTGGGAGAAAACCAAGATTGCACAAGTATAGTCTTCACAAACTGACCAACACAGAGTTAACTGGAACATTTCTCTGGCAATGGCAGGTTGGCAAAGGTAGGTCACAAGCATGGCAATTAATGATTATTACCATTCCCTGTATGTATCTATTAAGGATTGTCCATCTAAGTGTGCATCCATATTTATGATTATCTGTGGAGTTGTAGGGAAGAATAAGCACTATTTGTGTGAACCAACCCTTAGTTACAAAAAGGTTAGCTGTTAAAATGTGGTTAATCATCTACAGTGGTACCTCGGGTTACATACGCTTCAGGTTACATACACTTCAGGTTATAGACTCCACTAACCCAGAAATAGTACCTCGGGTTAAGAACTTTGCTTCAGGATGAGAACAGAAATCGTGCTCCGGCGGCGCGGCGGCAGTGGGAGGCCCCATTAGCTAAAGTGGTGCTTCATGTTAAGAACAGTTTCAGGTTAAGAACGGACCTCCAGAACGAATTAAGTACTTAACCCAAGGTACCACTGTAATCAGCCTTTGAGTGTCTGTTTTGGTTGAAAAATACACATATGTGACCAGATGACTATTATTAATAGCCCTGTTTGGTGAAATGCCTTTTAATACAGTCATACCTCGGAAGTTGAATAGACTCTGTTCCGGAAGTCCTTTCGACTCCCGAAACATTCGGAAACCAAGGCACGACTTCCAATTGGTTTCCCATTGCACAGGCGCACCGGAAACAATAGCGGAAGCCATGCCAGGCATTCAGCTTCCAAAAAAAAAAGAAAACCAGAACGCTCACTTCCAGTGTTTGATTGTTCGGGAACAGGAACATTCGACTCCCAAGGCGTTTGGGAGCCGAGGTACGGCTGTAATTCTATTTACATATTTTTCCATTAGATTACAATATTTTTAACAACTGCATTTTTATTTGCAGGTGTAGTTGCTTTTGATACACACACACACACACACAGTTTGTTTTACATTGTTTGCTGTTCTGTATATGCCAAATAGTGTGTGTGTGTGTGTGTGTGTGTGTGTGTGTGTGTGTGTATAAAAACAGAGACTATAGGGTTGAAACGCATTTGGTCATTATTCCATTTTGTTTTACTGAGTAGTTTTATATTCTATCTGTTTACAATCTCTCATTATTAGTTACATAAAACACTTGCATAACGCCAGCTCTATGCTAATTCAGTTGGCATTATTTGGAAGTTCAGTTCCCAACTTGTTCATAATCACCTCTCTTGGTTTGCTGGCACTTGCTTCCTCTTTATTTCACCTCATCATCTCCCAAAGTGGGGAAGATGTGATTTAAAAGATAGGCCCCTGTTTAAAGGCTCAGAATCTAACAGGCAAATAAAACAAGGGGGGAGAGGGAAGGGAGGGCTATCAATATACAATACCAGTACGTGAACAGGGCTTGCACAATATATTTTGCCACCAGAGGCAAAGGAGAAAATAGCAGCTTCTCCCATTTCTGCATACATAATACGACTGGATTGGCAGATGGATTATACTCCACCACTATTCACGGGGTATCATCCTTCACCCCATCTGGGGCTGCAGGGCAGATCAAGGGGACTAGGAGTAGGATGAGGGAGAAGTTTGATTCAGTTTGCATTGTAAGGCAAAGTTACCTAATTCACATATTCCCAAACAATATTTGAACAATATTCAATCAGCTCACACTGATTTCAGTGGGATTGTTAAGCAGGCACTCAAAATCTAACGCAATGAAACCAGGAGCAATGAAAAATCCTTATTTCTGATGGGTTGTGTCCATATTGGCTAGCACTAGCATCAGTTCATTAGTTAAATACATGTTTGTGGCAATCTACATATAGTTATGCTCCTACAAGTGTAATATTTTAGTTAAATGAAGAGCAACAGAGTAGGTTAACACCGTTTCTATAAGAAGCACTTTTTGCAGACCTGGCTGCTCATTCTGCAAGAACCCAGTGGTTAGCACAATTGTCTGGGTTTCTGATTGCCATAAAATATGCCTATTAATAACAGCAGGTTGGCTCTGTGAATAGAAGAAGCAACATGAAAACTGGTCCCCCATGGTCATCTGCATATTTTTACAAGGAGTTGCCAAGTATATAATCTATTTCCTATGTGTTTTAAGTGGACAAATCGTCTTGAACCTGCTTTAAAAGAATCAAAGAATAACACTTTCCACTGAACTAGTGATTTATTTCAATTTCATCCTTTTTAATATGCTTTCTTCTGCCCCTTTTTTCTTCTGCCTCTGATTCCTTTTGCCATCAATCCCATTGAACTCATTGGGTGGTGCTCACTGCTGTGTTTGATTATTCTGGGGTTTGCAAAAATTACCTCCATTTTTGTCAGGCCAAATTCTTTGCCCTGGGTCTCAGCCATTGTCGAGTTTCTGCAACACATGGGATAATGTCAAAATGAAGGCGATTACCTGTCTATAGTGGTCCGTGCTTTGGTGACCTCCCAGTTGGATTACCATTATCCATTATATACCATTATATGCGTGGCTGCCCTTGAAGACAACGCAGAAGCTTCAATTAGTGCAGAATGTGGCTGCCAGAATTTTAACAGGTACATATGGACAGCCTCAGACATTTCGCTCCCTGAAGCAGAAGATAAGATAGCACCCCCTCCTATCCCATCTACAAAGGGTGAAAGGATCGGCGGTTGAATCTTATGTCAACACTGGTGACAGGACCCCATACCTGGGGGCAGCAGGATGGCTTAGAAGGTGTAGGATGAGTTGTGCTGTACATACAGATTTGTCCTCAAGCCCCGCACTGCCACTCCAGTTCTTTAGCATCTGCCACCTAAGGCAGCTGCTTTACTTTGCCTAGTGGTAGGGCTGGCCTTGCTGGTGCCACCAGGTTTGCTCATAATGCTCAAATCATTGAAGAACTTCAATGGTTGCCTACACTGTTGGGTCCAATTGAAGGTGCTGAGATTTACATTTAAAATCTGTAACTAAAAACCTGAGAGGGGGCACCACTTCCCATACCAGCCTGCCTATGTCTTAAGATCCTCAACTCAGGCCCTGCCCTAAGTGTTGCTCTTCTCAAAAGTGCATGGTTTGAAGTACATATGAAGAAGAGGGTTTCTTCATTGGTGGTGCCTTTGCTTTACAATATTTTTGGTACCAGGTTAAGATGTTTCTATATATATTTTTAAAAATGGTTAAAAATTATGATATATGTAATCTGCTAAAGGGGACGCGGATGGCGCTGTGGGTTAAACCACAGAGCCTAGGACTTGCCGATCAGAAGGTCAGCAGTTCGAATCCCCGCGACGGGGTGAGCTCCCGTTGCTCGGTCCCTGCTCCTGCCAACCTAGCAGTTCGAAAGCATGTCAAAGTGCAAGTAGATAAATAGGTACCGCTTTGGCTCCCCCAATTATTCTGCCCACAAACAGGCGGGCAATTTGGAAAAGCCATCTGGACATAGCTAGGAACATAGGAAGCTGCCTAACAATGAGTTGGTCCATCTACCTGCTGCTGTCAAATAACTCAAGTAGCTGGACACCTGCACTATACATTGAAAGCACTATAGTCTATCTTCCTGCTACACTGACTGGTAGCAGCTGTCCAGAATTTCAGACAGAAGTCGTTCCTGGTTCTCCTACCCGGGGATACTGAAGACTGAAACTAGGATTTTTTGCATGCTGTGGAACTGCTTTGCCACTAAGCTGTGGCCCATCCCTTAAGAAAATCCAACTATTCATCACCATTGGCAATCTATGAAGACTTGCGGTTTTATCATTTTAAGATACTGGAGAAAGCCTTCTTCTGGATCATTTAACAGTTCAATCCTATGTCTGCTGACTAAGCTCAATTGAGTTTGATGGGTCTCACTGTGCAAAGCATTGCCCCTGAGTCAGATAGTCAAAGCACCCAATTTTTGTCTGGTATTCAATCAAAACCAGGAATTTAATACATTAGGAAAGCATCTTGCATTGTTTAGGCTACAATCCTTTGACTACTAAGCCTGGAAGGTTTACTTCTGAGTAAATATACATCTATTTGTGCCATAAATCCTTGTGTAACTGAAACTGAAAGCAGAAAAAAAATCCCAATCCTTGGGATCTGAAAATATTTTATGAAGAACAAAAAGACAGAAGGGGAAAATGATATGACCACGATTTGTTTGTTTTTGTTTTTCACCTTTTGGGTGGGTTTTCGAAGGAAGCTTTGACAGCCAAATAACTTTTGGATTAGAGTAATATGAATTGTAGCTGTTTTGACAGCATGTTGCTTGAAGCTAATAAAAATATTGGAGCTGTGGTTGTCAGTAATATTGGGCTCTCTTCACCCTTCACCCCCTTCTCTCTCTGTCTGTCTCTCTAGCTATCTGTTACATAATACCATTCACTCTTAAAGCAAACTAGGATGATGGGGGGATTGCATCCAGTTTACATTTAACAATGAACCTACCTAATCCACACATTCCAAAACAAGAATCAAAACAAAATCATCCTTTGAAATGCACACCTTTTTCTGAATCTTTCAGTGCAATTCTCCATCCAAGTAATGTGTACAAAATGAACTGAGAAAGTGTGCATAAAGATGCACATGTATGTTAAATCACATACAAAATGCATTATACTGGGGGAAATTGCTTTGCAAAATTTTAGCCAAAATTGCTTAGAAGCATTTATATATACGGGGAAATTGAACTCATTCCTGGCTCTCAAGCACACACACACCCCTTTTCCTATTCTAGACTGCACTCCTCCAGGGGGCTGGGGGTATCTTACATCATCATCTTGCCGGTCCCGCTAATACAGTATATATGTACATCAGAAATCTCAGGCTCATTGAAGATACTTTTAGCAGGGAATTTTTTAAAGCCAACTCTGTTTGTCTAACCAAATGAATGGTGGACTTCTCAGGTGTGTTATTCAAAGTCTGGCAACAGGTTCTGGATAGGGCATACAATGGCCCTCCTGCATTGTCAGAGAAGGGCAAACTCTGATAGACAACTGCGTCCCTACCACTTAAATATTATCAGTCCATATCAGAATTTGCAAATATCAAATTCCTCATGCATCCCTACTTCCAGTTGCAGGAACTAATGCAGGAACACACCTTGATGCCCTTCTGCTCTTCAAAAGAAGAACTTTGAAGCCTGAATAGATGCACTCCATTGTGGCTCACTAGCTACAGTACATCCTGTTTTCGCACTCTGGCTTTTTTTGTTCAAGACCTGGAGTCTCTGACCCTTGTCTGATTCATGTCTCAATTCTAACCTGCTCTTCAAGCAGTTTGACCCTAACACAGTAGGTCCGGTATGTCTCCCTGCTGCCTTTGTGCTCCACTGCATAGCAAGAGGGTACCAGTTTTGCCTCTCCTTTTCTTTTATATACATACACATTGAAGTAGATATATTGATTTTCCAGAGCCAATTTTCCCCCGCCATCTCTCCCCTTCCTTCCCTCCCTCATTGCCATGGAAATTTTGCTGGGGAGAGAAGAAGAAGAAGAGGAGGAGTTTGGATTTGATATCCCGCTTTATCACTACCCAAAGGAGTCTCAAAGAGGCTAACAATCTCCTTTCCCTTCCTCCCCCACAACAAACACTCTGTGAGGTGAGTGGGGCTGAGAGACTTCAGAGAAGTGTGACTGGCCCAAGGTCACCCAGCAGCTGCATGTGGAGGAGCGGAGACGCGAACCCGGTTCCCCAGATTACGAGTCTACCACAAGCAGCACATATCATATCACATACTCACAGCAAAATGCAGGGGCAGGAGAAAGGAGGAAGGAAAAGTGCCAGACATTTTCTCCCATCCTATAACAAGTTCCGTTTAAAGAGCATTTGCACGACACAAGTTGCTGCTAACTCCATGGGGTTGGGTGGGAGAAACTTCCTTGATCAAAACAGCAGTCTTACATGGGAACTTTGAAGGAAAACAACAGCAACAGCCCTCAAAGCACAGTAAAATTTTGAGCATGGATTGACCCAGGGCTGATTCCCAAGTAAGCAGGCATTCGACTGTAGCCCCAGGGCTGGCAGGGAATCGCAGGTCTTAAACAATTCTCACTTCACAGCAGTAATCAGCTTCATTGTTGTTCTGCTTTTTCATGAGGGGCTTGTTTGCTTTGCTGTGCTCTCTTCACTGCCACAGTGCACAACTCTCATATTCCATTCATTTCAATTCTTTGCTGCAAAGCTGAGAGCACAAACAAAAATAAGCTCAAAGTTTCTCAGCATCTCATAGAATGAGAGCACTTTTTCAAGATTTGTGAACCAGAAACTGGGTGAAAAACCAAATGCATACCAGGAAAGAATTCATCTGGAGAAGCTTTTGTTGGAAAAGAAAGAGAACTTGCTGAATATCCACCAGGTATCTGCAATACTTCTGATAATCTCCTGAAAACAAATTTCAATGCAAGCTAAACCAAATAGCACCACAACTGGTAAGAGACCACACACATCTACATAAACGTATTAATAGTTCACTCACTTCCCTTCCCTGAGTGCCTGTTACTCAGTGTTTGATCAGTGTAGGGTGGTGTGTAACACACTGCCAAAAAAGGAGACCGAAAGATGACACCCATTTGCCTTAAATTTGCATATGGTAATTTATACTGCTAATCACAGCTTAAAGGCTTTGCATGGAAAGTGGATCTTCATGGGAATGACTTCTTTGCCCTTTGAGTCATTCTGAAGACTGGGTCAGTTTGGCTTAAATAACCATAGATTGCCGTGTTTGTTTGTTTTTAAAATATACATGCTACCTGAAAGCTGCCCTCAAAGCAGCATACAAGACAACCAGTGAAGCTAAAGCCACAATATATAAAGTTGGAATAGCATATTGGTGATGAGTGTAGTAAAGACATCTTGAAACTTTTTTTTTAAATATTGGGACTGCTCATTCAAATGGTCTGCCTCATAGTGAACAAGGATTAAGGCTGCAAATCAATCTTGATTGTGCATGTTTTGTAGGATGTGATGGTCAACAACAAAATGCATCTGCAAGGCAGTTCACTCTTTTTATATATAAAAAAACACCTTTGATCAGTTATTAAAAGTACTGTCAAGTTTAAGAAAAACTGCATTTCTACTAAAAGACTATGTAGAGTGACAGGAGACTATCATTTACTCTTATATTGAATCTTCTCTAAGAATGAAAGCAATATTAATGTTGATTGGATATCCACAGAACTGAATTATTGAAATCTTTAAGGAATATTACTGCTCCTGAGACATTGCTTCCCACTAAGTCAACAATGATAATTATAAATTACAGTGTCTGTTGTAAATAAATATCTAACTTCCCCAGAACACTTGAAACTCTTTCTCATTGATCTGGAGCCACTGCACACATGAAGCTCCTATTCACTTCAATAGATAGAACATCTCCACATGCAAGAATGGGCATTCAAGCACAGTTCTCTGCTTCACTGAAATAAACTGGACAGCACAGAGCACCTTCACCCACATCCGATCACTAGAATGGTGCACCCTGTGAGTAATTCATTGAAGGACCTTCTAAATGCATAAAATGCTTATGAAACAAGTAAGGAAAGTTTGGGTCAAAATTTTCTGTAGAATTTCAAATGAAACAGTGTGAAATGGATGGCTGACTAAACAGTCATCATAATATATCAAGCCAAGTCACTTCCTCAACAGGTCATGTTTCATTAGCATTTTCACTGCAACCAGAAAAATAATTAGCTTCTAATATACTGTAGAACAAAATTGCTGAAGTACAAAGGATCAATAAAAGAGTCATTAGCAAGACCTCTTTCTGTCCCATTTTATTAATGTTGCTTGAATAAGCTGGGCTAAATTCAAAGAAATTCAGAACAGTCATACCCTTGCACCAATCAATTTTCTCCCATTTTGCACATTTCATTGGTGTGACCTATGATCAAATCTCAGTGTAGATCATCTGGAAAAACTCACCTCATGTCTGACACCATTAGACAAAAAAATAGTATGCATTTACTGATCCAAAGACTGATTTCCTCCTTTTATTTGAATCTGTGTAGATTGATCAAACAGAAAATGGATGAAACTTATTCATCCATTTATTCGTTTAAACAAAACAAAGTATGTATGAGATACCTTATCAGGAATGCAGTCAACATGCTTGCCAAATCTGTAACAGCTACTTCACATTTCATATCTGTTAAGATTGTCGAGGTCAGATGAGATGGTGGTGCTTTCCCCCCTGCACTGATTAATAGTCTCTCTGACCATGGTTTTGAAGAAGAAAAATCACCTCCTTTGGAGTTATATAAAATATGAATATGAAAAGTTCCCCACTGCTCCTGCCAAAACAGAGGCAACAGCGTTCTTCTGGTAAACTTATTTCTGTGAAGAGATGTTTGCTTCATTTTTAACTACAATACAGCTGTGGCAGCTCTAGAGATCCCAGTGTCAATTAAATACTATCCTTTAGTATCTTCAGCATTTGGAGAGGAGAGGGAGCAGTCATATTCCTTGTGTGGTAAATGACAATGAAATGTCAATGAAATGACAATGAAATGTCATTTACTGGTCTTTAATTACTTTGGCCCCCAAACATTTTGGAGTTTATACACCAGCATCGATACATCACATTGGGCTCAATAGCATACAGGCAAGCAATTCAAGAACTAAATGGTCCCATCTTGGGCCCCAAATAATGTTCCCTTGGCTTTCTGTAGCAGCTGTAACTTTCAGACCATCTTCAAGGATAGCATGTAGAGCTACCCTTTGCAATAATCCAATAGGGAGATTATCAGAGCATGGATTATGGAAGCCAGGGTATCCCGATCCAGAAATCAATGCAACTGGTGAACCAGCCAGAGCTGGACATAGACATTCCTCCTCATTGAGACCACCTAGACCTCTAGTCTCATCCTAGAATCAAGGAGGACCTCAAAGCTACACACCTGCTCCTTCATGGAGAGTGCAACCCATCTACCTTCAGAAAATGCATTTTATAAGAATTCAGTCTCAGATTGCTGGCCTTAGTCACCCCATCTCTGCTGTAGGCATTGGTCCAGAACTTGCACACCTTGTCCTGATTCACATGAAATGGAGAGATAGTTGGGTATCACCAGCATACTGAATGACACCTTCCAGTGGTTTAGCACAGATATTAGTTGTAGCTAAACTATTTTTAAAGTACTTAGTGCCCCTCAATGCAGTCCCACAAGGCCAAAGCTCCAGGCCATTTATTCATGCTCTCTTTTTAACACACCTTGACTGAGCCCTTGCTCAAATGCGACACTGGTTGGTTGGTACAAGGGGATACTAAATTATTTTAGCTACAAAAAGTTTGGTAAATCTACAGAGCATAGCTGCACATGGTTGTGGATGAATCAAATCATGCATTCAGCCTCATCCTCCTGTTCCACATTTCAGCTGAATGGTATAATATTTCACTTTGGTTTCCTAATGCAGCCACACATTGTGGTAACCCTAGTGTGCTTTAAGACTGCATATTCTGCAAAGCCAAGCAAAACATACTGGTGTGACAAAGAAACAATAAAACAATGAACAAGGTGGTGATACAATGACTATTGCAATTGACACCAGATTATATCACCAAGGCAACTATCTGTAAACAAACAATAAACATCCATGAAAATGGCAAAAGTAGTATCTTTCCAAAATAGGTTTTATCTTAAACAATTGCGAACACAGTAAATAAAGAGTTCACTTGTAATGTCAGTGGTTTCGTCATTCCGGTAATCAGATTTTTTGTATTAGTGGGACTGGAGATATTAACTATGTATGGGCAAATACACTAGTTATTGTCTCGCCTTTATTCTTGTAGATATGCGTACCCCTGCTTTAAGAAATCCAATTTTTGAGAAATCCAACAGGGTCTGTCTGTCAGTGGGACAGAGTTCTGGTGATGCAATAGGACTGTCCCTTCCTCTCCTGACCCTGAAGCTCCCCCCACACAACCAAAATACACAGGTTTAGGGAAACCTCTACAAAAGGAGCTCACAAGAGGGAAGTGTACTCATATGACCCAGTATTTGCTAACTAGTGTTTGACATTGATTCCATAACTAGTTTCAGTGGCTTACAATTCAAACCATAGCAACCTTTTGCCTGCCAATGGCATGGGTTCTGTCCTGGAAACAAGCAATGCTTCCCCAGGTAAAACAAAGGCCCTTGCATGTTCAAACTGTCCATTTTGATGTTGTGTGCTTAGGGGCAATGGCAGACATGGGGAGCAGTAAGCAAATAACAAGATAAGGATCTGGGCTTACCAGGTTCCACACATACGTTTAGCTCACTGAGGTAACATGCTTGAATATATGTTCTCCTTCCTTGCTATCTAGATGGAATAGCCCAGAGAAAGCACCATCTTCTGAGAAGCTTGGCCTACATGAGTCAGTGTTGTGGAAGGATGGAGTACTTGGCAGATATAGTGATTTTAAATAGAAGAGGATGGGGAGCTTTGGCATGTCATTGCATTTGGTCAAATGGGTATCCTATCTAATCAGAGCAACCTCTTCAAGTTCTCTCAACCTGGGTTGGTTATTTAGATGCTTTTGAAGAGAAAACACATTTTCTTCTGAATGCAACAGCTGAATCATTCGATAAGCAGTTGACCAATTGAGTACATCCAAAAAACAAACCTTTGTTGTTGGCAAAAGAATACTCTATTTCCTCTCTGCCACTATGCCACTCAGGCTGCATGAGACAAGAATGAGTATCCTGAAAACTTTGAAACTGATCCAAGAATGAGTTTGCAATGTCTGCCAATAGATTTGGATTATAGCACTCTGTCCTAGTGGTGGAAATTTGCACAAAAAGGAAAAGGAAAATCTTTTGTTGTTGTTGTTGTCATCATAATACTTATGGTACCTCCCTCTCCTAGCTAACTAGACTCCTTTCAGCAATAGTGTTCCTCCTGTATTTAGTTTCCATTTGTTCTTTCTAAATATTATGACTGTGTATGGCATGAAACATGACTGTCAGTAATTACACAGTTTACGGGCATCCGTAATAATAACCAGGCAATTAGTACTTGATGATGCTAATTGAATTCCCTGGTTAATAACATTTCAGCTGCTGTCCCTGATCTTCGTGCTGAACATGCCAATAAAATAATGTATCCTAGTTTTATTCTTCATGTTATCTGAGGGGCCACTGCTGCCACATTAAGCTATTCTTCACTACAGTATACAGCTGCCAATATCCCACATGAATCTCCCCATTGAGGTTCACCTCTGAGGCCCTGCTATGTCTCCCTACAGGGCCTTCCCAGTTTAGCCCCCCATCTCTGGAATTCCCTCTTCAAAGTGGCTTACCTGGCATAGCACTTGCAGATTGGTAGGGAGGAACAACTTCAGATGGAACCAGGGCCAATGAGAGGCAGAGCCACCGCGCTGACTGGTTATAAATAAGACGGCAGGCAGGTGGGCGCTGGCTGAAGGCAGACTACAGTTGGTGAGGAAGTGCCACATTCACCCTAATGGACCAGCCTCCACTGAGTTCTGGTTTTCTTTTTAGCCCCAGGCAAAGACCATTTTGATGTTCTAGCCTTTTCTATTTTCCAGTCTGCATATGTTGTTTTTATGCTATTTTTAAAATCCAGTGTCCTTTGAGTTGCTTTGTCCAAGTGTCACTCCAGGGTGTTGTACTGTTTTACTTAATAAGCGAATCAGAGAGCTTTGGCTGAAAATCATCTCCATAAATCATTTCACGGACACACTTAATGTTTAAATAGTGCTATGGAGCTTATTCCTGGTCAGGGATGGAGAACCCGCCAGATTTTTCTGTACTACTGCAACTCCCTGAATCCCTGACCGTTCACCACAATGGCTGAGGCTGAAGGGACTTAGATTCAAAAAATAAAAAATAGATACATATTTTTAAAGTCTGTTCCAGGCTACACTTCCAAGAGTGTATGGCAGTCCTTTGCTATCTGAATCAGGCTTCTTCAGGTAACAGGAGGAATGGGGTATGTTTAAATGCTAGGTGCTGACATAAGAGCAACAGCAGCGGAGCTTCATGCTCCGGCGCCAGGGTGTGGGGGGGGTGGAGAGCAGGTGGGGCTGGCGCACGTCCCAGGGGTGTGCAGGGGCAGCCGCGATGGCACCCCACGGGGATTGCACTGCCAGGGGCAGTGTGCTCCCCACACACACTCCTCTTCCTCCACCAGTGAAGAACAATGGTGACTGTTCTCTTTAAAAGTCAGGACTTCTTCTGTTACCATTACATTTATTTTCACTACTGAGGAAGCATTTGATTTGGATTTTCTGCTATAGATGTCATATATTTATTGGCCTGGTTCTTCAAAGTCAAGGGTGGTTAATAATAATAATAATAATAATAATAATAATAATAATAATAATAATAATAATAAATTTTATTTATATCCCGCCCTCCTCAGCCGAAGCCGGGCTCAAGGCACCCTCAAGGTCTTTGTCCACGCTGATGGACGCTGGAGTCCAAAAACATCTATAGGGCACTAGGTTGGCTACCCCTATTATAAGGAGATGGCAATTTGGTGTGAACATTCATTAACTAGGAAAATGGCCCCTTCTGTTTCCTTTGAGGTTCTGGCTTCACTTACTCTTTTTACATTTCAGAAAAACATTTTCTTTTTCAGCTAAAACTTGGCAAAAGCTGAACATTTTCTTGGCAGCCCTGTGATCTATTTGTTAATAATGTTCTGCTGCCTAAAATTCAGGACGCTCATTCTCCTGCAAAGAGTTGACATTGGTTCAGTTTTTGGAGATCTGTGTGAAAATATTTGGGTCTCTAGCTAAAGCACAAAACCATGTAGCACATTGCCAAAAATGAGAAAAACGAAGGCATGAGTCCAATCTTGTGAAGGGCATTGCAACAGCCTAAGGCTAAGGAATGAGGCAGAACACTCCAACTTTCTGCCCACTAAAGCTTCCCTCCAATCTCTTATAAATACAAAACACTTTAACAAACACAAGTTTCTTGGTATCTTATTGGGGGGGGCGGGGTCCTATGGCTATGGTTCCCTCCATGCATTGACATCTTTCTTTCTTTCTTTCTTTCTTTCTTTCTTTCTTTCTTTCTTTCTTTCTTTCTTTCTCTGTGTGTGCGTGTGCAGAATGGATGCAGATATGTACCTAAATGTGAAATGTGATCCTCATCGTAGAACGCACTACAAAGACGAAGGCTTATCTTCCCATTACTCTCGCAAATTGGATAGGGACATAGACATATATATACATACTCATCTGAGCCAGAAATCACAAACATCTTGTGCGTAATCCACAGGACCAAGCACAATACAGAGAAAATTAAGTGCTGCAATCCTCTCTGTATTCTTACCTGGATGTAAGCTCTGCTGAAAACAGTGCAACCTGCATAGGATTGTGGTGCATAACTGTTTTTTAAGTTTAAGTATAGCTGTGAAAAGAAAAGGGTCAACCTCCCTGCTTAAAGGACCGGCTAGCAACGATTCTCAAGACAAAAATCCCTACTTTCCTTTGTGGTTGACTCACTCCAGTGAACTTGCTAATGGGTGATGATGTCTGTTGAAACAGCAATGCTTTGATCAGGCTGGCTCCACTTGCCAGCAGCTGCCCTGCACCTAAAGCCTCTGGGTGCAGCACAGCACACAGCCGAGCATCTTTCAGCCCCATTGAACAAGATTTACAGTTTTGTGTGCTGCTTCCTTCATAGCCAGATTACGGGGAGAGAATGTAGAGTGACATTTCTCACGCTGTTCATTAAACATGCCATTAATTTCCTGTTATTAACTGGCGAACCTCAGCTTCAGCTGAATTCCCACAGTATTCTTGCAATAAATGGTGCTGGTGTCACTTTTTACCAAAAAAGAAGAAGAAGAAGGGGAAAAAAGGATCTCCAAGTCTGGTAATGGGAACTGAAATGTTGCTAAAGTAACAGGATTGCTCAGGTGGCATTTCCTATACTCAACCTTGGGCTTCCTCTGAGGCAAGTAATGGACTAATGGCAGGGCCTATGCAACTGGATCTCACTCAGACCTTGATGGAAGCAAATCTTCTCTTGCTGGCATTTAGCAGTTGCCTGGCAACAGCTCCCACTGAGGTCCTCTGAAGCAAGGGAGTGGGGCTTAACAATTGGAAGTCATGCGACCCGTGACAGAAGCATGCTTCCTTCACTAGCTGGTATTTGCACAGCAACAGCTCCAACTAAAGGGCAACGGTTGGCATTCAAGTAAGCCTTACTCAGAGCAGACTCATTGAAACTAATGCACATAACCACGCTTGGTCCATTAATTTCAATAGTTCTGTTCTGAGTAAAACTTGAACGCCACCCAGTGCTTTCAACTCTCCCCATATGTTTCAGGCGTTGCCCAATCTAGTCACATGAAGGCAATTCATTTTAAAATAATAATAATTATTGCACATCAGCAAATGCTCTGTGGGTGGCTCACAGAAGTGAAGAGTAAAATAAAATAAAATAAAATATGATAATTAAAATACAATAAAAACGTGGCATACAATTTTCCTCCTGGAAGAGGAGAACAAAACCAAACATTTGCAGCTCAGAATATAACACCGAATCTCAGTCATTGAGAGGCCAGATTCCTACCTTCTCTCCTAGGTTTCCTTGAGCACATTGTTTGAAAAGCTTTTAAGACAAATATTGAAGTCCCTCAATTATTATGTTCCCTAGTGCATAAGAATGTCAGAGGAGGCCTGCAGGATTCGGAGCAGCCAGATGCCTATTGAAAGCCAGGAAACAAGTCCTGAGCACAACAGCTCCATCACCACTTGTGATTCCTAACAGCTGTATTCAGAGGTACATTGCCTCTGATACATAGCCATCATGGCTTGTAGCCATCAATAGCTTCATCCTCCCTGAATTTAAGACTGCGTGAAAGAAATATAAGATGAATTTGAGCTGCAGCACGGACCGAACTCGCCACTGAAAATGGGACTCCCTAGGGTGAACCATCTCTGCCGTTGCCTATAATGTTTTCTACTCACTGCAATGACATCTGCTGTCATCTTGTGTCTCAGCGCTCCAGCAAATATCAGGAGCAACGTGAGAGACAGTATGGGCATCCTGCTCCACAGGAAGATC
The DNA here is from genome assembly GCF_965113315.1 of Podarcis vaucheri. Lineage (NCBI taxonomy): Eukaryota > Metazoa > Chordata > Lepidosauria > Squamata > Lacertidae > Podarcis > Podarcis vaucheri. Next base: position 75,840,670 of record NC_138762.1, on the reverse strand, counting down.
ATTTTCTGTGTCATCCCTGGGTGATGAGAGAAACATGTAGCCCAGTTGTGGTTTTTTTGAGTGCCTTGCATGAGCCAACTGCAACAGCGATATTTTTCCTTCCCAGGAATGCATGATTCGCATGGCGCATTCTGTCTGAGACTATAAAAGGAACACCGCCGAACAGCTGGGAGAAGCCTAGACACAGCTTGAAGTAGCAGCAAAGCTGTCTATCCCCAAGTAATGTTGAAAGAATGTTCTTCTGTAGCAGCCAAGGGATTGGAGTGGACTTCTGGCCTTTGACGAATTTTAGGACCACTGCTGAGTGTCTTCAGCCAGATCCATTATTCCAGTTTCTTGGGGTTCTGATTTTGCATCACAAAAGCTTTCTAGTCAGAGTGCATCTGCCTTCATAAATTTTAAGAGTAGAATTGAACATATATATCTGCCCATGCAAATTATTTTTTAACAGGCTTTCCTTGGGAAAGTGTTTTGGAAAGGCTAGCAGCCGAAATTTAATTATCCTTTGGGAGGTTGCAAGGTAAGCGTTGTGCTGTTTCTGTGTGTACCCTAAAGGGAACCTAATCATATTTAGTTATTAATGGATTTTTCATGACAACCTTACTTCAATTCCATACTTGGGTTATGAGAAACTGCCTGTAACAACAACTTTAAAAATCAATCTGAAACAATTGAGGCTATCCTGAAAAACTTAGTCATGTGCTTTCAGTTTCCATCGACCCTACCGGCATCTATGGGAACTCTGCCTTAGGTATTTTATTGGCTGATTCTTGTCAGCTTTGCAAAATGATTCATACTGCAGGTCATCCCTCACCCGGGTTTCTGGTTCCTATTTATAAAATTACATCAACTGCAGGAGATTAAAAGGTAAATTTTATTTAATATTATAAATGCCCTAGGTATTTGCAGGACATTTCTCGGGTTATTTAAAACGCCTGCAGCGAAACCTGCGCAGCAATAGGAAATCAGAGATGCTTTAATGGGCACAGCTGGCCTTTGCTGAAATGGTTACAAACAATATTCCAAGCAGGCAGGGCGAAAGCATTAAAAGGTACAGTGGTACCTCGGGTTACATACGCTTCAGGTTACATACACTTCAGGTTATAGACTCCGCTAACCCAGAAATAGTACCTTGGGTTAAGAACTTTGCTTTAGGATGAGAACAGAAATCGTGCTTCGGCGGCAGGGTGGCAGCAGGAGGCCCCATTAGCTAAAGTGGTGCTTCAGGTTAAGAACAGTTTCAGGTTAAGAACAGACCTCCGGAACGAATTAAGTACTTAACCCGAGGTACCACTGTACAAGATTCCTTGCCTAGAGATTTAGAAGGACTGACAAGAGGGAGAAGAGCAGTCCTAACCACAGAGGCAGCTGTACTCAAGGTATTTAGGCGTACAAGAAGGTTGAGGGAAACTGAGGCTCGCCAGACACTGTTGGGTTAAACTCACATAATCCCCACTAATGATGATTTTATTCCCCACCCATCTGGTTGGGTTGATCAATGACAGGAGTGTGTTTCACTTGATAAATCTGTCAGTCTTGGGACGGATCTACACTCATGGTTTATAATGTTAAGGGTTAAGGAATGGTTTTCATAACATAGATGGACACGTTGCGTTTTGCTTTTAACGTTCCTAAGGCAATATTAAAATGGGACACCAGAGGATGAAAAGCAGAGCAACCGGGAACTAGCAATAGGGAAACAGCTTTTTGACGGACAAAAGGTAAGAAGCAATTTAAATTACAAGTCTGCCCTGTGACGTTTTGGAATAATATCTCTAATATCATCCTAACAACATTAAACAGGTCCGTGTAGATCTATCCTTGGTTTCTCTCAGTTACTCATTTCTTCCAAACTTCATTTTGTTCTGTTTTCACATCACAGCTTATGGTTTTTTTAAAATGAAAAGTCCACATGAAGATTTGTATGGTTTTATGTGCAGATGAATATATGCATTTATGAATGCAGCATTGCCTAATGTGAACTGACCTGGACCCTGCGATAATCATCTTTGTGTGCCTCCTCCATGAGAAATCTGGAGGGAGCCAACATGAGAATGGGCCTTTTCTGAGGTGGCTCCCCATTTTGTGAAATGCTCTTCCCAGCGAAGATTACCTGCTGCTTTCATTTAGGTGCCAGGCAAAATCATTCCTCTTTTTTTCCAGGCCTTTGGCTAATTAAAAAATCCTATGGCCTTTTAAAGGTGTTAATGGGAAGGAGATTATTAGTTTGTGGGTGGGGGGGTTATTATGCATTTTGTGTTCTCATTTTGTATTTTTATGCTGTAGGTCACCCTGTGATCTTTGGGTGAAGGACTGTATATAAATTAATAATGTCTATATTGTTGCAAGCAATTTTCCCCTAATGCCATGCATTCTAGTGCAATGCATTTTTTTCACCAATATACACTCCTTGGGCACAGCCTCTGATCCCAGGAGTTGGACAGTTCTTATGCCTAGCCTTATCAACACACACCCCAATGATGATTATTATTTTTACAAGCCCGATAAGTTGGTGATCATCACTCCATCTTGTGGGGCAATCATGCTTTTTAGAGGAGGAGAGCTTGCTGCAGAGCACACTGCAGTCTTTTGGAGAAGTGGAAAGACATATTAATTTGGAAGCATAAATAATTCAGTCCTTTGGAAGACTTTGGCTAACTTCCAGCTGCTATTAGAGATAGTAGTAGCTGCTTCCGAAAAAAGAGGCTTAAATTGCTTATAAATGTCAAGTTTACATAATGAAGTTATCCTGATCTGTGTTCTGCTTGTTTATGCTTTTTTATTTTATAATGCCACCTGTTTTTCAGAGCACCCCATTTCCACCGTGTCAACCCTCCCACTCACCCATGCCCCCCAAATACCCCATAAAAGTCGAGTTCCTGCCGCCACAATTCTGCATGTAATCTTCTCACTGCACAGAAGGGATTTAGTCAATGTTCTTTTTGCCGCTTTAATTCAATTTAAAAGGGATAAACTGAGAAGGAATGAAAGGTCCATCTTTCTCAAGTCTGGCACAAAAAGTGTCTTTCTCAAGACACAAAATAGGCATAATCTCCCTCTTTTATACTTGCCACTACTATTTCCCAATGAAATACTGCAGATCCTCTTTAAGAACTTCATGATAAAACAAACACCCAAATCTACTAAAATCTGATTTTAAGGAATATGCAAAACGCAAGTATGTAATTGTGATGTTGACCATCAGGGAGGAGAGAGAGAGAGAGAGAGAGAGAGAGAGAGAGAGAGACTGACTAAATTACTGGCTTTTCTAGTATATGAAACTGCACAAGCAGGCTGGGGGAGAGGGAGGGGATTTGTGAAACATTTATAGATTTGTAACCAGGATATAGTCTTAACAAACCAAGATGGAAGATTCAAAAGCATTGGATGGCCAGGGGCAACCAGATAAGCCACACACACCCCTTTTCAAACATATTTAGACAGAGGTGGGGGAGCTTTTCTATCCCAAAGGCCACATTCCATTCTGGGCAACTTTCTGAAGTGTTCAGAGTAATTTCAGTGGTACCTCAGGTTAAGTACTTAATTCATTCTGGAGGTCCGTTCTTAACCTGAAACTGTTCTTAACCTGAAGCCCCATTTTAGCTAATGGGGCCTCCTGCTGCCGCCACGCCGCCAGAGCATGATTTCTGTTCTCATCCTGAAGCAAAGTTCTTAACCTGAAGCACTATTTCTGGGTTAGCGGAGTCTGTAACCTGAAGCGTATGTAACCCGAGGTACCACTGCAATGTAAATTTTACCTTTGCATAATAGCACACACCTCTTTCTGTCCTTCATCGAGATAAGCAGGGACAACGATGGGTGTGGCTTACAGAGCGGTGTGTGGTTTTGGACAAGTCCTGAGGACCAAGATAGAGAGACCTGGAGGGTGATATTTGAACCCTGGGGAGACCCCTGAGTGAGAGAATTGGGCTTGGAGGTGGGAAACCTCCATTCAGATCCCACTCACCTGTGTACCTCTCTAGGCTCCTTTCAGGAAAGTCATACAATAATTTTGTTACGCTTGTATCCCGATTAGGGTCCCATCCACACCATGCTTTTAAAGCAGTATCATCACACTTTAAATAGTCATGGCTTTCCCCACAGAATCCTGGGAAATGGGGTTCATTAAGGGTGCTGAGTTGTTAGGAGGCCCTTATTCCCTTCACAGAGGTGCATTTCCCAGAGTGGTTTAACAATCAGTCCCTCAGTGAACTCCGGGAATTGTAGTTCTGTGAGGAGCATATGGGTCTCAAAATTATTCTCAGGTTCTCAGGATTCTTTGTGGGAAGCCATGACTTGTTTAAAGTGGTATTATACTGCTATAAATGTATACTGCAGATGGAACCTGAAATCCACCCAATGCCTTTTAAATCTAGCTCTGAACTGGGAACAAAGTATTAGTGGTGGTGTTTTCCAGTCAGCTTTCTGCCCTTCTTGGGCCCAGTCATCTTCCCCTTCCTGTTCTGGCTGTGAAGCACTTTGTGTCCTTCTCCTATCAGTAGATGAGAGACCAGAAGAATCAACAGGTTACAGAACTAGGGTGTGCGAAGGGAATAAGGGACGACTACCTAGTCTCCCGATTCAGTGGTAAATTGAAAGGTACAGGAGAAATTTTCAGGTTGCAACCTAACACACCTAAGTAAGGCTGGAGCAAAACTGTGTTTTCTCCACATTTTTAAGCAAACCAGCCTATTTCACAGTATGCATACAAGGGACATAATTATCCTTTGAATCTCACACTTTTGCAATGAATTCTTGGCTTTAGAAATGGAACACAAAAAAGTTCATAAAATGCATATTTTAGGGATTTCTTTTTAGAAATGCCAACATGGAGATAAAATACATATTTTTAAATGTTGTGATAAACTTGTTGGCCTCCATCTGTCTTGGGAGGAGTGCGCCTTTGGAAGTGAAGTCAAACTGTTGGAAGATTCAGTGTCTGCTATGTCTGTAGAAACCAACACAAAAGAGACATGTTTTGGTGCAGCTGGGGCAGGTGAAAATAAACTCTATGTATTTAAATGCATTTTTTTCTTTTTTTCTATGGATTTTCTAAAATAAAAAAAGAATCCCAGATTAATGCAGAAATGGAGCAGAAAGGATTTATGAATGAACACATGCAAAACTGGCATAGACTGGAAATATACTAAACTGTCCATCCCTATTTTATACCTGAGTGGAGCCTGATGAGCAGCTGCATCCATAGATAGATAGATAGATAGATAGATAGATAGATAGATAGATACAGTCATACCTTGGTTCTCAAATGGAATCCATTCCAGAAGTCCGTTCAACTTCTGAAAACGTTTGGAAACCAAGGTGCAGCTTCCGATTGGCTGCAGGAGTTTCCTGCACTCAAGCGGAAGCTTGTGTCGGACATTCAGCTTCTAAAAAGCGTTCGCAAACCAGAACACTTACTTCCGGGTTTGTGGCATTCGGGAGCCAAAACGTTTGAGTCACAAGGCATTCAAGAACCAAGGTTCAACACTCTCTCTCTCTCTCTGTGTAATATATACCCTGCAGAGAGATGCACAAAGGATTGTCTGAGAGATCTAGTGCGTGGGAAATTAATCATGTTCTTTGCTGAGAGCCCAAGTGATCATCATTCAGCACATACCCCAATGGAACTGGTGGCTTGTGCCCATTGAGACTGGTAGGGTGGGAGGCAGGGAGCCTCAGAGGGCATGGAGCCAGAGCCAGCCCAACAACATTGTCCCCATCCTGCTCCCTTTGTGTTTTACAAGGGCAACTAAGGAGGGTGAAGCTGACAAGAGTGCTGCTCTCTAGACTGGTTGTAAGTAAGACGTCATACAAATAGGGGTCAGCTGAAGCCAGACTAAGGTTGATGAGGCAGTGCCTCCCCTTCATCCTACTGGACCAGCTCCACTGTGCAATGGACAGTGAATGAATTAAATTGCTCTTCGGTCTTCTCAGTTTGACTCCATAGTGTTATATTCAAACATAGCTTGATAACTGAAAAAACAGTGGTACCTTGGTTTTTGAACGTAATCCGTTCCGGAAGAACGTTTGAGTTCGAAAACGTTCGAAAACCGGAAACTTAATATCCGACAGCTAGGCCTCAGGATCTTGCACTCAGTAGAAGCCACGTGGCATGTTCAACTTACGAGGCGTGTTTGAAAACCAAAGCATTTACTTCCGGGTTTACAGTGTTTGAAAACCGATATGTTCGTCAATGGAGACGTTCGAAAACCGAGGTACCACTGTATGTAGATGTAGGAAGGAGGGGTAATTGCTAAAATAAACCCTGTACCAGCTGGAATTTGGGTGCAGAATCCTGTTCTAAGGCCCCATTAAGATCAGAAATAGTTGATTAGCAAGCAGGTTCCTGCTCTCCCCGAGCTTAAATCTATTAATGCACCAAACTAAAAGCTCCAAAAGAAACAGACAGCAGACACCCAAAGACTACATGGGAGCTCTGCTCAAGAAGACTTGAATGCAAAGCTAAGATGTTGTTGTTGTTGTCGTTGTTGTTATCATTGTTGTTTTGTTAGCATTATTTGAATTTCTATACCACCCTATACCCGGAGGTCTCAGGGCAGAATATAATCAAAATATAAAATATTTATCACTTAGTGACATTATTATATTCATATTATTTATTAAATTTGTATACTGCAGTATATATACCCACAGGTCTCAGGGAGGTTACAGCACAAAATCACAATATAAAAACACAAAATACATAATCAAAATAAAAACAACCCAGTAAGACACACACACCGCAACACTTTTTAAGAGGGCATTGGAAGGCAATCAGCCAAAAGCCTGGTTAAAGAAAAATGTTTTGGCCCAGCGCTTAAAGTTGTATAATGAAGGCGTCAGGTGAACCTCCCTGGGGAGAGCATTCCACAAACAGGGAGCCACTGCAGAAAAGGCCCCGTTCTCGTGTTGTCACCCTCTGGACCTCTCGTAGTATGATATATTGTGGGAATATTTAGATATGTGGTGTTTTTTACAGAACCGGTGTTTTTTGTGACCAGAATATCACAATCTGACATTCTCACTGTGTATGTTGTATTTCTATATCACAAGATCAAGTTCTATTGCAGCTATGGTTCAGTGGATTAGGTTCCCTTCCTCCAACAGAAAAAATATTTCAGTCGCAGAAGGAGTCCTGTTAGAGGTAGGAAAATAGGAAAGAAACTTGTTTTATTTATACTATGTTCTGATTATTAGCTTTTCCTCTGTATTTTGGTACTTGGAGATGGCATTTGTGATTATAATTGAAGATGCTTTTGGCAAGTGAGAATTATGCATCGCTGATGATAATTTGTCCTCTGTACTTTGGGTCCTCACCATGTCCCCAGTATCAGAATGCAAATACTCATTAGTGCTACAACACAATCCTGTGCAGAATTAGGCTGCAACCTTCACAACCAGGAGTAGCCAATATGGTGCCTTCCAGGTGTTTTGGACTACAACTCCCATCAGCCATCATGGTCAATGGTCATGGATGATAGGAGTTGTAGTTCAAAACCTCATGAAAATACCATGTTGGCTACCCGTGCCATATGCACTTACAGTCGTACTTTGGTTTTGGAACAGCTTAGTTCCCGAAGGTTTTGGCTCCCAAACGTGGCAAACCCAGAAGTGACTGTTCTGGTTTGTGAACTATTTTTGGAACCCGAACATCCATCGGGGCTTCCACGGCTTCCGATTGGCTGAAGGAGCTTCCTGCAGCTAATCAGAAGCCACGTTTTGGTTTCTGAACGTTTTGGAAGTCGAAAGGACTTCCGGAACGGATTCTGTTCAACTTCCACGGTAATACTGTACTTGGGAATATGTCCCATTTATCTCTGTGGCGCTTACCTCTGAGTAGGCATTATTAAGAGTGTACTGTTGAGGACCTAGCACTAAAGAAATAGCCCTTTAAAACCCAGCAGCACTAGGCAAGGGGGGGGAGAGACTAACGCTGCAACCACAGCATGAGGGAAGCTTTATTTATTTATCTGTGCAAAATTAATGGGTTGGGCATGGTAAAGTCCACAATTAAGAAAGCACACTCCCAGGGGGTGAGTGGGTTTCAAAGAGCTAAAGCTTTGGTGGTGGTCTTTATTCACCTTGCAGACTTGTCACTTTCCTAGCAGGTATTGGCAAGCTACTTCATTATCGTAATGAGTTGAATTTCCACCCTGTTTCTGATCCACATGCCACTGGCCAGCCTCTGCTAATACATGCATGGCACCAAGCAGTTTGCAAAGATCATTTGTCTTTGTTGCAAAGTAATTAATGTCAAGGCAGCAGTGTGTGAGAATTAATGTTGTTGTAAAAGCACCCAAAAAAATATAAAAACCTAGCATAGTCAATCAGTTCAAAAGTGCTCCATGGAATTAAACTCAGTCCAGTTCTCTTCTGCTTGCAGCAATACACACAACACTCCTGTAGATTATTATTTGTCCTTTTAGACATTGCACCAGAATAGAAAGATATATTTCAAAAGAAGATGGAACCAGTGTTGGTCAATGGTCGCAACAAAGTCGAATGAGAGGAAGGGCCATAACTCAGTGGTGGAGCACATGCAAGTAGAAGATCCCAGGTTCATTTCTCAATGGCATCTCCAAGTGTGGCTGGGAGACAACCCTGCCTGGAGAGCTGCTGCCAATGTTGGACCAATGATCTGACTCACTAAAAGGCAGCTTCTTCCCACAATATTTGAGTAGATGTCCCTGAACGGCCCTGCATCAAAATCTACCCAACGAGTGATATTGGCAGCTGTTTGAGATGAGTGAGGAGCCAGGAACCCAGGAGCTGGCAAGTTGAAATTGAAATTGAAATACTTTATTGTCACTTGTACAACTTGTATACAGTGAGATTACACGAGCACCCCCACTCAGCTCTCTTAGTCTTAATTCCCCTCATTTACTGACACACGCACAACAAACCCGAAAGTCAGTTGCCCTTTTGTTATCTTTTCATTCAGCGGCCTAATAGCCCACAGATAGAAGCTGTTCTTTACTTTGTTAGTGCGACTAATCCTGCTTCTATATCTTCTGCCTGAGGGCAGGAGATCAAGAAAGTGCTGGCCAAGATGTGAATCATCCCTGAGAATTTTCCCCACTCTCCTGAGGCAACGTTCTTCCACTATTTCATCCGGTGGATTCACGGGACAACCCATAATATCTTGTGCTGTATTCAGCACCCTCTGTAGGCACTTCCTATCAGATGATGTCAAACCAGCGTACCACACCGTGATGCAGTATGAAAGGACACTTTCTATTGTGGACCGGTAGAAGGAGATCATCAACGTTCTTCCGCAATACTCTGAGGAGATGGAGTCGAGGGAGCAGTCAGGAATGAAGAGCAAAGCCAAAGGCAGGACTGAGAAATAAGGAAGAAGTTAGGACGAAACAGGAAGCCAATATACCCACCTGAGCTCAGAAAGACCTCAGGGTAAGGTATAGCTTGCACAAGTTTGGATCCCTTCACAGAGATTAATATTGGAGAAATGGTTTGGCGAGAAAAGGTTAAACACCTCCCTTCCCCCCAGCCTGCTAACGGAGTCCATTGAAAGTGCCTTAAAATGACAAAATAAAATAACATCTGATCTGATCATGGATCTTGTGCATTGGGTCTGTTTAGGCCATGAGATAGAAGTACAGTGGTACCTCGGGGTTAAGTACCTAATTCGTTCCGGAGGTCCGTTTTTAATCTGAAACTGTTCTTAACCTGAAGCACTATTTCTGGGTTAGTGGAGTCTGTAACCTGAATCGTATGTAACCTGAAGCGTATGTAACCTGAGGTACCATTGTATACAGATTATTAGATGATCATCATAGATGTGGTAAATACACATATAAAGAAATTACCATAAATTGAGTGAAAGGATCTATCCTTCTTCCTACATCTTACATTGAATGTTTTAGTAGTCATCTTGACATTCGTTGTCAAGATGAGCATTTCCCTGTTTTTTTCTAGTGAGATACAATCACAAAATGCCACCAGAGAAGAAGTGCGTTTCAATGTAAGCTATGGGAGCTCCATTGCTGAGCACCGTTGAAACTTTATGGGGAAAATATCACTAATAGATTAATGATCAAAGGGAAACTGTGCTGCCCTAGCAAGCAAGATGAATTAGGTGTCAAAGAAAGTATTTTCCCTCTCTAGATTTTATGATTTTCATGTTAAGAAAACAAATTGCAAGTAACTTACTGGTCAATAAAGAAAAATCACAGGCTTCTTGATTGACAGATTAGTGCAATCTAGTATTCCTCATGGGGGGAATATCTGTGTGTAGCAATGCCAACATTCAAAGCTCATAAATTATAAAGCAAATCATAAAAGGCTCAGCTGCTTCAGAATGAAATATTTTTATTTCTTTTATAGTGTAATCCTATGAGACTATCAGCCAAAAAGCCTCGGGGGCTCTATTCATCCAGGATTTCTCTTCAGAGTGCCACTGTCCACCCCACCACTTCAGTCTGGCCTAGGATCGATTGATTTAAGTATGTTTGAGGGCAGTCCTCTATTTGAAATATCTGCCCACTCCACATCTCGTCAAAGAAACGTAAAATGGAAGAGCGGAGGCCTTGACATTGCCCCGCCACACTTAGCAGTGCCTGGGCAGCAGAACAAGCAGACATACAGGTCACCTGGACTGGATCTATACCCATCAAAGAAGCGTTTCAGTTAACTTTGTATGAGAAATCAGGTTGGCAAAAATGGAACTCCACAGCGCCATCTGGCATAACAGTGTTAGAATGCGTATAAAACGCTTTTTCTTTACCAATCAGGCTAGTTACAGCCTTCTTAACCACAGTGCCGCAGATCTGTTTAAATTACAGCAAATGTAAATCATTTCTAAATTTGTATAAATCAGCATATAATACAAATTATTTCTTTTAATGCAAATCTATCCTCTTTTGTCCTTATTTTCAGCGTTTCCAGCTTTATTGTTGAACAGCTTATCCCAGGTTTGTGTGGAACCCTTTGGAGCCCCTTATATTCTTATTGTCTTCCATTTATCCCTCTCTCATAACCCATTCCTCGTACCTGACCATCATACAGTACCTATATCTGAAAACTATTCCATTTCACTAGTCATCTGTCTTCCCCCTGCCTTCATATACCTTTTCTAAACCTATTATACTTTCCTGAGATGAGATCACCAGCCTTTTAAAGCACCTGTGTTAAACGTAGCAGAGTTATATTTCAGAGTACGGATGTTCTTTTACTAACCTTATCGTTTCATTGGACTTTATTTTTATGGTTATTTTGAAACTGAACAGCGGAAGGTTGAAAATTGCTTTTCACCATTTAGGAAAACGTATGTGCCAGCTCATAGGTACCTTTCCACTCTTGTTTATTTGTCATTTCCTTTCTCTTTATTTCTTGTTACAGAGAGGGTTGAAGCCAAATCAAGACCATCATTAGATTTCATCTGAAAAATAAATCTAGAGACAAACAAAACTTGTTTTTGTTTATCCAGGTAAAAGCTATCCAATAATGATGCCCAGTCATCAGTATCAACACAGCTTTCAAAAATTAAGATCGTTGGTGTAGACAAAAAAAAAAAAAAAAAGATGAAGGAGGAAGGTTTATTCTATCACTTTCCTTAAGCTTAATAATGCAGTCGCACTTCATAAAGAAGCCTACATTTTTTAACTGAATCAGATTATAGATTCTAATTGAAACAGAACATCCTAAATCCTGAGGGGTTTAGTTGCCCACATCTAAGTCCAGGTACTTGCAAGTGACTTAATTGTAACAAATGTTTTTAGGACTAGGGGGGGGGGAACCCAGCAGTCTGTCCTAAACTGGTCTTATTAGCTTCAAAATGATTTCAGTAACCTAATGAGGGGGTAATCTTAAGAAACTGTGCACCAGCAAAACTGCCAATAAAGTCACATCCATGTCCACATTTTGCCTTTATTGTTCTATGCCAGGTATAGCTAATGTCAGGCCTTCCAGCTGTTTTGGGACTACAACTCCCATGACCCCTAGCTAACAGGACCAGTGATCAGGGATGATGGGAATTGTAGTCCCAAAACAGCTGGAGGGCAGAGTTTGCCAATGCCTGGCTAATATGGTTCTCTCCAGATGTTGCTGAACCACAGCTCCATCATCTTTGACTATTGGCCATCCTGACTGGGGCTGATAGGAGTTGGGAGTCCAACATCATATGGCATGATGTTGGCTATTATAGCATCATCTCCAAGAACATTCATGCATCTTCTGCTTATGGCTTCCACATGTGTACCTACTTTCCTGATCTCTATTTCGTACAGATTGTGGTGCAAGAATCTCAACCTTGTGTTGCCAGCATGAGGCAGTCCTGCCAACATCTTGTACAAGCAACATTAAATCCAAGAACCCACCAATGGAACAGATTTGTGGTTTAAGTACAAAATCCTAAATTATAAATTTAGGATACAAGTAATATACAAAATTGTGGGGAAATTGCATACCTATTGCTTGACAGAGCATTTGTGTTTTTTGAGGCAGCTTTCTGAATGCTTCAACACAAACCACTAACTACTGTCTCCTGCAATTCTTCAAGAAGTAGATTGCATCATAATGTACACCTGCACTGGCACATTCCTAGGACCAATTTTACAACCAGCCAAACCATAACAGGAAGTGATGGAAGCTGCAAGCCTTTGGAATAATGCGATATCAGCACAAAATTGTGCCTCTCCATATATGTGGAAAATGTCACAGGTTCTTAATTGTGTTATTTTCTTTAGTTTTAAAATGAGTCTTAGTTCTCCTATTCTTCCCTATGGCAATTCACTTGAGTCCCCACCAGGCAACCACTGTATTGAGCATTTATCCTGATCTGCTTGTACAAAGCTTTTGTGCAGGTGAGGCTATGTTCACTTTGGATTGAGCATTTGTTCTGATTTGTTTGCAGGGAGGTTAATGATTTCAATTAATAATTGTATTATTTATACACCGCCCATCTGGGTTTTACGACAAGCGTTCGTTATGATTTTGCTTCAGGGTGTGCACACGTCTTGTCATTACATTCATCCCACACTTTCCAGTGCATTTTCCGATCACTTTCTTAACAGCAAAAAGCCCATTTATTTTTTAAAAAATAAAGTGGATTTGTTGCACTAGGGCAACAGAGGACTTTAATCCGCTTCAGTTGTGCAAACCTCAATTTCCAGTATGTGCTTGCATCCCTCCTGCAAAATGCTGATGGACTGGATTTGACCTGGTTTCCCATACTGCTGTCATGCTTGTCATGGTTGTTGGTACAGCCATTTGTTCTTTAAGGATCTCCAATCTACTGACCGACGAATCAGTGACAAATTATACAGGAGGGTGAAAACTGTGTTTTGAAACGTTCTCCCTGAAGAGGCTGCTGCATTCTGAATTCCATGGTTACCTGGGAGATGGCAGCACAAGGGACTTCATTTCAGAAACAACAATGTGCCCTTTTTCATGTCGCAACAGTAATTAAGCTTCTTGATCAATCTCCCTCTTTTCTATTATAGTTACTTGCAGTAGGGATTAATCCAAAGAACCAACTTCTTCCCCAGCCATCGTCACAGATACAAATCAGCATGTGCAGCAACAGCATTTGAATAAATGTCTGCTTCCACTCTGGTGGCACAACTGCTCGCCATGTAGCTTAGCTGACACAGCTGGAACAACTATAAGTGACTTGAATAAATTAGATGGGAAATACGATATCCAACATCTTGTTTACCTGGTCCTCCTTATTCTCCTCAAACCACATCCATCCCTCAAGCAATACCTCTCACCACGCCATGTTTGGGCCTGCCTGGAAAGTGTTCTTGAAGTCTTGCTTGTCTGGATGGAGGTTAGAATAAAGGGTGTGTGCAGAAACCAGCCTAGGGTACAGAGGTAAAAAATGCTCTGCCACAGCATATGTTCTGGAACACCCTTTGTTCCATGTTCCGAGAGCCAGTGTGGTGTAGTGGTTAGGAGCGGTGGACTCGTAATCTGGTGAGCCGGGTTTGATTCCCCGCTCCTCCACGTGCAGCTGCTGGGTGACCTTGGGCCAGTCACACTTCTCTGAAGTCTCTCAGCCTCACTCACCTCACAGTGTGTTTGTTGTGGGGGATGAAGGGAAAGGAGAATGTTAGCCACTTTGAGACTCCTTCAGGTAGTGATAAAGCGGGATATCAAATCCAAACTCCTCTTCTTCTTGCTTGCTTTGCCAGCAAGGCAGCGCTGCAGAGTTACAAACATTATTCCTTTCCCTGCTCTGTGCAGATATGAGAGGCAGTGAATGGGGGAGCTTTTGCATGAACAGCTGGAGCTCAGTCAGTAGAGCATGAGAATCTCAAGGTCGTGGGTTCGAGCCCCACATCGGGCAAAATATTCTTGCAATGCAGTGGGTTAAACTAAATGACCCTCCAGCTCTACAATTCTGTGAGTCTATGAGACAGAAGAAAATCTATGAGTCTGTGAGGTTGTGGGAGCTGAAAGAACAAAGACCAGTTCTCTAGCCTGTCTAACCTCTGGTCCAGAAATGTCTGAGAATGTAGATAACTTGCAAAAATGCAAAGGTTCTAGTTTCGATAGTGGTTAAAAAGTACACCCCGATAGCAGTTCCGGGAAACCTGTCTACCAGATGCATTGGAGAGATGCTGCCCATAAGAGGAAAGAGGAATTAGATGGACTAATGGGCTGTCTCAATATAGTGCAACCTCTTATTGTAGTGAGTGCTTCGGTCCCAAGCAAACTCCACACTAAGGCACTTGCCTTCAGGCATTCTAGTTCCATATTAAGTAAGCATGAGGGTGGGGGTGCTCTCAATCACATCACAGTCACCTTCCACAAATTGGAGATCCAACCTCTGAAGCATGGAGTACTCACAGATGTTTCCTGTGCAATTTAGCACCCTGGAAAATCAGGGTTCAAAAATGCACATGGAGCCTCCACCGTCTTGACCACTGACATCAGTAGGCATTGGTGACCTGGGAAGATGGATACCCCATGATTGTAAAGGTGTTCACTCTGAGTTGTAGCCAGACTAAGTTTGTGGAACTGAGTTCTCGCTGAAAGCAATGGGTCTTATGTGAATTTGTGACTATCTTGCCCAGTTGATTTCAATGGTACCTAAGATTGTGAAGCTCAAGATTTGGGCCAGGTCCTGTCTCTCCGTCCAATCTACATCATGTGATTGTTGTGAGGATAAAAAGAAGTGGAGAAGAATCAGGCATGGCGCTTTGAATTCCTTGAAGGAAAGGTGCAGATATAAGTGTAAAAGTGGAATAGAAAGAGAACTGCGTCTGGATCCAACCCTGGCTCCAGCATTCAGTCACCTTCAGAATGGAAGACATTGTGCATAGCAAATTAATATAATCACAAATAAGGCAGATATTCAGCATACATGCACCTTCTACTAATTTCCCTTAGAAATGCAAAGGAAATTGTGGTTTTGCTCCTGGAATGAGAAAGCAGGAGAAACATCAAAAGAGGTTCCAAATTCATCAATTAAATGGTTGCTTTCTGATCTTAGCTTGGCTAGAGATACGAAGACTCTCTAAATAGAAACGAAACCTGCATGATTGCCAGCCAAATGGAAGATGACTTTTGTCCCCCTCAGCCATTGTTACTTAGGCAGTAAATTAGCACAGCACTATCACTGAGAGGCTTAGGTTCCTGCTACAATATGAGTTTATATAACGGATGTCGGCTGCCTAAAGTTGATCAAATTTATGTGCTGCTAGTTTGAGATATGAAAGGTCTCTGCACACTAATCACTTGAGCTGTCAGATGGAGATAGCATGATTAATTTTCCATGTACCGGGTCTCGTCTGCAACTCCGTGTGTACCACCATGCATAGGAGATTTAAAAGTTCATTCTTGCCGCCGAGTTGGAAGGACAGTTTTTAATCTCTTTCTTCCTCCTCTAAGTATTTTCCAGCAACAATTAGCCTTGTTGAAACTTAATTCTCTTAGAAATCCATAATGCACTTTCAAGAAAAAAGTTTTGAAAAGTTATAATTAAACACAAGAAGAAAAAGGAACAGCCCACTCTTTCTGATCCTCTTCTGTACAGAGACAGTGGCAGGCAATTATGATTCAGTTTTATAATTCAGGAATGCTGTGGCAAACTAAGTCCTTGAAGTAACGGGTTACCCTAGAGCAGAAACTAATATCTATTGATATTGGTGAATTTTCATTCTTGCTTCCCATTCAGATCATTTCAATGAGAAATGATTGGGGGGGTCATTTTTTTATACAGAATGTGAAATCTGCATGTAAATACAATTACCTAATGTACATAGACATCTCTTGATGATTTGATTTTGACAGACTTCTCACATGTAATCTCATCAACAACCAGCCATCAATACCTTGTATTGCTTTTGAACTGTTAGTGTCACTGTCCCAGTTTTGTGCAATATTCTGCCAGTAGAGATTCGGCAGGCACCTTCTGTTTCAACTTCTAAACACCTGCTGAAAAGTTTTCTACCTTGTCAGGCTTCTGCAGGCAATTAAGAATACAGTGGTACCACGGGTTACATACGCTTCAGGTTACAGACACTTCAGGTTACAGACTCCGCTAACCCAGAAATAGTGCTTCAGGTTAAGAACTTTGCTTCAGGATAAGAACAGAAATCGTGCTCCAGCGGCATGACAGCAGCAGGAGGCCCCATTAGCTAAAGTGGTGCTTCAGGTTAAGAACAGTTTCAGGTTAAGAATGGACCTCCGGAATGAATTAAGTACTTAACCCGAGGTACCACTGTATATATTTCCATGACAGATGGTTGATTATTTTATTTTTTAAATTCCTTTATGGGGTCAGCCATTTATGTACAAATGGCCTTTACAGCACAGTTGTCTGGAGCCAAGCATGGGGCAGGCGAGCCATAGGGCTTCCAACAGCGGCCTTAGGACGGCCACCTCAGTAGATCGACGTCTTGTGGATGCCATAAACCACAGCAAGACCCTGAAGCAGTTCCAGCCCTCTGGCAGGAGGCTGAAATAGATGTACACCCAATGTTTGAACCAAACTTCCACCGACACCTGTAATCAATAAAGTTGTGGCCATTTTTATTCCTGATTGTGCTCTGCCTGAGTTTCTCCTGTCATAGTATTAGACCGGGGGAGATGGGGGAGGCATTGCGACTGGGACCGCAATGAGAAATATCATGCAGTTGTTTGGCAGTGTGTTGCTGCCTTCCTTCTGTTCAATACAACCCCCAGAGGCACGATGAGAACACAGGCTCCAAAACATCCCAAGGCCATTCATTTATTTAAAGTCTTGGGATGGACAGGGGAGATTATTATTTAATTATTTTTTAATTGTGAAGGAAGGTTGTAATTAGGGGCTCAAGTACAATTTTAACAGAGGGTTGTTTGAGCATCGCTAGCGGATGGTTCTTGATTAGAAGCTTTTGTCATGGAGGGAGAGCAGCTCATTTTGGGAGGCAGAGTGTGCACTGCAAATGTGGGCTTTGGTGGCGCATCTGAAGATGCATTTATTCCATAGAGAGTCAATGAGAGTTCCTTCCCTAGACATTCATTTGGAGTGATGGAATAAGGCAATGCATCCACCTTCCTGTGTCACTTTGTGCTTATTTTCCTCACTTAAAGCTGCAAATGTTCAAAATAGCATTTCAAATGCTTTCAATAGTGAGACAAAGCACCTGCTTCCAGTGGGAAATGTATTTAGATTAGTATCTTTGAGGCTTCCTGTTTCCTGTGCGCCAGGGGATGGATGCCTCTCCCAACACCATGGAGAGAGACAGACTGAGATAATCAGAAAATGTTGGAATTGCATTCTCTGCATTCCTCTTAGGTTGGAAGAGGAACCTGGCCTTTACCTGCAGTTTGCCTGGCAGTCTGGCTCTCACTTCCCCATGGAACGCGAGGGCAGGCAAAGGCACTGGGTGCATGGAATATTCCGGCTGCCGTGACACCCCCACCCCCATCCCATTCCTGGAAGCACCAGTTATCCTGCTAACTTGTTTGTTTTTTTAATTGGAGTAAACTACAGGCACGTGCTGGAGATGATGAGATAAGAAACTGCAAAAACGAACCCAGCTACAAGGATTTTAAAGGTTTGGATTGAGAGGGGATTTTAATCGGTAAAAGATGATGGGGGAGAGGAGCCCACAGTTTGCTTATATCAAAGTTTTTCTCTACATTTATGATACGGCAACCCTCCCTGGAATGCAAGTGTGTGTGTGTGTGTGTGTGTGTACACACACACACACACGGAAGGAAGAAACTGGAATATACCGTATTTTTGCTCTATAAGACTCACTTTTTCCCTCCTAAAAAGTAAGGGGAAATGTGTGTGCGTCTTATGGAGCGAATGCAGGCTGCACAGCTATATCAGAAGCCAGAACACAAGAGGAATTGCTGCTTTCACTGTGCAGCGATCCCTTTTGCTGTTCCGGCTTCTGAGATTCAGAATATTTTTTTCTTGTTTTCCTCCTCCAAAAACTAGGTGCGTCTTGTGGTCTGGTGCGTCTTATAGAGCGAAAAATACGGTAATTTAACAAAACTGGAACTGCGTGAGAGAAAGGAACTGAGAGGGAAGGGGTGGAAATGCTACGCTTTGAAAATTTGGAGCAAAGTCCTCCCTAACCATTATCCACAAAGGAATGTGTTTGAGATAAGGACAATTGGCCATAAATCAGCAGCAGGGAAGAAAGGAGTCTACCAGCTGTGGGAATAGAAGCTTTTAGATTAGCTGTTTGCAGTCTGGATTCAGACCGCTCTTCCTAGGCTGGAAAAAGGGCGGAGAGGGCTTGTTTGCTGGAAGCCCAAATCATGGGACAAAGTAATGCAGTGATTTTTGGAAAACTGAGGGTTTTTTGACTAAAAAATCATGTCAAAAACTGGGGTCGTCCAATACACAGATAGTTGCATGGGGGGAGAAGCAGCACACATGCCAGCCAGCCGGTTGGCTGGAGCACAACTTCCCCCGATGCCTCAGTGAGCAGGAAATGATCTAGGGAGTGTTTCCTGCTTGCAGCTGCATGGGGGCGCTGCACGCTGCCAGCCAGCTAGCAGGCGGGTGGGCAGAAGTGCAACTTCCCCCGATGCCGCTGTGCACGGGAAATGATCTAGTGCAGTGTTTTTCAACCTTTTTTGGGCAAAGGCACACTTGTTTCATGAAAAAAATCATGAGGCACACCACCACTGTGTGCGGGGAGGGAGATGTCAGAGCCCCGCTGCTCTCTATGGGGAATCGGATGAGAGCAGACCGCCTGTCCGCTCTCATCCAATCCCATCCGATCTGATCCCCACCCAGGATGGATGGGAAATAGGGTGGACAAAGTCCAGCGCCCACCTAGTGGGCGAAAATTTGACTTTAAAAAAAAAAGAAACTTTTGAATTTTTCAATTTTTCCCACGGCACACCAGGCAACATCTCGCGGCACACTAGTGTGCTGCGGAACAGTGGTTGAAAAACACTGATCTAGTGAGTGTTTCCTGCCGACAACTGCATGGGGGGAGAAGCTCAACAACTTTGGGCCATCTCCCTTCATTTTCTTAAAACTTTCTTAAATCTGAGTCCCCAAAAAGGGGGTCTTATACATGGGGGCATTTTATAGACAGAAAAGTACGGCATTAAGATTTTGGAACCCAGAAAAAATGTAGAAGAATGAAGCCATCAAATCTAGCACGTGGGGAGGCCAGTTTGATTAAATTGTATAATTTGACATTGGAATAATTGGCAATAATTGTAATAACTGGATGAAATTGGTATTGTTATAATGATGCTGCTATTGGAACGATATTGGAAAATCAATAAAAACATACTTTAAAAAATAAGTTTGTGTCTTTGAAATAATAGCACAAAAAGGAGCTTTCCATTTTGAGTCGGGGGGGGGTAAGTTCACAGAGCTGCAGGGGAATGCTTTTAAATTATAATGAATGCTCCAGATCTAAATGGGAAAGTTCAGAGCATCCCTAATATATATTGAATGGCATGGAGTGATTTTAGCTTTGTTCCCTAATACAGATGTGATGTACAATGACATGCATGGAGAAAGTAATAAAACCTCTGTTCTGCCTGCTGTTGATATTCCATTACTCTACCACTGAGGAAAAATCTGTTGCCCTTTTCTGAATAGAAAAACATTCATTTTCTTGCACACAGAAGGCTATTGATGTATGTATGTTTGCCTTACTTGTGGGACATCAGACGGTGTTGAGAAGAGCACCTGTTATCCTTACAGTAATTAGCACAACACTTGTTAATTGACTGTGCTATGCATGTTTATGGAAACCACAAGCGAAAGCAGCATACTCATTCTCAATTTTTAAATGAAAAAAAGCCCTGTAGCATGAAAAAAATGTATGAACAATGAAATGCATATATTGTCTGGTGAAATATATATGACATGTGGCTTGCATTTTCAAATATTACATACAATGGGTCAGCCTTCCGCAACATGTAAGTACCTTGCAGAAGTTATAATAACTTTATACCCCGCCCATCTGGCTGGGTTACCCCAGCCACTCTGGGCGGCTTCCAATACAATATTAAAATACAATAACCTATTAAACATTAAAAGCTTCCCTAAACAAGGCTGCCTTCAGATGTCTTCTAATAGTTTGGTAGTTGTTTTTCTCTTTGACATCTGGTGGGAGGGTTTTCCACAGAGCAGGTGCCACTACCAAGAAGGCCCTCTGCCTGGTTCCCTGTAACTTGGCTTCTCGCATCGAGGGAACTGGCAGAAGGCCTTCGGCTCTGGACCTCAGTGTCCGGGCAGAACGATGGGGGTGAAGACGCTCCTTCAGGTATTCTGGACTGAGGCCATTTAGGGCTTTCAAGGTCAGCACCAACACTTTTAATTGTGCTCGGAAACATACTGGGAGCCAGTGTAGGTCTTTCAAGACTGTTGTTATATGGTCTCGACGGCTGCTCCCAGTCACCAGTCTAGCTGCCACCTTCTGGATTAGTTGTCGTTTCCAGATCACCTTCAAAGGTAGCCCCACATAGAGCAAACTGCAGTAGTCCAAGCGAGAGATAACTAGAGCATGCACCACTCTGGCGAGACAGTCTGCAGGCAGGTAGGGTCTTCCAACGCATATAAAAACATAATCAAACATTAAAAACTACCCCAAACATAGCTGCCTTCAGATGTGTCCGCCCCGCCCCCAAGACTACACTTATTTTCATCTCCCCTCGTAACGTATAAATACAAAGGAAGAAGGAGTTTTATGGAAGTTCTGTAATTCTGTACAGTACACATAACAGCACAAACTACAGCATGAGACTCTTAATCTCAGGTTCTGGGTTCAAGCCCCACATTGGGCATAAGGTTCCTGCATTGCAGGGGGTTGGACTAGATGACCCTCGGGGTCCCTTCCACCTCTACAATTCCATGACTCTAGGACTCTAACTCCAATCATCATCAACCATTAGCCACACAGGTTGGAGTTGATCAGAGTAGTAGGACATAACATTTGGTGTGCACCTTGTTGAGGAAGCTTGTGACAGATTGCATCCAATAATGATTTTGCATCTGGGAAAAACATATCCGTTTACTCAAGGATGAGAACCCAATATGTGACACTGTGTTTCTCATGCACTGCAGTCCCCCGAAGCAGCTTCCGGGGGTTGGGGGACACTTCTAAAAAGCAAGGAATATGGTGCAGACAGTTGCCTTTGACAAGGGAGATGGCTGAAAATCCAGTGTCACGTCTTGCACAAGAGGCAGTGCTTTCTACTAGAGGAAAGCCACTGTTGGATATGTTGTTGTTGTTGTTGTTGTTTAGTCATTTAGTCGTGTCCGACTCTTCGTGACCCCATGGACCAGAGCACGCCAGGCACTCCTGTCTTCCACTGCAGTTTGGTCAGACTCATGTTTGTAGCTTCGAGAACACTGTCCAACCATCTCGTCCTCTGTCGTCCCCTTCTCCTTGTGCCCTCCATCTTTCCCAACATCAGGGTCTTTTCCAGGGAGTCTTCTCTTCTCATGAGGTGGCCAAAGTATTGGAATCTCAGCTTCAGGATCTGTCCTTCTAGTGAGCTCTCAGGGCTGATTTCCTTCAGAATGGAGAGGTTTGATCTTCTTGCAGTCTATGGGACTCTCAAGAGTCTCCTCCAGCACCATAATTCAAAAGCATCAATTCTTCGGCGATCAGCCTTCTTTATGGTCCAGCTCTCACTTCCATAAATCACGACTGGAAAGTTGGATATATAACCTAATCAAATAGTTACTCCTAACTTGTTCCAGGTACAGAAGCTTAAGTACACATTCAGCTCCCCCAATTTCCTCCCCCTTATGAACCAACCAGTATTTGCTCTGGCGGTTGGAAGGACATTACGTTGGGGGAGAGGAGAGATTTTTCTGTCCGCAAGTTGAAATGCTTGCAAAGTTGCAAAGTTGCATTCCACCCATGGAGATTTACTAGGTTTTACTTAGTGTAGACCCACTTAAATCAATGGACCTAATTGAGTCATGTCCATTTATGTCAATGGATCTATATCTGAGTAAAACTGAATATGACCTCTAGAAACATCTTCCTTGCGTATTCCAGTGCAGGGAGTCAGTTTACAAATGGAAATTGCCTAACAGTTTCAATTCAGCTTTCTGCATTAAAATAAATGTAGAAGAGACGTATAATATGCACCTATGAGCACCTATGGATCTGGACTGATGGAGAGAAAGTGTCCCCAGACTGAAATGTCAATGAATATGCATAAATTTCAAGCACGGTAATTGGTTTTCAGTTACCAGGTTTATGTTAATATTTATTGACTTAATATTTTATAACCCTGGAAAGAAATGTGCCGTATAAGCAAAACAAAATAAGTTCAAAATTTACGTCATTTTGTTCCTTAAAAGTACCATAGCGGCTACTTTGACTCAAATGTTTCAGATGCTAAACTTGAGAGAGTTGTATCAGTGTGTTGCCAATTGGCTTATTGAAACCATTTTCAGCAGGGGAGCCATGTGAAAACAGCAAAGGGTTTGGTGACACCTTAAAGCAGAGCTTTCCAAACTGTGTGTCGCGACACATTAGTGTATTGGCTGCAGTGTGTAGGTGTGTAGGGAGCCGGCATTTGTCCGCAGACAGCTTCCAGGTCATGACAAACCCACTTCTGGAGAACCAGAGCAGCACACGGAAACGCCGTTTACCTTCCCGCTGGAGCGGTACCTATTTATCTATTTGCACTCTGACGTGCTTTCGAACTGCTAGGTTGGCAGGAGCAGGGACTGAGCAACGGGAGCTCACCCTGTCACAGGGATTCGAACCGCTGACCTTCTGATCGGCAAGTCCTAGGCACTGTGGTTTAACCCACAGCGCCACCCACGTCCTGTGTTGCAAAATGATGCATGCACAAAAGTGTGTCACCAACAGGAAAGGTTTTGAAAGCTCTGCCTTAAAGACTAGCAAAATTATTATGGCATAAGAGGCTGTTGCCTACAGTCCACTTCATCAGGTTCATGAAGCGTTACCCTGAGATTCAGATACATAGGTTTGGTTGGGATGGGGATTGTAAACAGTGAGATCAGAAACAAAATGAAATGAAGAATACAGAACGTGATAATTACGCATTGAACAGTGACCATTCACACACACACACACACACACACACACACACACAATTCCTAAAGGTGCTACAAGATTCCTTGTTGTTAACCAATAGTCTTAGTATGTGGTGCCACAAGTCAGTCTGTTGCGGAAAAGGCAAACACATTTTTGCTGTATCTTAAGCTCTCAAGAACCAGAAGCCACTTCATTTGATGCCTGCTACAAGTAAGATTTTAATGCTTGTCTATTATTGCCATCAATACAAAGTATTAGGAAGTAAACATGCTTAATTATATTCAGTTATCACATTTCCATATACTGATGATTCAGACTGTCTTGCTTGTTATTGGAAATGAAGTTATACCAAATTAAGACTTACATCTCTCTCTCTCTCTCTCTCTCTCTCTCTCTCTGTCCTCATCATAGTAATACCGGCAAGTCGCTCTTGACAGTCAATACCTTTTACCTCTTCTGAGGAATAGTTGTGCCTGGTACATCCTTTTGAAAATGAGGTTTTAATGCAATTATGCCTTGTACATTTTTTCCCCTGATAGTAAACGATGGACACATTACTAAGGAAAGGCACGAGCATCAGTGAAGCTCAGGATAATATAATTTGCTGTGGGTCACTTTCCTGAACAGGCCTCCATAAAAAATGTTGCACGAAAAAGTTGGATTGTAGAACAGACCCACAGTGTGTAAAATAACTTCAGAACATTTTGAGGTTTTACATTTTAACTACATTAAATGCAAAGGCTTGAATGTGTTTTTCCACAAGAACATAAGAACCACCATGCTGGATTGAGCCAAATCCTGTCCAGTATCCTGTTCTCACAATGGCCAACCAAATGATGGGAACCCTGCAAGTTGGATGCGAGTACAATAGCGCTCCCCTTGTAATTTCCAGAATACTGCTTTGAGAGTATGCACCCCCCCTTCCCCATTTATGTACTTTTTGCCACCAGATAAAGAGGGGAAATTATTTCTACAAGTCTGCACTTTATCAGCCCACCTGAAGACTTCCCTAGGGTCTCCCTTAAGTCAATCAAGGTAGTGCATTTTTAGCTTTATGGAGTAAGTAAAAGCTAAAAGTTTACTAAGGGGGGGAAACATGGAGTTTTAGGAGAAATATATTATAAGGGGAAGTTACAGGAATCTTGCCAATTCCCAAATGGAACAAAACAACAAAAATAAGTAGATTAAAACACCATCCACTTTCCCTGAACTCAAATAGTCACTCACTTTACCAGACTCCGAAAAAAAAATATTCTGAAGCAGAATTTTCTCTCTCCTTTCTTAGTATCTCTGATGCTTTTTCATATCACACTGAGTTCCACCCTGAACTGCTCACTTCCAGACTAACTACATTTTTAAAGCCTTTGACTATCTCCTCACTGCCAACCTCACACTCCAATAAGATGTCCCTGTTTTCATCGGAGAAACTTCGGAGGGTATGCACCCCTTGGATTACAAAAGCTCCAGGGAGTTTGGGGCTTTTCATTTTTCTGCTCTCAGACAAAACTAAAAGCAGGTCATAGACTTTTTTAAGAAAGAAAGCAAGCTGGAACAGAATTTTTAAAAATAAACAATGCCAAACATATGTGAGTATAAAATAAAATAAAAAACAACTGCGTACAAGGTGAGACTGTTACAACTTTTTGCAATACTCAGTATTGCCTACCTTCTCGTTTGCTCTCATTCCATCAATTATGTCAAAAGGGATACAAAGATTATGCTTAATGGGTTGAATCCAGACTTAGTCATGTTTAGAGCAGACCTGTTGAAATCAATGGGAGTTATGTTTGTCTTGACTAACTTCACAAACTTGACTGATTTCAGTGGATCTAGTCTAAATCTGGATTCCACCTACAGTGTCCTGGGGACATGAAGACCTACTTTATTAGTAGCTTTCAAAAGACACCTTCCTGTATGGCACAGTGCGTGACAATAAAGGCATAAAAAAATCCAGTGCATTCTTAGTGCATTATTACATATTATTTCCTGGATAAAAGGGGTTGTGATGGCATTAATACCTTTTCTTCTCCATTAAGAAGCCATAGTCTGAAATCTTCCTACCCTCTTATGAGGTGTCTTTTATCCTCACCAACTACCCATAAGACCACTTGTGCTTATGTTGATTTTGTCCCATGCTTAACTCCTCTTAAGTAGCCTGTGCAATATTAACTTATTTCATCAGTTCTGATCCCACTATTCACCAGAGTCACAATTCAGTACAAAGTTAGGCACAAGTTACAATAGAATTTAGTATTGTGCATATGAATATGTAACTTTTCCTCCATCAATGACTTCCTATTTTATTAGAAACTGGTGCCAAGGAGTCACTTCATTATGAACCTGTGCAAAGGAGTCAGTAGTTTCTAGAGGCAATGGCATTTTCCTCCTTCCAGCCTCCATCTCTGTGTGTCATTAACAATGTGACATGGTGTGATATCATTTCAACTCTGCTTCCAGTAGAAAGCACTGCAAAGATTGGTGAGCATTCTTTTTAGAAGTATTGTACTACATTAAGCTCTTTGCATCTATGAACAAGCTGCCATTGCTCTACATAAAACCCATCTCCTCACTAGATAGTTCCATAGACAAAGAAGATATCCTCTTATCTTAGCTGGATTTGCTTTGCTACCCACTTTCAGCCCACAATCTTTGCTCATGGAACTATAATAAATCCAGTTCTGTTCTTATTTCTCCCATTTGGCTCATCACCCTTGGCACCCATTGCAGCTGACAGGTTCAAGTCTGCAGATGTGAATGATTCTTGCTTTGGCAAGGAACCTCTAAGCCACACATCACGGAGGCTGACAGCAGAACTCTGCACTTGGGGCTGATGAATTATATTCAGTTCCACAGGCTCACTTTTAGTTTGAAGCCTGGAAATTCCTGTGTGAGGCTTTCTAACAGGTCCAGGAGTAGGGATTGGGAACCTGCGGCCTTCCAGATGTTGTTGAACAGCAACTCCCATCATTGGGGCATCCCTGACTATTGGCCATGTGGATGGGAGTTGAGTCCAGCAATGTCTGTCAGGACAGAGGTTTCCCAATCCTGGATTAGAGTGTGGTGTCTGATGAAGGTCTCTGTCCGACTCAGCAAAGACCCATGTCCTTTCATATCAGGTGTGGGGAACCTTTGTCCCTCCAGATGTTGCTCATCTTCAACTCCCATCATCCATAGTCATTGGCCATGCTTGCTGGGAAAGATGTTGAGTTGCAGTTCAGTAATATCTGGAGGGCCAAAGGCTCCCCACCACTGCAATAAAGGGTTGTTTTCAGAATGAAAGCCCTGGTTGAAACTGGAAACTTGGCATATGGACAAAACACTTACTAGTGTGTGGTTTCACCTGGCCACCATCATGTATAAACACCAGTGCAGGACACACTGGTGCCACAGAGCCCTGTACTTGCAGACTGGGGTAGACTCCCACATGCTGTAGACAACAATTCCCATCATCCCTGGCAATTGGCCGTTTTGGCTGGGGCTGATGGGAGTTGTAGTCCCGGACATCTGGAGGTCGATTTTGGGGCTTCCTCTGTACTTACATGTGACACCCAGCATTTAAAAAAGGATGTACAGCCAAATCTGGACCAGTATGCATATGTAACTGGAACACAAGATTAATGGAGCATCCTTTAATAAGAGATGACCAAATGCCCATTTGATTTATATTTGGTATGGCAGTTTCCATGACATAATGATTAGCACACTATTAATTGCTATTAAAATTCTTTTTCTCCTTTTTGCATACATTTGACACCAGGGCGTGAAGTGAAAAGTAAGGTTACCCCCATCAAGGGCCTATTATCAAGCATCATTAGTCTTCATTTAGGGTACTGTTTTTGACACTGCATATATTAATTCTCTGCACTAATTGCATGAATGAGGAAAGCGGTGTTGCTAACTCACACAATTGTTCCCAGAGCACAAACTGAAGCTGATGTGTTTTCCAAGACAGGCATTCATACAGTAATGGGCCAACTTCATAACTGCTAGATTCATTACAGCTTCGTTTCCCTAGTTTGTTAAATTCTCATCCAAATCTTCACTTTCTGTAGAATTAGGTGGGAAGCAACCAGCACTAATGCAAGAGGCAGAGATGTTATGGCGATGTTGCCTAGATGCAGGAAGCAACATAATGGCAGGAGCAAGCCTGAGGTCCAAAATAGGGGGCAACAATACAGGAAACACCAGAGCTTAGTCAGACCTGCTTGTTTGTGCAAAGCTAAACAGAACAGGAAGTCATCTTTTGCTCCTTCCTTTCCAGGCGGGTCCAATAGCCAGTCTGGGTGGGCAAGAGTTAGTCCAGAGGCTGGAAGTATTTCACTGAGAAGCTGCTACCTGCAGTCCAAAGGTTTATTTATGAATTGCTTCCTATAAAACATCCCAAAGCTGTGTGTGGGAATCACAAATATATAGAAAACCATTCAAGTCCAGTACAGACACAAACTGGGATGAAAATCTTCACTTGAAAGGCTTGTTGGAAAAAGGAAGGTCTTCAATAGGTGATGAGAGGATAATAGAGACTGTATCTGTGCAATATGTCACCATAAAGGTAAAGGTAAAGGGACCTCTGACCATAAGGTCCAGTTGTGACTGACTCTGGGGTTGCGGCGCTCATCTCGCTTTATTGGCCAAGGGAGCCGGTGTACAGCTTCCAGGTCATGTGGCCAGCATGACTAAGCCGCTTCTGGCGAACCAGAGCAGCGCACGGAAATGCTGTTTACCTTCCCACCGGAGCAGTACCTATTTATCTACTTGCACTTTGACATGCTTTCAAACTGCTAGGTTGGCAGGAGCAGGGACTGAGCAATGGGAGCTCACCCCATCGTGGGGATTTGAACCGCAACCTTCTGATCGGCAAGTCCTAGACTCTGTGGTTTAACCCGCAGCGCCACCCGTGACCTGTGTTGCAAAATGATGTACAAAAGTGTGCTACCAACAGGAAAAGTTTTGAAAGACTAGCAAAATTATTATGGCATAAGAGGCTGTTGCCTACAGACACATTGAACAGTGACCATTCACACACACACACACACACACACACACACACACACTTGCTAAAGTGCTACAAGGTTCCTTGTTGTTAACCAATTGTCTTAGTCTGTGGTGCCGCAAGTCAGTCTGTTGTGAAAAAGGCAAACACATTTTCGCTGTATCCTAAGCTCTCAAGAACCAGAAGCCACTTCTATTGATGCCTGCTTCCGGGTCATGTGGCCAGCAAGACTAAGCCACTTCTGGCGAACCAGAGCAGCACACGGAAACACCGTTTACCTTCCCGCCAGAGCGGTACCTATTTATCTACTTGCACTTTGACGTGCTTTCGAACTGCTACGTGGGCAGGAGCTGGGGCAGAGTAACGGGAGCTCACCCTGTTGCAGGGATTCGAACCGTCGACCTTCTGATCAGCAAGTCCTAGGCTCTGTGGTTTAACCCACAGCGCCACCCGCGTCACCATATTAAAGGCCCAATTCCTGCACCATACCATACCCTCCAACAACCCTCTGAAGAAAATAGGAACATTTCTCACTCCCTCACCGACTCTCCTTGACCCCCCATTTTTAGTCGCTGTCCCCACAGAGCATTTACTATTGGAAGAAGGGCAAGTGCCTATACCACCTCACAAATAGGGCACAGCACACACGTCCTGAGAAAACCCCTTAATCCTGGTTTTATTTTACTCTTTGGTAGATTTAAAAAAAGAAAAGCACACAACTTTTAGAGACAGCCTAGCTTAGACGCTGATGCACAAAGATTTTTATATTTTTTAAAATCAAGCCTCCTTGCGTTCTGTTACACTTCGACTTGCTTCCTGCTCAGCCAGTGCATCACATGCAGCTAGGCCTCAGTGGCCACAGCCTCTCTTCCTCCTCCTCACCCGCTCTCCAGCAGCCACTACAAGTCGCCCAAGGGACGATGGAGAGGCAATGGGATGCTCCTTCTTAGCCGCTGCAGCTGCTGTTGCTCGGGACAAGCTCATCCTCCTCCTCAAGCTCAGACATGGTGGCACTGGTGGGGGAAATATGTGCATTCCAACTTCAAATCAGAAACCAGGGTGGCTTTTGTAATTCCAGGACTGTCCCTGGAAAATCAGGACACCTAGAAGGTATGCCATATGGACCAGGAACCCTGTTGAGATGGTTTCCTTCAGAAGGTCCTCTTCTGCAGAGTGCAGTGATTGGTTTGGTAAACAAAGAGTGAGGCCACCTTTTAGGGAGCTACCTGCACACAGAGCTGGCAGCTCCTGACAAATTAACCTCAGGTTGGTGACTGCTTGTTTATTTCCTATGTAGCAGCCTTTTTAATGGGTTTATTCCCTCAGCAAAAAAAATTGCAGGTGCTCCTCTGCATAGATCTCCCTTGATGAATCAGACCACCCATGTAGTACTCAAACTATGAAGCAGAACCACCTCATACCTTCACGTTTTAATAAGGTTAAAAACTATCTTGAGTGATTACTACAAAGTTACTCAGCCTTTTTATTTATGGAGCTGGGCTTGCAAACTATAAAAAGTCCTTGTAACATATTTTCATTTGATTAGAAGTAAACTCTGTTCTAAAAATAGCAGCAGAAAATGTGATAGAGTCGCTCTTATTGATGGCTGGCATGCCAGCTTTTAAAATGCTGTTGGCAAACCAATTTGACTTTTATGATAATTCATGATAATATCCCATCAACATCAAAAAATAAGAGTATGTTGTGTATTATGCAGAGCGAGCAACTAAGCAATCAAGTTTTTTTGACAGTGGCTTGCCAATTTTTTGTCCCCAGCACGTTAACAGAATTATTCAAAGTGCTCACTATCCAGTAGCAGCCTCATTAGCATTTGCATTCCTCCAAAATTTATGACCTTATTTTCAATAAAAAGCCATTTTTTAAATTAAAAAAACATTCCTGCCTATTGTCTTTTATTTTTTGTTTGCTATGTGGGAGCTCATTATCCTTTGCCGATTTTACCCTTGGGAGAAGTTCAAGGGCCGTATTCACATTGGTCTGTGATGTTAGAGAATACAGAATTAATCACATCACACTGATACATTTTACTGCAAGTGACTGTCTGGGTGGGGCAGAACTGCTATCCTAGCTTCCCGGCAGTTGAGTCACTGTTGCTTATCAAGAGGTGGTGGAGAGGTCCATATGGTATATGCAAACATGCCAGCAAGAGCATCAGATTGCCTCCACTGGTGCCTTTGTACCCAGTGACCCCCCTGCTAACAAGGTAGCGAAGTGACTCTGCCCCACTCAGTGCAATGCTTCTGCCTTTTATTCCACATGTTGGATGAACTAGTTATAGCATACCCATCAACTGTCCAAGAGAAAAACAGGACATCCAATTTTTTTCTCATGGAAGGACAGCAGTCAAAATGTCTGCTGCAATTTCACATAATTTCAGGCCGCACTCGTGCTCATTTTGGGGCACTGTCCCTGGAAGAAGCACTTTTTGGGTAGGGGCCACACATTCTAACATGAGTCACATGACTCATGCAAGAGTATGGCCCCAAAAGATGGCATCCCAGTTTGGGGCTGCTTCATATTGGAGGGTATGTTATAGAATATAATGGAGTTAGCCTGGCATACTTACTGAGTCCTTGACTGACTGACTGACTGACTGACTGACTGACTGACTGACTGACTTTATTACTAATCCTTCACCCAACAGCCCAAGGATGGGTAATGTCAGAAGATGAAACCAGAAAAACGTAATATCTAAAATTACAGTAAAAATTATCGTAGCGGCATTATACAGTGGAGAAGGTAGCAATACAGAAAAGGATGTAAAATGTCACCTCACCTCACTCCTCTTAAAGCCTGGACAAAGAAATGCGACTTGACCTGCCAATGAAAACCATACAATGTTGGAGCAAAGCGTTGGGCATTCCACAACCTGGGAGCTACCACTGAAAAGCTCCTTCCATGCACCATTACCCCTCTTTTCACAGTGGCACCAGGAGCAAGGCTTCCTCAACGCTCAGGCAGGCTTCTCAGTAGAGTTTATGAGTGGCTGCATGGTATTCCTCTCTCTAATTTGTTATAGTAATAAACCTTCCCTTCTTGGATCCATTTCCAATTGACATAACATCCATTTGACACAGTCTGCGGAGTCTACAGCATTGTGTGTGCACTGGGAACTGGAAAGCCAAGCATCAGTGGATGCTGTTGGAAAACTTTATTGAACAAGAGTCAAAATTTGTTTGAGATTAGTAAAAGAAACCTAGATATATGGAAAGAACAAACTTCTTATTGCAGAAAGTGGAAAGGTACTTACAGAAGGGCAGGTACTAAAGTTCACATTTGCATTTGATTGTGAAAATCTGCTTGTGGGGTAATAGCTGTCTTTTAAAAATTCTTGTCTGACTTTATCTTGCTCTCTGTAATAAGCTGCCAAAATCCATGCACTGTCTTCAGCTTTTCACTTGTATTAAATTTCCACTACCTAAAAGGATACCAATTTAACTATATTTTCGGAACTACTCCTTAGGTAAAGGAGGTAGGGACATTGGAAATTCAACCCTAAGTGGGTCTGAAAGCCTTCACTTCCTGGAGCTGATGAACTCGTTGACCACACTGCAAGTTGCAACAGAAAGCATAATAGAAGATGCTTGCAACAGAAATTGTTGGAGAGTGCTTTGCAATCTCTGATGAAATCTACAACACTCCCAAATGGCACCAATAATTTGGCTTAGCAGAGAAGCTTTACACAGAATTAAGGACTAGAAGGCTTATATCCTGCCAGATGTCAGACACTCATTTAATTAACAATATGCTAATTTAAACACCCAGAAAACAAATCACCAACAACTTTAAATACCTGTCC
Source organism: Podarcis vaucheri (assembly GCF_965113315.1). NCBI lineage: Eukaryota > Metazoa > Chordata > Lepidosauria > Squamata > Lacertidae > Podarcis > Podarcis vaucheri. The sequence continues at coordinate 75,808,395 of NC_138762.1, read as the reverse complement.
CTCAGTTCCATGCACACAAACACACAACACTCACCATCAAATCCCTATGAAAATATAAAACAATTAAGCTTCTTCTAACTATGTCTAGTCAGAAGTTCCAAGATTTCCAGCAGAAAAAAATCAGCGTAGAAGAGCAGAGAGGAATATCTAGTTTCTCAAATGAAATGAAATAAAATAATGTGTGGGGGTTTTTTCCATTTTTGAACTTTAGGCAACTGAAACAGACTGAGGATCACCAGCTAACATAGGCAGCCTCAAAAATTTGCACAGTCCTAGGTATTCAGGACTGTATTGCAGGGAAGTGTGGCACTGCACCTATAGGCTGAATTGCAGCCACCTAGGGAAATAAGAAGGCAAGACACAAAGCTTAGGTGAACTGGGCTTGACTTATTTAATGCAAAAGATCTGCAGTGCAGAACCAAGGTGCACAAAGCAGACTGGGTGTGTCAACCCTGCCAAGGATAAGAGGCAATATTTCATCTACCCCTTCCCTTAAGTCCCACCCTTTCCAGTGAGTAAACAGACCTTCCAGGGCACCACAACTCCAAGCAGGTGTTACAAAGCTGCTCCTTACCCTGCCAGCAAGTCCACTGAAGACAAGTCTCAGGATTGCTACTCTCGGGTGAACCTAAGGGTGCTCACCAAACCTTAACTACCTAATAACTTCCCACAACTTCCTGCCGATCTGGCCAACTAACCTGTTTAAGGGTGACTACCTGCCAACCTAGGGACGTGGGTGCCAATCAGAAGGTCGGTGGTTCAAATCCCCGCGACGGGGTGAGATCCCGTTGCTCGATCCCTGCTCCTGCCAACCTAGCAATTCGAAAGCACATCAAAGTGCAAGTAGATAAATAGGTACCACTCCAGCAGGAAGGTAAATGGCGTTTCCATGTGCTGCTCTGGTTTGCCAGAAGCGGCTTAGTCATGCTGGCCACATGACCCGGAAGCTGTATGCCGGCTCCCTCAGCCAATAAAGCGAGATGAACGCCGCAACCCCAGAGTCGTCAGCGACTGGACCTAATGGTCAGGGGTCCCTTTACCTTACCTGCTAAAGGCACCAGTCACCAAACCAGTGCAAAGTAGACAAAAATCCAGCCAGCAAGAGCAATCAGCTGACAGCCCCCCCCCCCAATCCTACCTGACTTCAAAAAGGCAACTACTGTAAGCATTACCTATGCACTGAATACTGGAGAGTGGGTGCCACAAAAATGCAGAAGGCAGAGGAAATTGAGCAATGGGCTTAAGTAGCCGAGTGTCCAGCTCTCCCCACCCCAGCCCCCAGCTTGGCACTGCCATAGTGCATGCATGAGGCCAGATGCCAGGCTGCCTTTCCTATAAATGCTGCCTTGAGCCACAGCCATATTTGGAGCAGCAGAAGCAGCAGCAGCAGCAGCTGGAGTCTTCTTTTTCCCCAGTCCTAGACAACCAGCTTCCATACGCAGTATCTGTTTGAACCAAGTTTTTCCCATTTCTGTTGCTATTGAACAAGTAGCTCTAACACCTGGAGCCCTCAACTAAATTCAGCTGCTCCCAACCATGCAAGTTGGAACCTACTAGAATCTGGTAGTCCTAGTCCAGAAATAATTCCTTTCCAGCAAGGATCCCTGAATCTGGCTTGGATTCTGACTGGGAAAGATATCCTTCCCAGTCTGTTCTTTTATTCCTATTATTTCACATGCTTCCACACATTTTGTCGATTATAAATTTCACAAAATTGGCCACAGTAGAACGGTGGCTAGTAATAGTTACAAATGGTATCATCTGATCAGGATTTCAGAAACTCCATTTTATTTCTCATCCCTCTACTCTTTTCCACCACTGTGTACTTAGCATTCAGTGCCCACTGAGCATGCTCATTCCTCATTAAGTATTTTGTGTCTGTGTGGCTGGGGTTTCCCCGGGGATTTTTTTTAATAAAGTTTTTTTTCCCTTGTCATCCAAAACACAGGCTGCTTCTGCAAAATATTAGGATTCCTCCTCCACCACACACACCTGTTAATACCTCCCTCTTGTGCATGCAAAATGCTGTTTTGTCTAGTAGCATACAGACAGGTTAGAGCACTATCAATATATATGTTTCTCCTGCTTCAGCAGAGTGATCTAGAACGTTTTTGAAGGGATAAAGAAACACCATGAATTAACAATAATTCCTCACTTGGCATTTAAATATAATTTCACAAATTACATATGTGCTTACACACATATTCATTAATTACAGGGTTAAACGTCTAGTTATTTTTCTTTCCATCTATTTGTCCATAAACATAGCTTTAATCCTCCCAATGAAATACAGTGGTACCTCGGTTTTCAAACATAATCTGTTCTGAAAGACTGTTCAAGTTCCAAAATGTTCGAAAACCAAAAACTCAATACGGAAGCATCAATACAGAAAGCTCAGTACTGGTAAAAGGTGTAGTGCTCAAAGGAACCCCATGATGTTAAAGAGAGAGTCCTATTGTTGTTGTTGTTTTTCCTTTGCAGGCAACAGTATAGTCAACACTTTCCCCCAGCAGGTATTGAAGTAATTTTCAATTCTATTGTGGGCAAATGGCATTTGAATAACCATTTGAAAAGAACGGTTATACATTACCATTTGTTTGCTCGTGCCACCACTGCTTCCCCACACCCCACAAATTAAATCTGCACCAAGTTAGAGGACAGCATGCATGCATCATCGAAACTAGACTACGTCCTCTATAATAAGCTGTTGTTAATGATCTCTGCTCTGCAAAGTTCTCATCAATTCTACTTAGGCTCCCATCTTCCAATATGCATACGGTATTAATCACTCGCACTGCCCTGAGTTATCTCATTCTAAATATTGTTGCACGAGACTCTCACCCTTTGGAATGAGGCACAGCAGAGACTGTGGTGTCTTTAAGATATATGGTTTATCTATACATATATATACACAACCTGAGCCCACGGTGGAGGGGTTCACAGCATTAACACCCCAAGAGGGCTTTGCTTCTCCATAGCCGCAGCCTTGGATTCCAACAGAAATCAGGCATAGCTCTGTCTCTCAGCTGCCCAGCCTTCAGCCTTGCCAGCTTGCAGCTCACATAACTCAACCCTCTGCCTTGGCCTTGGCCTTTCTAAGTACCAACAAGTTGAGGGAGGGAACCCAACCTATTTGTCCCCTGGCACAGAGCTACTTCCTTTGTTACCTTAATGGCCCATACTTAAGAGTGCCATTATGTCACCAGGAAGATAGCTGGGCTCTTTTTGAATTGAATTGAATTGAATTGAATTGAATTCATGCTGGATACAGGAATTAGAAGAGCACCCAAGCATGCAGCTGGCCCTCCCCACCCAAACTCATAACAACACGTCTCTGGCTGAAAGAAAAGAATAGTTCCAGCTACAGATGGAGTTTCAGTGAGCCTTTAATGCAAGGTGGGGATGACAGGTTTCCAGGAGGCACTTCAGAAAATGTGCATGGGGAGGGTGAATCAACAATTTCACAAAAGGTGCAGTCATCCCTTTCCACACCACCTGAAACATTCCTGGACAGAACAGGGAGGAGAGGTGGCGGTGAGGGTGAAGCTCACAACACGTGCCCACACCCTTCCCCTCCCATAGCAAGTCAGAATAGGGGAGAAATTTGGTCCAGGTCACATTTAAAGACAAACCTACCTAAGATTGCATTCAAACATGAGGTTTATTGCATTAGCTTTCCTGGTTGTATTACTAGCACTTCTGTGCCGGTTTCTAACATTATCTTGAGGGTGTATTCAAATGTGCAGAACTAGTTAGTGTACCTGATTATAACGCTAAGGCTTCTGTCCCATTTTCCAACTGCAGTAACTGTTGTGTTATGGACTATGTTGTGCTAATTCTCATTCACACCAGTGGGTGTGGTGTGACACAACAACGGATGACCTTGCACAACGTTGCTACTCTCCCACCCTTTCTGCATGTGTTTGCTTCTGTTCCACCATGAAAACAGCAGGAGAGAACTGTATGCTGCTATACCACCCCAAATTTTGTCACATTACTCCCACAATTTTTCGAATTAAGGGGGCTGGAAATTGTTGGGTTTTTTCCTGCAATCAAATAACATGGAAATGAGCTCTGAACTTGTGCCATATTCCATTAATTTTCCAGAAGTGGCTTGTACATTTGAAAGCTCAAATATAATGTGGAGGTGAACAGGGAAATGTAAGGGAAATAGAGTAAACGGTCGAGGGAAAACAGTCTAACCCTGTTGCATTTTGGAACTGTGGCTTTTTGACCACCGAACCAGTTCCTAGACTGTCGCCTATCAATGCAACTTTCAGAAACATTATTGTTTAGCTTCGGCAGCACAAGAGCTTCACATGTCTCGAAAAATCAAATTTGTCCCATTTGATTTTGCTCAGTATGTCTAACTCGCTATTGAGTTGTAATCTTGCCATTAAGTCTGTATTGGTTATGGGACAATGCAGTACAAAAAGAAAAAGGGAGCGCCAATGGAAAGCCAAATCATCATCATCATCAACAACAACAACAACAACAACAACAACTGAAGAGCTGCGAAAGAACATTCAGACTGCTTCTGGAATCTGAACAAAACACAGCAAGGAAAGACAAATGGACTTTATACAGTGTTCTTTTGCTAGATTAATCACTGTGAAGTACTACGGCAAAGGACAGGGATTGGCTTGGTTCTCACAACAAAGACAATTCATTTGGAGACAATCAATAATGTACTGTACCCACATCCATAAGTTACAGCTTCATTCACTGGAAAGAGACAGTTGTTTTTCATTCTTCGAAATGCTTCACCAAGCTGATGTCAATGCAAGGGCCTCCAGAGTTTGTTATTAAACTGACATTTGCAAATGTCAAAGCATTTGTTTCACATATGGGCAACCAAATGCAGAGCTTATCCATTCAGAGAGAGAGAGAGAACAAAATGAAGAATGGAAAGGAAGATATTTACAGACAGGGGCTCATGAAATCCACTGCCAAGCTTCCATCACTGGGTGTCTGCTATGCTGGTCTTTGCAACGTTTCAAAGTATAAATGTGTGCTTGGAACACCCCTATGCCTACAGATGGGATCCCTGCCCTCCCCGTCAATTGGCTATAGCTGAAGATTCTTTTCCACATGCTATATTTGGTACCTGTCAAGCACTAATTTAAAAGCTGTGTGTGTGTGTGTGTGTGCACGCGCACACGCGCGCGCTTCTATGGGGGCAGGGGAGCCATAATCATCATGTTATTAGCATTTTACCGTATTCACTCTATTAGACGCACCGGACGATTGGACGCACCTAGTTTTTAGGGGAGGAAAACAAGAAATAAGAAAGGAATGCAAAGCATCCTGAGCTAAGAGGGAGCGCTCCTCCATCTTCGCTCAGGAGGCTTTGCGGGGCTACCCCTGAAGCCAGGAGAGCAAGCGGGATTAGTGCGCACTGATCTTGCCCTCCTGGCTTCAGCAAAAGCAAGCCTACTGGCTTTCCTCCCGCAAGAGCCGTGCACTCTTTAAAGGGAGTGCGGCTCTTGGGGGCTTTTCTGGGAGGTGGGGGAAGGGACAGAGCATGTTCTCTGCCCCTTCCCCCACCTCCCACAGAAGCCAGGGATAACCGCAGGAAGCCTTCGCAGGGCAGTGGGATGAAGGCTCCCCTGCGGAGATTTCATCCCTTGGTTAAGCCAGAAGCTAGAACAGCCAGCAGGATCCTGCTCACTGTCCTGGCTTCTTCTTTAGCCGTGGGCAGCCTCTCTGGCCGGGAGAGGCTGCGCCGGCCATGGCAGAAGCCAAGACAGCCAGCGGGATCCATCCCGCTCATTGTCCTGGCTGCGCGCGGCTAAGGCTTCCCCAAGAGCCATGCTCCCTTTAAAGAGCTGCGTGGAGCATGTGCACGACTCTTGGGGGCTTTTCCCGAGGTGGGAGAAGGGCAGCCCTTCTCCCTCCTCGGGAAAAGCCCCTAGGAGCCGCACACACGCTCCACGCGGCTCTTTAAAGGGAGCGCTGACAGGGCCTCCCGCCTGCATTCACTGCATAAGAAGCATACACATTTCCCCTTACTTTTTAGGAGGGGGGAAGTGCATCTTATAGAGCGAAAAATATGGTAAGCTGGGGAAATGCCCTGGCTCAGTGGCAGAGCATCCTCTTTGCATGAAGAAGATCTCAGGTTCAGTTGCCATTCTCCAGGTAAGGTTGGGGGTGCCCCCATCTGAAACCGGGCCAAGCTGCTGTCAGACAGTGTGTAGACAATACCGAGGTAACTGGACCAATGATCTGACTCAATATAATATAGCTTCCTATGTTCTTACACCTCAGCAGCTGTGGTGTGCAAAATCAAATGGTTTACATATACTGGTATATATTTGCAACAAATTCAAGAAGCAGCCCTATCTGCACATACTTGGATATTTAATTCCTAAAGACATGGTGGACATGGAGTCGGGAGACATGATAGCTCAGATATAAAGTTCACCAGGGTTACATTCACATGGCAGTTTATTCCACTTGTGTGACATTTCCCCAACTTTTAATTTTCGCAATACGTTTGCACTTTCACACAATGTAGATGTCACTTCCAAAACTATCGTGGAAACATTAACCCTGCTCTGTGAAAATCCTTTACAGGAGACCGCAGTGTCTGTAGACAGACATACAGGTCGTGCAATCTATAGCAGTGATCACAGGATGAATGGGAAAGGCACAGAGAGAAAAAACGCCATGGTGCATCTGCAGCAGTACAACCGGATGCCTTCGTCTGCCCCAGCTGCAACAAAACAAATCTCTCCCATATTGGTCTCTACAGCCACAGCAAGCACTGCAACTTTATGACAGCTTGACCTCACCCCCAAAGGTGCACTCCTCCATTGTCCCCCAAGACAGATGGATGCCAGCAAAGATCAGCAATAGTGGAATATAGCACATGTTTAGCACTCGTTTCCATAATATAAAATTATTATTATTATTATTATTATTATTATTATTATTATTATTATTATTTATTACTTATACCCCGCCCATCTGGCTGGGTTTTCCCAGCCACTCTGGGTGGCTTCCAACTGAATATTAAAACAATACAGTGTCAGACATTAAAAACTTCCCTAAACAGTTGTCTGTTAAAAGTAAAATAATTGTTTATTGCCTAGACATCTGCTGGGAGGGCGTTCCACAGGGCAGGCGCCACTACCGAGAAGGCCCTCTGCCTGGTTCCCTGTAAGTTGGTTTCTCGCAGAAGGCCCTCGGCACTGGACTTCAGTGTCCGGGCTGGATGATGGGGGTGGAGACGCTCCTTCAGGTATACAGGACCGAGGACATATTATTTGCATGTAGATTTCTCCCTCCCCTCCTGCCACTATAGTCCCAGAAGTGGTTTTATTTTGTGTGAACACTTAAATATAATGTAGACCTTAACAGTTGGAGAAGAGTAATGAAAACAGAATAAACCGCCATGTGAATACAGCCCAGGTGACCTTTGGCTGCCATTTTCTTTCTCTCAGTCTATCTCAGCCTATTTTACCATAGAAGGCTGTGGGAAGAAGGAGGAGATGAAGGAGATGGATCCCATTTGAGCAACCATGGGCTGATTTGAGTGGATTTTGGGGGTAGGGTATGGGGACACATAATGAAACATTAGGAATGGGACACAGGAGGCTGCCTTATACTTGGACAGACCAATAGCCCATCTAGCTCAGTACTGTTGACTAGCAGAGGCTCTCAAGGGTTTCAGGCAGGGTACCCCCCTCAGTCCTACCTATCGACACCAAAGTTTGAACTTCCTGCCTTGTACATGAAAAGAAGATTCTCTACCACCAAGCTACAGCCTTCAGCTATGGAACCATTGGAGGTTATTATATCTGCAACTGACTCAGGGCCTGGCGATAGCGTTTCAGCAAATACTCTTGGTCACTGGCTCAGCACCACATCCTCTGTGTGACGCTTGTTCCTTCCGTTGTCGATCTGTTGTATTCCTTAGGGCCTACTTTATGTTCACATTATGGCTGTGAGGTTGCGTTGCTTAGCAACGCTACAGTTATGAGCTCTTGGAGCACGCCTCTTCAGAGAGGCTTGTATACAAATATCTATTTATTACTAAGTAGAGCTATCAGATTTTCTCCCAAGCCATTTAACAATGCGAACATGCTTTTTCTTTTTCCCAGGACTAATTGAGCAAGCTTTGATCCCTCGTTCTGATGTTAGCTTCTGGAACATTTGTTCTAGAACCTACTAAAGGAAACAAAATTTAGAAAACCACACCTCCTTGTAGGCTCCCGAAGCTTGGCTATTAACAGAAAGAGCACGACCCCTGAGACAGCTTCAATTAAGAACATGTGCTTGCTTTCCTGTGATTAGCACTCTGTTTTAGTACTCCAACACTATCCAGCACTTCAGTAATTTTCCTAAAGAAGAGAGAATTATTTAAATCTTCTGCTCCTAGCCATGGTAAGTCAGTTTTCTGACTGCTTGGTGAGACGTTTTCTGGAATTCATGAGGTACTTGAAACATAACATCTTCTTTAACGCAAACGTAATTACCTACTTGCACTGGTATGCTTTCCGTCTGCTAGGTTGGCAGGAGCTGGGACAGAGCAACAGGAGCTCACCCCGTTGTGCGGATTCGAACTGCTGACCTTCTGATCGGCAAGCCCAAGAGGCTCAGTAGTTTAGACCACAGCACCACCTGCGTCCTCAAACGTTACTCAAATGTAAGCCATATGTAAGCACTGGGGTTAGGAAAGAGTAGCTCTCCATAATATTGCAGTGGTAGTTCCTGTCATTGGGATGTCAGTTGAAAGTCTTGATTTAAGGTAATGTATATAAAGGACTCTGAACAACTGCATGCATCTTATACAAGGATTTCTCTTCCTAAATTCTCACAGTGCTTATCTCCATCCTAATATCAGCTGAAATGGGGAAGAAAAAGAAGGGGAGGGGGGGAAATACTAGGAATGAAACAGCAACACACCAGAATTATTTTTCTATTCTTAAATGGTATATCTGCTCTTAAAATAATAAAGACAGTTTTAGGGGTAAGAACCTTGTTAAGTAAAGTGCACTATCTGATCTGATAACCTACTCCATAGAGTATCCTGGTGACTCATTTGGAAAGAAACTCCACTCTGCACATGTTCAGACAGCTGAAAGAACCTTTCTGCATGCCATAATCAGACATTCCTGTTAAGAGTTGTTCAGTGGAATCCTGATCTGGACCTTGTGTAGAAACAAATTATCTCCACTACAACAAAAATGTGCTTCCAAGCTTTATGGCAGAATGTGCATCAAAGCCTTCAGACAACTTAAATACAATAAGACATGTTACAGAACAACAAAGTAGCACATTGCACACAAGCAATGAGGTCCAGTCTTTTATGCAGTTCAGAGGGAGATCCTAAGCTTGCACATCATTGAAAAATTGCTGCAACAAGCAAACAAAGGTTCCTCAAGTTTCAGCTTCCTGCTGTGAAAGCTCTGCAAACTCATGTTTCTGGAGATGAGTCACCAGGTAGCTTATCTCACCCTAATGGGGAAAAAATACCAACCTTCTCTGACGCTTTTGCCAGAATGCAACCTTTCCGCCCAAGGTAAACTTCCTATCATAGCATCTTAAATACAGTGCATTCAAACACAAATTTTTATGTACTTTAAACTTCTAATTTTAACACTTCCCAGTTTCATTAAGGAATTCCAAACTCAGAACTGGCAAGATGAACTTTAATGACAGCCAGTTTAGAAGTCTATCCAAAGTGAATAGAGATTCTGCTTACAATGCAATCCCAACTTTGCAACTTTCCTTGCACATAAATTTCAGTAAGGTGACCACTGGTTCAACCATCAGTTTCCCCCCTTTATGCTAGTTTCCTTTTGGTGGTGGTGGGAGGAATTATAACGCTATGTGTGTGGTCATTTTTCACCTAGGGACATGGGCGCAGCCAAGGGGGAGAAGGGAGGCAGTTGCCCCCCCCCTTAATCAATAACAATCAATACAAATCTGAGGTTCTGCCCCCAAAAAAACAAAAATCCTGGCTATGTCCATGCCTGAGGAGGAGGGCATTTGAAAAACAATTGCAAAGCTGTTCTAGATATCCAAAACTGTGCCATTGATGATGTCATGGGAATTATCTAATGAGCACCTTGCCCAGACAGCTTTTTGCCTGTTAAATCTGAGCCACGCTGGGAAACAGCATACATGCATAGCTGCAGACATCTACTCTGATGAGTGCCTTTACTGCTACACCTTTCTTTAAGACTGGGATGAAAGACTGCAATGCAATTTCCTTCCAAATTATTTAATGGGGCATCTACTCAAACATGGTTCATTAATGTCTAGTGCTCATCTCTAAAGGCATTAGAAAAATCCAGGTGCATTGAAGACCATTTCTTTCTCATCTATTTCTCACCGCAGAAATGTGTCAAGATGATGTATTACAGTTCCAAAAAATGGCATGAGACAAATAGATCTATCAATCCCATAATTCCCCTTTTATCCCCCCTTGTCATCTTCAAAAGTGACCGAGTATCAAGTCAAAATCAGCCTGCAGTACGGTTAAAGAATGGCTTTGGCCCAATGTATTTTCCAGGTTCCCTCGGGAGGTCACAAAGATGAAAGGAAGTTGTCTTCCCTAAACACTAGCTTTTGAGGGTTTAGTCAGGTATAAAACCTATAAGTACTATAGGCCGATATGTCAGCGCCTTGTACTTGAATACAGTGCTATATACTTGCAGTGAAAATTGTTTAGTTTTGAATCACTCCTCAGTTCTGTACAGGTCTCAGCTTACATGAGTTTCAAGGCTGGAGAAAATCCATTATTAGTTTTAACAAGGATTATTCTTTTGCACCCTATACCACAGAACAGAAACTAGGATGCCCTCAAATCTGCAGCCAGTCCTGGTGCATGACTGAGGATTTTTGTTTTGTTTTACAGTTTTCTCTACCTGCTGGGAGGGAAACCATCAGATTTCCCCATAGGCAGAACCAGGCTTTTCTAATAAGTTTAAAAAAACACCCTTATTTATGAAGCTGAAAACCCCAGAGCAAGCAAAACTAGCTCTATCTTTACCAAAAAGAAGAAAAAGTGTGTATTGGGGTCCCCCCCCCACAGCATATGAATTTAGTTTCCTTTTATCTTTGACACATACACAAAAAAATCTTTAAACTTATTACAAATGATGCTTTAAACTTTATGACGAGAGCAATCAAAGCAAATTAGGTGCTGCTTTTAAAAATAACCAGGAGCAATGGAACAATCAAAGTCAACTGTCAGCAGTTCTTTTCCCGGTCATGATAATATATTACACAACTCATACCTCATTCAGAGGTGCTCAGAAAATCTCAAAGCCAATAGGACTGTAGATTGAACAAGCTGGAACTCACAATAGGCTCTACAGCCAAACCAGTCTATCTATTCCCCTCCCACTCTCAGAAATGATCGGCAAGGAGGCACCACAATTTCTGGAGGGACAGAGATGCAATTTATGATGATGCAATTGTGCAGCAAGATTAGCTCCACTGTTATTGCCAGATTGGTCCTTTAAAAAACAACAGGCTTATGGTTTGACAAGAGCTGTGCCAGCAAATAAATGCTTAGGGGGAGGTATCCCAACTGCTGTTATGTCAGCAGCACTGAAGGCAGAAACAACAGTTTTGGAAAAGGATATAAAAGACTTTTCTGGACAAATTTGTTAAGGAAACCAAAAGCTTCAGAGGTTGTCAGGCAAAAATGGGCATGCTCATCAGCTGTCAAAGCTTTTATGGTGACTGGGAAGTGATCTGCATGAAAACATGCCCATTCACTGATCAGCATTCAACATTTCAAAGGTCTTCACTTTTCCCACAAGAAACAATTCAAAACAACTTCTCTTTAAAAGTATATAATAATATGTCTCTCTCTCTCTCTCTCTCTCTCTCTCTGTGTGTGTGTGTGTGTGTGTGTGTGTGTGTGTGTGTGTGTGTGTTTAAATACTGGATTGCAGGGATTTATGAACAGCAAGCACAAAAGTCATGTTGATATTTGGTAGCAAATGATACCTTAAGGTGGTTGCAGTATAATACCTCCGGTATTATATTCCTCCTGTCTTCCCGTGCTCCAGCATGTTTTTACTTCTCTAGCCTTTCAAAGTGAATATGAAAGGCTAATTGAGTTTGACTTAACATTAAAAGTCTCTGGGTGGTTCATCGGCTACAGTCTTTCCTAGACCAGGAGCCCCTATTCACAGTCACCCATGCTAGTAATCTTCCAGTTAGACTACTATTTAAGGTTAAGGGACCCCTGACCATTAGGTCCAGTCGTGGCCGACTCTGGGGTTGCGGCGCTCATCTCGCTTTATTGGCCGTGGGAGCCGGCATACAGCTTCCGGGTCATGTGGCCAGCATGACTAAGCCATTTCCGGCGAACCAGAGCAGCGCACGGAAACGCCGTTTACCTTCCCACCAGAGCGATACCTATTTACCTACTTGCACTTTGATGTGCTTTCGAACTGCTAGGTTGGCAGGAGCAGGGACCGAGCAATGGGAGCTCACCCCGTCGTGGGGATTCAAACCGCCAACCTTCTGACTGGCAAGTCCTAGGCTCTGTGGTTTAACCCACAGCGCCACCTGTGTCCCTAGACTATAGCATGCTCTATATGGGCATGACAACAGCAAGCAGGTAGTGCAGACCCTGGTATTGTGGAACAGCAGCATGCACTCAGCTTCTTCAAAATCTCAACTATTTCTCATTACAACTTGGGGGCAGGGGCAGAGCAGAAACACTAGGATTGGTGGGAAAGGAACAAGGGTAAATTTATTGAGAATTATCCCTGGTTGCTGGCCCATCCAGGCCCAGGATTGGCCTGAGGAGAATATACAGTCCCATGCACTTATTCAGGTTTCTGTTGCAAAAGTGTTTCTTCCATAATCATTCCTGTTTGTCTCTGGGATCCTCCGTGGGAGGCTGACCCTTAGCTGGTATTATATATGAATTCAGAAATAATCTCCAAATATGTCCCAGGAAGAGACACTTCTATGTCCCCTGGTGATGGGGGAGGGGGAGAGAGAGAGAGAGATTAGGCTTTTAGTGTGCTAAAAGGGGTTTAGCCGAGAGATTCCCTAAACAACAACAACAATTATTTGGCATGTCCCTTTTGGATCACCAGTGCACCTTCCCAGAAGGTGCCTTGGCAATCATCAAAGGGCACACCGGGGCAAAGGTCCTTCAGCCTGGCACATTCCTACCAATGCCAAAGCAATCCCAGAAGGCACTCTGGAGCTCATCAGCAGGGTCAGGCACTGATGCTGACTGATGCCAAGGTGCCAGTCTTAAACAGGACATTCCATGATCCAAACAGAAGCCGGGATTGGCTTCTGTGATCCGGGATGTCCCAGTTAAAATGGGACAGTTGGGGGGGCATGCATCAGGCCCTAGACATTGTGAAAGCTTTAAAATGGCAGCAAGGTCCCCAACACAATGTCTGCTTCTGCCCCTTTCAACAGAAAAAACAAACAAACCTTAGGGGTGGGGGACAAAGGAGCTGTGCTACTGCCACTACTAAGTTTTTCACACCTGAAAAACTATTGGAGAATTCTGCCCCTAGGGAAATGGTCCTTCTAATTTCTCTGTCCACAAATAGGTTGGAGAATTTCACGAGGCTATTTGCACACAAGTCTATAAAACAAGTACCACAACTTGACCACCGCCGACCAGACTCACATGTGTGCTAAAGTTTTCCCATTGTCTGGGTGGGTAATACCAATTGCCTGCTTTCCAAGGGGTTACATGCATGCGAGGGCTAAGTGACCAAGGGGTAAGTGGCTGTGTGTTGTCTCCTGTTACTCCTAACAGTAAAGACTCTCCTCCCTGGAAGAGAGGGGAGTGGTTGTGGGCGGGAGACCGAGCTCCGCCCCTGGTAGGGGGCATTAGCCCCCTCCCCTCCTACCTGGCTGGCGCCCACGCCCACCAGAGGTGGCCAACCAGGTGCCTCCGGGGGGCGTGTGTAGCAGCTTAATGCTGTGGTGCTAGCTCCGCCTCCCCCTCAGTCCTCGTCGACCCACAGCGAGTCACCCACCCTCCACTCCCATTTAGCTCAGGGTATAGATTTTTGGCCTTGCTATGGACCTTAGGTTGGTCGCCCTGGTTGGCTGGGGGGCCTGGTAGGAATTTTTCCATTTGGCATTCGGCTTTTTGGTTTTTTCGCCTACCTCGTAGCAATCATCACAACTTTTGTGGTATTGGTGGGTAGGTTAGGCATTGGATTCATGTGTTGTGCTGTGTCAAGGGCTAGGTGTGGCCATCGCCTATGCTATCTACCGTGGGTTATTCCGTTAAAGGAATCTGGCGGTCGTGTATTCCGTCCGATGCCTGCTTGGCGGGAGGCCATGGCACGACCCTCGGTGACATCAGGGGGTGAGCCTATAGTTGGATGAGCATCAACAGGCTCCACCTACTGTTGAATAAACCCGCCACCTATAGTCATCCAATGCCTAAGCCAATACCATTTTCACTGCTGTAATCAATAAAGTTGTGGCCTTTTCTTGCCCATTAACCTTATATCACGTGTCCTTGTGTATTTATTTCACATAGCGGGGTCGGGCCCTCGATCCACAAATATCAGTGTAAACTATGGCAACAAAACAGAAACCTTTTTCAGCTATCCTTGATGTCCTTATCTGGTTTAAGCCAGAAAACACTTTTCAGTCTGACTAGGCCAGGATGTTCCAGCAAATATTGAAGCTCAAAGAGGATGAGCTAGGAATCTTAAGGCTTTGTTATATGAAACCCATATACTACATAATCCTTCCTGGCAGACAAAATCTGGTCACCTTATGAAATATGGCTCTCTGTCAACAGAAGAGACCTGTTTGGAAAAGTTTCATGCACTCCACAGTACAAAAGCTTTGAGAGCGCTGAAGCACTTTCTGTTGCCACAGCAATCTTCCCCCGTTGAGACATCTATTAAAAGATACCTACTAATGTTGTTGTTGTTGTTTTATAGTCTGAGAACCTATGCTATTGGATACAGAGTGGGAAAAAGCTGTTTCTGCATCCTTTCTGGCCAACAAAGTTTTCTGCATAAACCAAAGCTGCCCGCCAACAATATATAATATAAAAAATAATATATAAAATATATAAAATGTAGAGTTGGAAGGGACCCTGAGGATCATCTAATCCAACCCCTTGCAATGCAGAAATATGCAGCTGTTCCATACAGGAATTGAACCTGTGACCTTGGTGTTATCAGAAACCTTGCTCTAGCCAACTGAGCTATCCAGTTGCCCATTCACATAGGCCACATCAGATGTGCCTAGATGGGTTGCCTGTTTGAAAACACCATTATGGTGGTGGTGGTGGGAATTCCTATTTGTACAAAACTGCACATCAGCTAAGGGAATGCTTCTAGGTTTTGTAAGTGATGTTTATTTCATTTACATGTTTTATTTTTTAAAAAATATATATCACCTGATGGGCAATTATATGCCCACACTTTTTCATGGACACCAGTTCTGTGTAACCAGCCAACCAGACAACAATGGACATCATACCTGAGGGAGGACCTCCATGGTGTTTGACCTTTATAATACCTTATTTTGGCTTAAGACATTGGTCCTTGAGAAGTATTGCTACTACAAGCAATTAGTAGTAGATGACAATGTGCAGCCAATGGACCTCCAATTTCAGTTATAACTTCATTGCAAAGATGCATGTTTACAATTAAATCTACATCCATGTCTGCAGATCACTCTTGCTTGGGGTGAATCTACCCTCATTGTTTTTAACTTTAAGGAAGGGTTTTGATAATATAGATGGACACATGATGTCCTGCTTTTTATATTCATGATGTGTTATTACCATGTTTTTTATTGCTTAATTTTTAATCATTTTCTATCTGTGAAACACAGCTCCCTATGTAATGTTTTCGCTTTTTTCTTTTTACTGCATTCAAACTCTGGGCCCCCTCCAATAGTTTTCAAAGGGTGGTATTCAGGGAGGGAGGGAGGGAGAATTAAAATGTTAAACCAAAGGGCAGAGCAACTACCTACCGGCAGGGAAAGAAACAGTGTTTTGGGAAATGGTGTGACCAGGTATTACTTACATTTGACGGGGGGGGGGGGACAAAGATAAAAAATGTTTTAAGTAACAAGTGTGCCCTGTGACATTTTAGAATGACATATCTAATATCGCTCTTATAGGGGGAAATAACATTAAACAGGTCAGTGTAGATCCAGCCTCAATTAGAGAAATTGTAATGGAGGGTGGTGCTCTTTTCCTGTTATTGACCAGGCTGTTTCTACTACAATATTTTTCCTGTGGACCAAGATGCTACTATAACATCAGGCCTGATCTAATATACATATGCCTCCCGCCTTGTGTAAGAGTGTGTTTTAAGAGAATAATTATCAAATAGTCTGCAAATATTTACTGGGGTTATGCTTTGCTACTGCATATGTATCAACAAAGCCTTCTGTTCCTGTCCATGTCCTTTTCTAAAAAGAAGACTTTTAATTCTCTGATGTGAATCAGCTTAATGAGTCAATCGATCGCCAGCAAGAGCTGTCGTCTTCCAAAAGTGCTGCGGCATGTTCATAAGATAAACAAGGGCTTATTGTCGCAACTGGGAAGCAGAAGATTCTCTGTGGAGCAATGAGTTCTGCAAAATCTGAGCTGATGGTTTCAGAGCAGCAGCAAAACCTCCTATGTTTGCTGGAGGGAATTTGGTGTGCTACGGATGCAATATATTGTGATATAATTATTCATGGCTTCTAGTTAGATTGTGATTGCCCACTTCCTATCCATGTTTAAAACCTTTACTGGATTTCCTGTACTGCCTTAGCTGGTTCGCCATATTGTAAATAGTCTTGTTGCAAATACAAAGAAGCTAGTTGTCTTCTAATGCCGAGGTGTCGGGAGGCCATCCTGAACAAATTGTCCTCAATACAAAAATAAATAAATAAAAATGAACATCCCAGCACATGAGATATAGACCTCCTATATTATGTGTGTGCATTTTAACCTCTTTGTAACAGAGGCTTTGGAAGTACTTAGGTGTGAACAACTATTTTTTGTATAGTACGTTCTCTTTATATGGACATATATTCAGGCACACAATGCAACCTTTTGCATCTTTACTCAGATGTAAGTCCCTATATTTTTAACCGGGTTTACTTGAGAGTAACTGTCTTACATTCGCAGCTTTATGAAAGGAGTCATCGTCCTAGAGAATGTTTGTGCTATTCCAAGATGCTTTGTGTTGTTATCAGCGCTGCTTTGTGAATGGTGACTAATTATTTTCATATATATTTAAGCTTTAATACAATTATCATTGCTAACATTTTATTCCTCACTCTGTTTCGCTAAATCTGTAGTGTGTGTGTGTGTGTGTGTGTGTGTGTGTCAACTCAAGGTAGCATTATAACATTTCCTGAATCTGACAATGGGAAGGACCAGCTGAGGGGGTTGTTAGAGTGCTGCAAAGTGCTCAGTGGTAGAGTACATGCTCTGCATGCTCAAATCCTGGTAACGAGGTAGCGTTGGAAAGATTCCTGCCTGAAACCCTGGAGAGCTGTAGACAGTCACTGCCAACACTACTGAGCAATGGTGTGACTCACTGAAAGGCAGCTTCTGGTGAAGTCCACAAAAAGCTGTGCTATAATAAATGTCTTACAGCCCAATCCTAGCCAAGACTATTCAGATGTAAGTTCCACTGAATTCACGTTAAGTGGAGCTAGGATTGCGGCTTAAGTCTTTTAGGCTCTGTATGGGTCTTTGATGTTGTTTTTCCTAGAGGAAGATAATGCAAGAGCAGAAAGGTATCGTAGGTGCCAAGACACTATTGGCCCAATCCTGACATCATACAGAATGGACCTCCTGATGATCAAGGCATCTAAAGGCAGCCCTCACCTGTAGAGCACAGTGAACAATGGGGTATATAAGAGACAAGGGAATTTTTCAGGTGTCCAGATCCCAAGTTATATAGGGCATTAGACACCAAAACCAGCACTGGGAACTAAGCCCGGTTGTTCATTCATAGCCAGTGCAATTCTTTCAGCTTGCTCTACGCTGCCATGTTGGCCTTTATCAAAACTTATCCAGAGATCTCAATGTTGCCTGAGGGGTGCTCAGAGATATGTTTCTTGTCTGCCACTCCAGTTCTCTGCCAATTTTATTCTGTTTGCTTTATTACATTTATATCCTGCCTGCCTGCCTGCCTGCCTGCCTTCCTATGAGCTAAAGGTATCATCTATGGTTTTCTTCTTCCCCACTGTAGATTAGCTGAGAAACAGGGACTGGTTCAAGGTGATCCAGTGGACATTGTGGCTGAATGGGAATCTGAACCCTGATCTCCCAGGTCCTAGTCTAACACTCTAACCACTGTACCACACTGTCTAGCTGCAGTGAATTAAGGACTAAATATAATTTCATTCTGTAGCATGCACTGATGCCAAGATTACATGAGGAGAAGCTCAATTTCCACATCTAAATTCTGCCTACCAAACTTGCTTTTGGCCACCAAAACCCAAAGTTTGCTTCCTTGTATCCTATTGCTGGATTCAGTTGCTGATCAGAGGAGGGGGTCAAATCTACACAATATACCAATATTTCTCAATTGTAGGGCATATTTGACTTATAAGGCTGTGAATTTGGAAGCCTGAATCAAATGATATGATAGATATTTAACCTAAGAACAGATTTCTCCCATTAAAAGTCGGTGTACAGATCTGCTTAGTGCCTGGATTAGTTTTAAAGCCCATGTGGGTTCATTAACAAACAAACCCTTTCCTAATACGTCTCCTTGCTTTGTAGTACCAATTATGAAGCGTTATCTACAATCTGCCGCTGCCAGATGTAAAAGGTAAAGGTTTGGACACTATTACTTAAGCTATACACACTGCCAGTGTTTTGATAATTCTGACGTTATCCAAAGAGGATTATGAGACAAACCCAAGTGTAAAGCCTCTGTTCTCCAACGCACAGCGTTGAAGGTGATGTATATTTGTAGGGGGTTGGCTGTCACTGAACTAATTTGGCCTGAATTTTTGTTTCAGCATATGCGACTTCTCAAAGGAAGCGCCTTGTCTTTTGAGATGAAAGCAATTCAGCACCTCTGATCTCTGGGTTGTTGTTTCCAAAGGAGCTCCACCTTGCTTCCTGCTTTCTTTTTCTGTAGCACCTCCAGCGATGATCTCCACACACACCCCCGCCGCCCACCACACACAACCATGTTCTATTTTTGTAGCCTGACAAAGATTTGGCAACCTATTATTCGATTACTTCACCCTGCAGTGCTTTTCAAGATGATCTCTTAGCTTGTTATTTTCAGGCTAATGTATTTTCCCTGAGTTGTGCACAAATAAGTGCTCCTTAATGGGGGGGGAGGGAATAAGGATTGACATTATTACAAATAGCAGCTTCCTGTTTCCAAGGATCAACTAGAAATACCAACAGAAGCTTTTGTACTGGACAGAGTGTGGAATTGCTCATCACTTTAGAATCACAGCAGAAGCTAAAAAAAACATGAAGCATTTCGGCCATCCTGTGTGGTTAATAATAATAACAATAATATTTTATTTATATCCCGCCCTCCCCAGCTGAAGCCAGGCTCAGAGCGGTTAACAACAATAAAAATAACACAGCATTCTAAAATCAATTCAAAATCAAATTAATGGCAACCATTGGGCTAGAGTTCTGTGAGGATTACTAAAGGAGGGGGTCAGACTGTGCCTTAAGAGCATAAGATAAGTCCTTCCGGATCAAACAAAAGACCCATCCTGTTCCCACAGAGGCCAACCATAAATCTATGGGTAGACAACAAGCAGGACATCAGGACATGAGCACAATAGTACTCTCGCACATGTGATCTCCAATAGTTTGTGTTCAGAGGAGTCCTGCCTCTGGAGTAACACCAATAGCCTTATCCTTCATGAATTTGTCTAATGCTCTTTTAAAGTCGCCCAAGTTGAGGGCCATCAATCGATCTTGGAGTAGCAAATTCCACAACTGAACCGTGCTTTGTGTGAAGAAGTACTTTGTTATGTCTGTCCTCAATCTCCTAATGTTCAGTCTCATTGAATGACACCTTTGCTGCTGGATCTGCCTGGTTACACGCAGGCCTGTTCACAAAACTATAACTTTACTGCATATCATTGTCGGGAACACTGTTCCTTTAGAAAGGACGATACTATCTTTCTTAACTTTGGGGAAACTAATTATAGTGCACTGTGTGGCTCTTGCTAAAGTAACAAGATACTTGCCTCTTGCTATCAAGAAACAACCAGAAAAAAAAGTTTGCAAGGTGATGGGGTGGCCAAAGGTAAGCTAGCCAACCATCATAGGTCACCCTTGAGTGAAATCTGCTCACTACCCTGGGCTGCTGAGAACCCTCCTAATGATTTCAAAAATACAAAAAGCTTCATTTTGGGGTGGCACTAGCTTGTGTTTCTGGCAAAGGCCATGACTTATCTGAGAGGGAAAACAAACATGGCTGAGAAACAAGAAGGTGAGGAGAGACCACAAAGGTCTTCATCTTGTTATAATGAAGTCTGGTTCTTGCAGGCATTCATAAGGTCAGAGCAGACCTGAAGAATAACGTGGAGCAGTCCAGCAAGCAGAATAGCCAAAGGATGTAACCAGAGCAACATGACACTATGTCCCAGGCAGAAGACTGAGCAAAGGGGAACTGAGAGATGCCCAATTATAGCAAAGAAGGTTCTAGAGAGGTGTTAACTTTAACACACAGGGTGATGTTAAGGTCAGGGCTGGGCAGAAAAGGCACTAAATAACAAAGAGTAGCAGGCTGTCAGCAGACATCACAATATAATTTTCCCACTGTGGAGTGGGAAAATGGCCACAAGGGGTCTCTGGCCAATCAGAACTCACAGCCATATGACCGAGATGTTTCTCATGGCAAAAGTCGGAAACCTTTAAAGGAAATCTATACTTAGATAATTCAATGACTGATGAAATAGATTGCTACAAACCTTGGGTGCTATTCAACTAAGGTTTACTCAGAGTAGACCAATAAAGATTAATAGGTTAGGTCGATTAATTTCAATAGGTCTATTCGAAGTAAAACATAGTTGACTACCATGCCTTATTGTTATTTTTCTAGAGTTAAATGAGGACATCTACTTGCGTTAGATATTATCAACATTTTGAGGACTTACAGAGCAATCCAGAAAACCCTTAGGCTAGATTTGGGGGGGGGGGAGTCTGGAGACATTAGGCATGTCTCTCTACTCAGCTCTCCTGGCCAAATTGGCCTCCTGATTGCTGCTGAACATGTGAGTCCTGCTTTCAAAGCCTCATTATGCACACCTGTTATGGTGGGGAAATATACTGTAAGGTAGCTACTGTGGAGGAATGTATTGGTGGGAATCCCAAAGACTTCCCTTGCTTGGAAGTATCAAGGCAACTCAGGTATTTCAAACCCACAGTTGCCACCAATTCATCACAGAGGTTCCTGTTGTGGTTTGCTTATCCCACCTTGTATTCGAGAATCCTACTATGTAAAGGTAAAGTAAAGGGGCCCCTGACCATTAGGTCCAGTCATGGCCGACTCTGGGGTTGCAGCGCTCATCTCGCTTTATTGGCCGAGGGAGCCGGCATACAGCTACTGGGTCATGTGGCCAGCATGATTAAGCCGCTTCTGGCGAACCAGAGCAGCGCACAGAAACGGCGTTTACCTTCCCGCTGGTGCGGTACCTCTTTATCTACTTGCACTTTGACATGCTTTCGAACTGCTAGGTGGGCAGGAGCAGGGACTGAGCAACGGGAGCTCGCCCCGTCGTGGGGATTCGAACTGCCGACCTTCTGATCAGCAAGCCCTAGGCTCTGTGGTTTAACCCACAGCGCCACCCGCGTCCCTCACCCTACTATGTACAACAGATTAAAAGTACCTACTTGTGTTCTGTCTGTTATGTTCCCATCACCACTATTTCAACTAAATAATCTTTGCACTCCTTTTAGCACATACAGTTGGATGGATCTAGGCATGGGCTTGGGGTGGGGGTGGGGTTTCCAAGGAGCTACAGAACGTACAGTTATGGAATCTGACAGATATCCTTGTGCACATCTATTCTGCTGGATGAGAATAGATCTTGAGGATACTCTAAATCAGTGTTGGCCAAACTTGGCCCTCCAGCTGTTTTGGGACTACAATTCCCATTATCCCTAGCTGACAGGACCAGTGGTCAGGGATGATGGGAATTGTAGTCCCAAAACAGTTGGAGGGCCTGCTTAGAAGTCCTTGGACAAACACCCCCCGCCAATTATGGAATCAGGTCTTGGCATGGGACAAACACACCAGGAGACTGAGCATTCAAAGTCAAAACAAATACATTATAATTTATTAAAGTTCACTGTAATATAAAGTAATATACTTATTTGTTCTACCAAAGGACTGTTGCTGACATTCCTTTGTCCCCTTGTGGACCTTCTGCCTTTCATGAATTATGCTATTTAATAAGCTTCTGGCTACCACAAGAATCCCTTAGCACTCTTTCCCTGGATTGTAGCTAATCCCCCAACAACAACAGCTGATCTCAACCCCAGATTCCTTCCAGATTTGCATGTCACCTCTTCTTAAGTCACTTCCTAAGATCCCCACTGATCCTTTTCATAAGGCTGACTCCCTAAACACCTTTATTTTCTCCCGTCAGAACCCTCCAAACAATCACTAGATTGTTATTGGAATTTTGCAACCTTGTTGGCCTATAGCTATGGACCAATATGTTTGAAAGGAATCTCTTCAAAAGAACCTATTCTGGCTTTTCTGTATTCCGCTCCATTATATAAAAACTATGTTTTCCAGTCAACAGTCACAACTGAAACACCACAAGTTGCATAATCATCTATTCAACAACAGAACTAGTTTGACTATGACTTGATAATAAACCCCAATTCACCATATTTTGGGCTCCAGATAGAAGATAAATATTTTCATTTCACACAGGGAAAGGAAAATCCAACACTGTTTACAATCCAACAGTGTTTCTTACATTTAAATTTCTCCTCATACTCATATTGTTTCTTCGCATTACTAATAAATGCTTTTTTGGATGGTAAGAAGTAATGAGTAAACTTATTGAGCACAGAAGGCTAATTTAATCAGGCAATAAATCAGTATTTGTTTTTACCTCCTAGGGGTTTTTATTCCTGCAACCACCTCTGTGTCAATTATTGCCATGCAGCATTTTAGTACATAATAAAATATGCTCTGTGTTAATAAAAATGGTTTTTAAAAGGCAGTTTGGTGAAAGTCCTTCAGTATTGCGTTAATTTTATCCAGAAAGAGAAAATGGTAAATTATACTTACAAAATGAAACTTTTGAAGTAAACACGCTCCAATAATTGTCCAACAAAACTGATTTATGTTTAAAATCCAATTTGGATAATTAGGGGTAATACTGTGAATATTAAATATGTATCACAGAGACTCTGCTAAACCAGAAATGATTTATATGTCTAGATTTAATTTTTCTTCCTTTCTTTTAGCCTGAGGATACTTTTTTTGGGAAATCAAAGAGCTCCTTGAACTTCTACATTGTGAAGAAAAATGTCACTATATCTTGGTTTACCTTGAACACAGCTGACAAAATCAACCCAAATGTGCAGTGGGAATTTCAATGAAATAGCTCCAGCTACAAAGCCACCAGAGCATCCTGAGTGAATTGGTTAGTTATATATGCAAGTTATCCTTCCTCCAAGGAGATCAGGGCATTGTTTGAGCCCCCAGACAATTCTTTTGCATAGTTGCTTAAGCAATTGGTCCTTCATGGATTTCAGTACAAACTGACCTGATCCTTTTCTTAGACAAATGTGCAGGTCGGAACTTAACTATACACCAACTTTCACACTTCCTGAACATTTAAATACAGTTATTGATGCAATAAAGTATAATATATATATTTCAAAACATGTATTCTGAGAGAAAATACATTTATAAATAGGTATGTTGAGAGAAAGTGCTTTAAAAACATTTTCTTAAAAAAATAATCATCCCAGATAAATGGCACAGAATGGGCTAAGAGTGAACATAAATCACAACATGGGCCAGAATTATAATGATTCATCCATCACTATGACTTAGTGACATCTCCAATGAACTTCAACTTAGGGGATCTGAACTTCTATTTCTGACACCAAAACCCAGCGCTTTGGCTACTGAAGCATACAGGGTGCCCCCCCTAAAAATCACAACTTTCCTGCTCTCTGCCCCTATCCTGTTGCCAGGGTTCAGCCCTGCCTGAACTGTGAACCTGAGGTCTCCTCAAATGAAGTTCAAAGGAAGCTGAACCCTCCAACAGATCTCCACACTGCCAATGAACCTGAGCATCCCTGCTCCAAGACTAGAGGTCCCCAAACCAGCAGCGTGGGTTTCTGGTTGCCTCTCAGACTACCTCAAACTCTCTCTCCCACTGCTACAGGAGCAGAGGAGACCACGAGCCAGCCAAGGATCTCAGAACCACCACCAAAGTGCCCATGAGGCTATTCAGGAACAGACAAAAGCTCTTGGAAACACCTGCATAAATTAGGGCCTGACTGGGAGTCAGGAAAGCGTAAGGCCTCCAGCTGCTATCCAAGCTCCCAGCCTGAACTGCTTCCTTGCTAAAGTAATGGTTCCCATCATAGTTCCAGTCACTCTCTCTTGGGGAAACTGGTAATGAACACTAGACTCATGGGAGGGATGTGTCTAGGCCTAAGGTAAAACTATGATGCTCCCTTGTTGGATGTTATGTCATAGTCTCATTGCTGAGCAACAACATGCAGTGCAATAGGAAGCCAGCCAACCATAAGAGTCTCTGAGGTGTACTGACCTGGAGGCAGAGTCAGGTCCAGTCCTAGGATCAGGCAAACAGCAGTCCACGTGGCCAGATGGTTCAGGGATCAGGGAATCCGATGATCATGGGGCTAAGGGTCAAGATGAGCAGGAAGCAGCAAGGTAAGGCCAAGAACTACAAGCTTTGTTACCAGCATCCGACTGCTGTTGGAAGCTCTGCTTTAGAAGGCTGAAGCCAGCTGGTTCTCATCAGCACTTTGTGTCCTTGAAGGCTGATCAGCCGCAGGTGGAGTCACTCTGCCTTCTCCCCCTTCAGGCTGCTGTTCAGCAAAAACAGACTCCTGGCCCATGACAGCTGCATGTTTAAGTAATCTTACTATATTTATAGTATGAAATGTAGTTGATTTGTTTTTTGTATGTTACTATTTTTGCAAATTTTTTGGTATGTTACAAAATGGCTAATATGTGATTGTTTTGCTGTATTATGAAACTCACGATGTTATTATGAAATTGTTCTTGTAGTGTTTGTTTGACATTGTATTCGTTGTTGCTGTTGTAGGCCACTTTGAGCATGATTCTTTTTGTAGAAAAGAATGAATAAAACGAATGAATGAAATGAATGAAATACATTAGTGACATGGATGAAAAATATAGATAAGAAACCTAGTTTTGGATGCATGAGTATAACAGAGGTATAGTTAGGAGGTTGTATTTCAACTGAGTTTCCTACTAGGTAAATGTGTATAGGATTGCAGCCCCAGGTATAGATAGACATAGATACAAAACAAAGTTCCACTTTGTTTTGAATACGTATACTAGCTTGCCTTCCTCATGCTCAAAAGGTAATGAGCTGACATTTTCCGTTTGCTCACCACAATATAACCCCACAATTTCCTCCAACCATTACAGACCATTCCAAAGCAATTACTTTCTTAGTTAGTCTGGTTTGCTTACTATCACTCAGTTTCATGCAACATTTTCAACCTAGAAACACATTTCAGAGATCTCTGTTAAAACTTTTCAGTCTCCTTTAGGCTCGATTGTCTAGAATCCTTCATTGCCATCCACAAACTTGATGTACCGCCATTCTCTCGTGTCCTTTTTTAACTCCTCTTGTCAATAGTTCTGGAAATGAACAATTTTCTCCCTTTTCTGAAGCATTCTTTTGATGTTGGGAAACGACTGTCTCATCCCAACTTCACTTTTCTGCAGAGCATCGGGAACCTTTATCCTACTTTATTGCAGCTATTTTATGGGTTGCCTTAGAAAGCAAGTCTTAAAAAAATATAATAATTTCCCCCAAAACTCACATTTGTTGGAAGCATAAAGGAAGGGGAAAGAATAAGCTATTTTAGTTTGTGTGTGTGTGCACAGGTGTACCCTTTAAAATGTATTTTAAAAGGATCCTGATTCTTTTTAACGGAAAGTAGTTCATTTTTGCCCCATTTTTAATACTTGTTTCATTACCCTGTTCCATCCTAAAGTATAAAAATGTTATTTGACAGCAGCACCAAAAACTCTGAAATCAGAACATTCCAAAGAGTTAAGTGTATAAATCTGTCTTTGTGCAAGGTGAAAACTACATGACATTTTCCTTTCTGGTGACCTTTGCTTTATGTTCCACAGCAGACCTCCAGTAACCTCTCCCAGCCCTTCCGCTACCAGCCTCTGAGTTTCCATGACTTAATTTGTCAGAACAGTGTATGTTCCTTGACTTCCTATTCGAAAAGCTGTCTTGGCAAGGAACTAGTCTCTTTTTCCCTCCAGTTTTAATAAATCTGCTTCCTAGCAAATGATTTTGATATATAGATTGCCTGCCCTTCTCCTGCCTTTTATTACGAG
This sequence comes from Podarcis vaucheri, assembly GCF_965113315.1. Classification (NCBI taxonomy): domain Eukaryota; kingdom Metazoa; phylum Chordata; class Lepidosauria; order Squamata; family Lacertidae; genus Podarcis; species Podarcis vaucheri. The sequence continues at coordinate 75,781,861 of NC_138762.1, read as the reverse complement.
GGTTCGAAGGCAGGCTGCTGGAAGGGAGGTATCAGCTGAGTCACACTGTTAAGGGCATATCTGACCTACCTTGAGCTCCTTGTCATAAACTCTGCTCCTCTTTTCACTCATTAGAAATTCTTCCTTTGTTATGTCATTGCTGCATGACACACTAGTACTACTACGGTTATTGCTAATCAATACACATTGAAGCGGCAGAAATAAGTTTGCTTAAACAATAGTGCAAAGTGCGCAGGGTCAGGTCAACTGTAACAGATGGCACAGGAGTGATCCCATGATTATTAAATAATTTTTCCTTTTTTAAAAAACAATTTGTTAATTTTTCAAAAACAAGAACAACAAAGAAAAAAGAAAAACATCAACAAATCTTTTAAACCATAATTTTGCTTGACTTCCCTTCACTCCCCCTCTTGGTTCCATTGTTTAGAACTCATCCACGCGCATCCTTAAAACCTTATATTCTTAATAATCCAATTTTAAACCTTCATCTTATTGCAAGTGACTTTTAAATGTTATACTAACGTAGAAATCTATACACAAAGCTTAAAAGATATGCATTAAACTACCTTTTTCTGTTTCTTCTGTTTCTCGTTTTTCCAACCTAAAGTTCAGTTTGCTCCATTTCTGCATCAGACTGGGATCATTTTTAAAACAAAACAAAACTCTACAAACAAATTCATATGCACACACCCTCTAATTTGTGCGTTTCTGTATGCATTTTTGCACAATTTTGATAATTATGTCACTAACGTATGTACTTTTCTCCGCACTTCTGTGTGTGTGTGTATGTTGAAGAACTGCATCACAAAATGCAGAGAAGTGTGAACTTTGAGGGACAATTGTGTTTCAGTTCAGGTGATGAGAATCAGGTAAATTCACTTTAAAATACAAACTGTTGGGTTGGTGATGCGCAGCAGGAGGGTGACTAAAGCCATCAGGACTGGAGAAAGGACATCACATAATCCACACACACCCTAGCCTGCAACTATTCCTCCTGTAGTATACTGTGGTGTCCACAATATAAGACAGGTAAGTACTTTTCATCTATGTTATTTGTGGCAGGGATCCTGCATACAGTAATATATAGGTGGGGAAAGAAAGCCATAGCAGGCTCTTTGTGACAAATGGGTGGTAGCTACAGGACTGTAAATAGCCAAGAGCCTCTACAGATTGACTGCGGTGGGATTGTAGACCAGCACTCTGCAATTTGGTGCAAATTGTGGCAAATTAAATCATCATCATCCTCTTTGCTAAGGCTCTGCCACCATGTAGTGTCTGGCTGGTAGTTGTTAACATCTTCTGGGTTCAGTTAAGGTTTGTTCGTGAGTTACGGCCACTTGTAAAGAAGCCGGGATCGCTCCCTGTCTAAAGGAAGCAATTAGAATATCAACTAAGAAACCCACATCTAGAGATTGTCTTGATGCATGAGTTGGACTGACGTTGTGTTGGAACAGCCCCATGCTCATCATGGCAGCCATGAAATCCTGAACTTCCTCAAATAAGGCAGTCCCAGCATAGATACTGAAGTGCCCCAGAAAAACTTTCTCCTACCAGATCTGAGACTCTCTCCACTGGCTCAGTCAGGGAAACCGCATGCCCGAAGTTCCTATCTGTCTTAGGTTTGTCTTAGTGTGTAGTGCAAACTGGGATTTGTGGTTAAACTGCGTTCTCTATAACCCTGAGCTGTGAGAGAAAAGAACCCTTGAATGCAGACTCAATAGTAGAGAAGAAGGAGCTTAACCACTACAGTGGTACCTTGGGTTACATACGCTTCAGGTTACATACACTTCAGGTTACATACGCTTCAGGTTACAGACTCCGCTAACCCAGAAATAGTACCTCGGGTTAAGAACTTTGCTTCAGGTTGAGAACAGAAATTGTGCTCCAGCGGTGTGGCGGCAGCGGGAGGCCCCATTAGCTAAAGTGGTGCTTCAGGTTAAGAACAGTTTCAGGTTAAGAACGGACCTCTGGAATGAATTAAGTTCTTAATCTGAGGTACCACTGTATTCACAATTCGGAAAGCATCCTTAGTCAAACCTTGGCTTAGCTCAGTGAGAGGCACCAGTATAAAGGACCAGGGAGGACCAGGGAGGCAGCTAAGCCATAGTTTGGCCTACCTGTCATGCAAATATCTGTCCCTGCTTTCTGGGTTTTATTCATTCATTTCATAAAATTTATGCACCCCTTGATTGTAAAAAAAACAACAACCCTCAAAGCAGTTTACAGAACTGGACCAATTGCAATAAATGGGATTTTTATTTCTTTGGAAATAATGAGCAATTGCAAGCTAAATCAGCTGGGGAGATGTCAAGAAATGTTTACATCACGAAACAGCAGCAAACTCTGTTCACTATTAAATCTGTCCATCAAGCATACATCAGTCCAAGGACTAATTTCAGAGACCATGTGTGAGTCAGATGCTTTGCATTATATAGAGAGATAGAAACAGACAAAGAGACAGATGGATGGATTCTCTTACTGTTTGCCAGTGTTGCTACCAGTTGCAATGCTCTTGCAGTTGCAATCCATTCTAACTGTATCAAACCTTCCACAGCTTCAACTGAGAACTTTTGACTTGAGCATCCCCCAAGCTCGTGTAAATGGCTGGAAGCCTTAATGGATTCCAAATCTTATTGAGGGAACTATTAACCATCTTTAAAATAGCTTTTTATGCCAGGTCTTCTTTGCAACTCAGTTTAGAAGCAGGTTGTTTTGTGTGCTAATAGGGGCAGCTCTCAGAAATCTGCTGCAGGCTTTTCCTGAGCAGAATGCAAGAGGACGTGGAACAAATAATAAACTCTGAATCCCAGCTATTCTGTACACTCACACGCAAACATCATAATTGTTTTCAACTAAAATAAAATAGAGGAATTCATGACTGAAATGCTTCTCCTATTGTAAAACCTTAGCCTGGATTGCAGCACCTTTAGAGCGCTATAATGTGAGTTTGGAAAACATTATATAATTGTCCTTCCTCCTGTCTCCAAATGCTTCTGTTTTCTATCATAAATTAGGCTATCTTCTCACATAGCATGGTAAACTAAAAACATTAGCATGTTCACGTTTGTCGATCATTTGTACAAAGCAGCCATTTATCTGGAATGCTCCCTACCACCACCATTTGACTAAAAACCCATTTTGCAGAACTCTTAAAAGGTAAGCTTTTTGTAGGAGAAGGCTAAGTCTAAACTGCACAGCATCAAAGTAAAGGTAAAGGGACCCCTGACCATTAGGCCCAGTCGTGGCTGACTTTGGGGTTGCAGTGCTCATCTTGCTTTATTGGCCAAGGGAGCCAGCGTACAGCTTCCGGGTCATGTGGCCAGCATGACTAAGCCACTTCTGGCGAACCAGAGCAGCCCACGGAAACGCCGTTTACCTTCCCGCCAGAGCGGTACCTATTTATCTACTTGCACTTTGACATGCTTCCGAACTGCTAGGTTGGCAGGAGCTGGGACCGAGCAATGGGAGCTCACCCCGTCACGGGGATTTGAACCGCCAACCTTCTGATCGGCAAGTCCTAGGCTCTGCGGTTTAACCCACAGCGCCACCCACGTCCCTAATAAATGCCCACTGCACCAAATTTATGGGCGAAAGTCATCTCATGGCCAGGGTGGCAAGCAGGAAGAGGTAGTATCTGATCAATGACAGCCTTCTAGCCACATCCATATCAGGGTGGGAATAGGAAGCAATAGGGAGATATTATAAGGGAGAGAAGAGGAAAATACATGTCAGCTAGGGACACAAACTCAGGCATCAATCTGCCAACACCATAAAACATGGACCTAAGAGACTTGTCTACATCTGAGTATTATTTAGCTGTTAATCCACTTCCCTGCCTCCATTCAAATAAGAACAGAGTAGTCTTTACATACACACATCTTCTAAGCACTGCAAACTAGCAAGTCTCAAGTGCCATAATTTTTACTGCAAGACCAAACGTGGTGATTGACCCAAGGCTACTGTCTCACAATGGACAATCATATATTTCCCTTCTCTTCCTATACTGTAAACAAAAACAAGTTATTTGCACAGAGATTTCAGCATTTCAAACCATGTCAACGTCTGAATAAACAGTTCTGAATGTAGAAGAAAGTTGTGGATCTCAAACAAGTTAAAACCCATTTGTTATAGGGATCTAACTATAGTGAAAGTGAAGATCCACAAACTCCCCCTTTTGGATTACAGTAGGTTTCAGAGATTTGAACTTTCTTGATACCCTGTTTGGTTTTGACAAACTTTGAATGTCTGATCTCAAACAAGGCATGGTTTCTCAAACACTAAAAGATAAGATGAATAGCAAAAGAGCAACCTCCCTCTCATATGAGCAACATTGCAAGGGTTAATCAGGCGCTGATGAGGATGCCCTTGGCGCTTTTAAGTATTCTGTGAATGATAATGAGTCAACAATGGTAAATGCAGGAAATGTCCAAGGCTGTAAAAATCTGAAAGTATAATTTGTATTGGGGATCATATGAATGCATTTAGGCAACAGGGCAATGCTCTAAAAAGAGACTGTGATGCCAATTTAAATCTCAAGGTACAACAATTGAGCTAGCAATTGCTGTGAAGTAGGTACACTGAGATGAACAAAGCTGACAAGATAAACACACCTCATCAGACCACAAATATTCATAAATCTCATTCTCATCTAAGTTTACTTACCCGTTAGAGATTCCATTTTGAGCACTATTTAATGGAAAGGAAGAAAAAGGAAGAAAAATAATCATCCTACTCCTAGAGTTAGTTTTTGTTTCCTCTCAATTACTGAATATTTGTATGCAAATACTATGCTCCAGAAACGTGTTCTACATTTTTAATGGCCCAAATCCCAGAATACAGTGAATTGACTTTAGATCCAAATGCATCAATAGATTGAAATTCCAAATTCAGTTGGCTTACAGTGCAATCCTGAACGTATCTGCTCAGAAGAAAATCCCACTGAGTTAATGAGACTTATGACCAGGTTAGTGTGTACATTAGGGGTAGGGAACCGTTCTCAGAAATTGGGCTGCATTCCCTCATGCTCAACTTTCCAGGGGACTCCATACCTGTGGTGGATGTGGCCAATGGCAAAAGCGAGTGGAGCACCAAATAGGATGGGAGGACAGAAAGAGGGACCTGAGGTCCCTCACCCCTAGCTACAGGTGATATTTAAAGATCAGGTCAAGAGTGGTTGATCTGAGTGGTAGCCGAGAGGAGTGGCTTGTTTTATTCATTTGTTTATGCATGCACCAATTCCCAGTTGTAAATTATATTTCCGAAAACATTGATGTGCCAATTTCCATAAATCATCAGTCACTCTAAAATACATACATATGATACATACATATGCATTTGCCCAGGTGAATTATGTTGTCAGAAGAAGAAATGAATATTATAAGTTTTCACTTCTAGTGTGATGCAAGTTCATATTGATGGATTTACTCTCTTAAGTACAGTTATTTCTAGTACTTGGGCAAACTTCCTAAAATGCTGCTTGTGTAAAGGGAAGAAATCTTTGGGATACATTGGACTATGTTTCACAGGCCCGTATCAATACATATGCAGTCTTTTACTACATCATTCTGCACACTGACATTCTGATGGCTTTGATTTGCAATGTAAATTGATCTTTATCCATGCTCCATGGTTTTATAGAAGAGTAGGCAGCTAGCCGCAGAACCAGCCACTGAAATTCTGGAGCAATTTCTCAAATTGTCCTAATGATAAAAGTCAAAAGAGTTGAAGGAGAGCCCTGTGGGATTGGACTAAGGGTCCATCATAGTCCAACATCTTACTGCAATTGGCCTGCTGGATGAAGGGAAACCCAGCTAAGCTAAAAAGCTCTATGTGTTTTTTTCTTTCTTTGTGTGTAAGATGCTCCAGTCTTGAACTGTGAGAGCATGGGCTACCTTTTTCTGTATCTTTTCCTATGCTATTATCTGGACTATTTCATGGATGGTGTATTAGATGTGCCTTTGATCTGATCCTGCAGAAGCCTCCTTAAGGCCTTATACCACTACCAAAAAGGCCCTGCTTCTCATGGATGTCTACCAGGAGGCGGGACAGAGTAGAGTATGGATAAATTGCTCGACAGGGAACATGCACTTGCAGCTTTGAGCATACATTTTAGATATTCCTCAGATCACAGCCTTGGCATGGATTAAAACACATCATATCTATTTGGCAAATACCTTAGTAGAATCTGTAGCAGCCTATCTAGATTGGAATAGGAGTTGCTTTTCTTAGTTCAGGCTTCAGGCTTGAGCCTTTGGTTTTTCTGCAGGAACATTTGCTATCAGACTTATTAAATTCTGCATGGGCATATCTATCAGTACCACATTGGTGGGGAGGGGAGTCTCCAGGTGCACAGAAACACTTTCATTGAGACTAGCATGTTCTGTATAGCAATCTTTCTCTATGAGTACTCTTAATCCTTAAGCTAACTGGAACCTTTAGGTTTCAAATCTGTTGCAAAAGACAAATATTGGTTGTGCTTGAGAGTGCCCCAGAAGAAGAATTGCTGATCAACATGGCTTAATAAACATAACTCTCTGTATCCCTTCTTTTTTATCTATTTAATTGTCTTTATCCCCTTTCCTGTATTTGGGGCCATCCTGTTTTTCATTTTTACAGCACAGCCTTCAACTGTTTTAATAGTCATACTTGCTCTCCAGGAAAATTAGAGAATTGCACATTCATCATCTAACAATTCCCAGGATTCTTTGATGGAAACCATGACAGTGAATCTGCTATAAAAGCCAATATAAATTGATAGTGCAGATGTGCCCAATGACTTGGTCACTTAGGTCTCATATAACCCAAGAATGTTCAAATCAAATTTCACAGAAGAGGGAGAGACTTGATGAAATACGTTCCCTTGTTTGTCTCCCAAACCACTTTCTGCTCAAGATAAGGTACTATATGTGGGATAAGAACAGCACTGGGCTTTTAAATGCATCCATCTCACAAGCAGTAATCAAATCACATAAGTTTTCATTTTATAAAAATCAGAAGGAAGAAAAATTGCAGTCCACTGCTTGCCCACTTAAAAGCTTCTCGTCGCAGAGGAAATTCAATCTGGTGCCTGTAGCTCTTAGCGCTCTTTGCTCAATTGTCAACACTACAAGAAACATCCCAGAGCATTAGCGCTCCCGAATCTAGTCCATGAGAAACTTTTGCATTTAATTTTCACTTCCAAGCAACTCGGTTCCAGACTTGCTGTGGTTTGGAATCTTCGCATGTGTAGCTTTGTAGCTTTGCACTTTTCAGAATGAACGATAGAACTGGCAGACAGAGAAGAATAGAAAACAATGCCAAGTTTTGCTATGAAGTTCCTGGCACTAGCTGCTGGTCTTCAGAGCCTGCCTGGGCTTTTGTTGCTGACAAGCCTACTGTATATTTTCTGCTCTCGAAAGCTGCTAAAAAAATCTTCCAAGTGGATGAGAGAATGGACCGTTTTTGTTTCAAAGAAAGCAAAAGATGTTAAAGGGCACCATGCTTCCATTAGAAAGCAATTATAGGGGAAAGTTGTGCGGTTGGTGGGGGGAAGGTGGATTGAAAACAAATGGAACAACAAGTGGAAATTATTCCAGTGATGGGAAGCTTATTTAGCACTGTGTTGTATACAACCAATGAGTTATATTGCTTATCTTACAGATCTGCTTGATCTGTAAGAACAATGGTGATGCTCAGCTTCAGCTAAGAGGTATGGGGAAGTTCTTCTGCAATATTTTGTTATGGGAATAGGACTGGCCAGTGCTCTAGAAAAGAACACAGTGCTGCCATTTTCTTGAGAAACTAGCAATAGGTCTGCCACTCTGACTGCAAAAGGGGGGGGGGTGTCAGCTGGATGGCCAGGAACAAGCACTGAAAATAATTCCTTTTGATTACTGATTCATCAGGAAAAGAGTTGATTGAAAATCCTACAGCAAAACAGCTGATGCCTGTCATAGCAACAATAATGGCAGACCATAGGATGACTGTAATCAAGCTTGTACAACACAAGTGCTTTTCATGTCTACAATGAATGACTGCCAAATATTTCTCTCACTCTGTGGTATAAAAGTATACTCCATCTTCTGATAAATAGCAGACCCTCCTACCATAAGCGACCCTTAGGCTGTTCCTGTACAGTGGTACCTCAGGTTACAGACCCTTCAGGTTACATACGCTTCAGCTTACAGACTCCGCTAACCCAGAAATAGTACCTCGGGTTAAGAACTTTGCTTCAGGATGAGAACAGAAATCGCATGGCAGCAGCGGGAGGCCCCATTAGCTAAAGTGGGCCCTCAGATTAATAACAGTTTCAGGTTAAGAACAGACCTCCGGAATGAATTAAGTTCTTAACCTGAGGTACCACTGTATAGCTTCTGTTTGTGGCATTCCAGCATGCAAGGAGAGTTTTTGAGGTACTTACACCTTGAAAGGGGCAAATGATATCAGTGATATCACTCTGGGATGGCTCTGAACTGCAGAACAGGATTGCCCTTTTTCTCCACTGCAACAGGGCCAAAATCACAAGATAATTGTAAGTCCACATGATGTGACTGAAGCCCCACCTGTCACCAAGAGGCCCCATTGTAGCAACAGTCTGCTTTCATTCAAGACAGGTAGGACCACAGTTATCACATACTGTGGGAGGATTTTTTTATATATATTGTAAATGCCTTTCAGAAATATTAATTTACTGCCTCAGTACTTCCATTATCTTCCAAACATTATCTCTTTGCTTTACTATTTGAATACCAATTGTCATTCATGTTAGAGAATTTTCATTTTTATAAGAGAGTTTTTGTCACAGTTCTTCCTTTACACTGAGAATAAAGCCAGAACAAGAGGCAACCACTGGATTTGCATGCTATATATGAAACCACAATGCAGGGCAACGTGCTGCTATATTTGCATTGGTAAACTAGTGTGTCATAGAATCATAGAACTGTGGGGCTAGAAGGGACCCCATGGGTCATATAGTCCAATCTCTTATAATGCAGGAATCTCAACTAAAGCATTTCTGACAGATGGCCATCCAACCTCTGCTTAAAAATCTCCAGTGTGGGACAGCTAAGTAATGGTCTTTGCAGCTAAACAGAATTTCTGCAGAAATTTGTGATAAAAAAAAGAACCCTCCTGAAAATTCTTCAGAATTTTAGTGCAAATTTATCCTAATAAACATATTTTAATGCAGTTTTGACTAATGTACACAGTCAGTTTCTCCTGTGCACATTTCCCCCTAACATACAGATTTTTTGTAAGCATTGTTTGGTCGGAGAACTGCATTACAAAACTCAGATTTGTTACAGGCAGATTTTGATGGACGGTTGTGTTGCGGTTCTCTCATTGTTTCAGAAAGGGCACATTTGAAAACTTCAGCCTTAAATGCAAACAGAATCACATCCCAACTGCAGAGTAATAGGTGTTCTATCAATAGCTTTAAAAAAAATAATAATAAGAGGGGTCGGGGGAGAGAATCTGAGAGCCCAATATAAAGAGCAAGCCTAGGTTGCCAAAACAATTTTCTCTTGGTTGGCTGTTTTTCAATACAGGAGCTATATTAAAGCATTTTGCTTTCTTTAGGCAGCGGTTGCTGCAAAATACTTGTTTTTAAGCCTTTAATCATTTTGAATGATCTCACAGAGAACAGGCTTCAAAAATGGCTCAGTTCAGACTGTTATGCCTTAAATGCCACAAGGTAATTAATGTAATGACCGAGCCTCATAAATCCTTTTATCATGATTTGCCCACTCTGCTTGTTATGGCCACGTTCCAATGTACTTTTGAAGTCCCTAGGTCTGCAGTGTGCTGTTCTCACCTAGAGACTGTGCTCAGAGACCCTGAGCCAGAGATGCATGGATACAGCAGCAGCAGCAGCAGACTGCATAACCACAGCTGGCGTGAAGTGTATCTACTGTTGCCTGGCCATCAAATGATCAAATCTGATAGCTCTGATCAGCTGTTGGGTCAGAGATGGGGAGCCTCAGGTTCAGGGGGCAAATGTGGCCCTCTATATGTCTTTGTCTGACCCTCAGAAGTCTCCCCAGGTCACACACCTCTTCAGCCCTGCTTTTGTCTCATCTTGAATAATTTGTGTACATTCTTTAACCATGGTTAGTAGCCACTGGCATCCTTGTTGTTGTTGTTGTTTAGTTGTTTAGTCATGTCTGACTCTTCATGACTCCATGGACCAGAGCACGCCAGGCCCTCCTGTCTTCCACTGCCTCCTGCAGTTTAGTCAAACTCATGTTTGTAGCTTCGAGAAGACTGTCCAACCATCTCGTCCTCTGTTGTCCCCTTCTCCTTGTGCCCTCAATCTTTCCCAACATCAGGGTCTTTTCCAGGGAGTCTTCTCTTCTCATGAGGTGGCCAAGGTATTGGAGTCTCAGCTTCAGGATCTGTCCTTCCAGTGAGCACTCAGGGCTGATTTCCTTCAGAATGGATAGGTTTGATCTTCTTGCAGTCCATGGGACTCTCAAGAGTTTCCTCCAGCACCATAATTCAAAAGCATCAATTCTTCAGTGATCACTGGCAGCCTTATCCTCCCCAAAATTGGTGTAATCTTCTTTGTTACATGTTACCAATATTGAGTTAATAGAATCATAGGGTTGTAAAGTTGGAAGGAACTATGAGGGTTATATAGTCCAACCCCCTGCAATGCAGACGTTTCTTGCCCAATGCAGGCCTCGAACCCACAGCCCTGAGATTAAGTGTCTCATGCTCTGCTGACTGAGCTATCGATGGATAATAACTAATTTCTTTCTCCCTCTATCTCTTTGGCTTATTTGATCCAAGTACAGTATTATATAATCTTCACTTACATTCCTTTCCATTGAATTCCCCAGATCAGAATTTTGATTGCAGCAGTTGATCTGACCTTTTTTAAAACATGAGACATTTATTGCAACATGTTATAGTGCTGACAGCAGAAAACGGAACTTAAACTTTGCTTTTTAAAAAATTACCTCCCACAAGAAACTACCCCCTGCACAGTCTAATCTACTATTAAATGTAATTTATACATGAAACTATTCAAGTGTCTGATGTTCGTAAGAAATATTATCCTTGATGCTTAAAAATCTGTAGGTCAAGTGTAGTGAGACCTCACAGATGTCAGTCTTTTCTGTCTGACTTAAAATGCCAACGCAAATCATGTAATAATTACAATAAAATTCTTCTTGACACACTAAGCTGGATTTTTAAGCTTTCAATTTTTTAAATAAAATTAAAATGAACTTCGGGGACGCGGGTGGCGCTGTGGGCTAAAGCCTCAACGCCTAGGGCTTGCCGATCGAAAGGTCGGCGGTTCGAATCCCCGCGGCGGGGTGCGCTCCCGCTGTTCGGTCCCAGCGCCTGCCCACCTAGCAGTTCGAAAGCACCCCCGGGTGCAAGTAGATAAATAGGTACCGCTTACCAGCGGGAAGGTAAACGGCGTTCCGTGTGCGGCTCTGGCTCGCCAGAGCAGCGATGTCACGCTGGCCACGTGACCCAGAAGTATCCCCGGACAGCGCTGGCCCCCGGCCAATAAATGTGAGATGGGCGCACAAACCCTACAGTCTGTCAAGACTGGCCCGTTCGGGCAGGGGTACCTTTACCTTTACCTAAAATGAACTTCAGACAAAGCTTTAAAATGGATGGCCATTCTTGAGCTGATATGCTTGCAAACTAAAAGTTAGAATTTGGTAAGGTAGGTGAGGAACCCCCCAGAGGAATTTGATGTGTTTTAACAAAAATATTTTTATAGCCCTTGGAATTCCTCAAATTTTCATCTAAACAGAACCGCCAAATCCACCTCTGGTACCAATTACCTTCTGGGTGATCTCCTCACAGAATTGTTTTCATTTGGGCACCTCAGAGGGAGAGAGAGGATGTTGTGCTGTGTGAAGTTGCACTGCCAAGAAATATATCCTCAATGAATATTGTTCTCTCATACAAGATGATTTCTCTGCCTTATCATCTGTTGCAGCAGAGATTTGGATTTAGTTAAACCTGTTGTGTGATTGAATCTTTCTAGAACAGGAACAGGGAACTTGTGGCCCTCCAGACATTGTTGAAGTCCAAGTCCCATCTGGAATGGTCAGGGATAAAGGAAGTTGTAGTCCAAAAACATATAGACAGCTCCATCCCTTTTCTAGAAATGCTAGCCAAGGTGGCAGAGTTCAGGTTCAGATATGTGCTTCAGAGATTTGTAAAGATCGTATCAAAGAAGGGGAGAGCTTTACAAACCCTCAAATTATTATTTGGCTCAGATTAACATCATTGATAAATCTGTGAATTTCATTTTCTCTGTTTCCTCTTTTTCTGCTCTGAAGTTCAGTTCACTGCATCTTCACATTGGTTTGTGAATTATTTTAATCATGAGAATTCATAAGCATTTTAGTGCAAATTTCTCCTAACACCCCCTCCCATTTTCACTAATATGTACATTTCCAGTCACACTTTAGTTGTTGTTTTTTTAAGTATTACTTGGCTAGAAAACTGCGCTGCAAAATTCAGATAAGTATGCATTTCAAAGGATTGCTGTTGTTTTGGAGATTACAGTGGTACCTCTGCTTAAGAACTTAGTTTGTTCTGGAGGTCCGTTCTTAACCCAAAACTGTTCTTAACCTGAGGTACCACTTTAGCTAATGGGTCCTCACACCGCTGGCAGGCAATTTCTGTTCTCATCCTGAGGTAAAGTTCTTAACCCGAGGTACTACTTCCGAGTTAGCGGAGTCTGTAACCCGAAGTGTTTGTAACCCGAGGTACCACTGTACACATTACGTATGGCCACCTCTTAAATACAAATTGAATCGAATTTCTTACCTATCACTGTTCTTAGTTTACCACCCCCCTCGCTACTACTCCACTAAAAAGCTTTCCCTACCAACCAGCCACTCCACAAACTGTCTCCCTCTTCACTATGAATACTTACTGGCCAGCAGCAATGGTGGGAAGGGAAAGGGAAAGACCTCACTCGCTCTCTTTTTGGCCTCCCTCATTTCCAATCCAAACTGATGTGAGTGGCAACAGGAGGGAAGTTTTCCCATCTCTAATTCTGATACTGTCTTTCCCCCCACCCCCATGTTTGAGGCTGTTGACATACTTAACAACTGGCATTTATTTTCAGATTTGCTTTCTGTTACCTAACTAAAAAGTAAAGCTGGCATCCAATTAATGTGCCCTGTTAGTTGCAAGGGCTTTCCTATTGCATACTGTTACTTTCCAACCCCACATCCTCCCCAAATCTGCTTGGGATGTGAGTGTGTTGAAGAATCCCCCAAAACAGATATAAAGAGTGGGGGGGGGAGTCCCATTGTGCAAATGGAATTCTTGTGCGGGAGAAAAGCTTATTTAGCGCTATGTTGGATGCAACTAATGATTTATATTGCTTAATTCATGATCTGTAAGAATTATAGCACAGAACACTGGGGATGCTCAGCTTCAGCTAATAGGCATATTACCATTACAATGGAATTTGCAGTTACATTCAGTTTGCAAACTGCATTTTGCTGCATTATCTTGAATTGTTTGAAGCACATTGTATCTTTGTTTGGTGTACTTCAAGAACCAAGCATCACAGATAAGGAGGGTTGTGGGGTACATGTTCATATATCCTTCTCCAGGCTTCTTTCAGTCACTGAAAGTTAGATTATAATTGGAGCGGGGGAAGATCCTATGCAAACAATCAGCTTCATCTTATGCATCTATTTGTCTTGACACAGAGGCTTCGAATAAGCCTATTTTCACCATTATGAAACAGCAAGGATGCTTCAGGAAACACACTAGTTTACATTCAAGGGAAATAGCAGGAGGAAAAACAGTTATTTGGAAAATGGACCAAATTTATTTCCAAGAGCTTGCCTCCAAAACAAGGGCCCCTTCTGTAACTTTCAGTCATTATGCCCGCTGCTTCGGACATTTTCTTGCTGAATAAATGGAGATTTTTCAAGCAGCTATATCCTTAGTTAAATATCATTTGATTATCCAGTCGAATTAAACAGAGTATCTCCAACTGAAGGCACACACAACAGCCATGGCAGTAACGGCAGCTGTACATTTCAGCCTGGGGCAGTTTAGGACTATAAGAATTGCCTGGCTTGATCAGGTCTAGCATTCTGCCTCTAGAATTGCGGTGGGGAACTTCTGGTCGTGGCTCTCATAACTCTTCTCAGGTCCCATTCCTCTATGGTCCTGCTTGGCAATTCCTCAAGAGCTTCTTTGTGACTGGAATTATTTGGGTTTTAAAAAAATTCATGAGAGACAAACTGAAACTGACATTCACCTTACTCCAGGGTGCCCCTGTAATTTACAAGACAGTTGTCTACATTTGGTGGATGTTGGAGAGAGACTAGAAGTGTGTTTAGCTACTTCTTCTTCCTTTTAACTCTTTTGAGTTTTAAGTGCCAGCTGAAAACACTGCTCTTTGCTCAGGCATTTGATAGACATTAATGCCTAAGCCTTACCGCTAATTATTATGAATTGACATGTTTTTATTTCATTAGATGTACAGTAATTAAACTTTTATGCACACTGTTCTGAGATTGCTGCTGCAATGAAGAGTAATGACTTTTTTAAATTAAAGAAAATATATAAAAGATCGAATCAAGATAGCACCCACCTCTCACATCAATGGGAACATTATAAGGAGCGCCATTAATGACCATTTCAATAATCGTGCTTGGTTAGAGTAGGAATATTAATTGCTAAACCTCTTTGGTTTATCAATGAATCATTTCCTCTTGCAGCTTCCTTTCTTGTGAAGCCCCTGCAGAGGAACAGAACCCCAGAATTCTAAAAGGCTATAAAAGAGGGAAATAGTGATTTTGGAAGACATGGTATGAGGAACATATATTGGAATCCTGATTAGCCCTTCACAGGGGAATGTTAAGCTTTTGAATGGTAAGTGTGCTGGATTCTGATACATGGAGATAAAACTGCTGGAATTATATGCAGAAAGGCTGGTTCAACTGAAGTCACATTCTGCAAATGTGATAATGGTTGCTTCATCTGTTGTGTGTTGAACTAGTGTCAGATCTCATCAAAGGCCAGGCTCCAGGACCAAGTGGAGGTGGCTGTCCATCTAAGTGGACCAGAAGCAGGTGTGTGGTCGAAAGCTGGCAAGTTCCAAAGCATCAAACAAGCATCAGAGGGGCAGGAGGTGAATGTGTAGTCAAAGCCAGGCAAGATCCTGATCCAAGGCAACCATCACAAAAAGGGGAAAGGAACATAGATTGTCCCCTTGCACCGAGTACAAGTTGCTTGGGCTAAGGTGCAAGCTTTGGGGCTGTAGATTTATGGTGGGCAGGTATTGAGCCTTAGGGTCAGCTGACAATGCTCAGTCAGGCTGGTAATGCTGTCTAGATCTGGGTTGTGAAATGTGCAGCCCTCCAGATGCTGGCAATTCTGGTTGGGGCTGATGGCAGCCACAGTTTTCCCATCTATGGTCCAGATGATATCCCCCACAAACTGCAAACTTTGGCCTGTCAGGCTTGTAGTGAAACCAGAGCTCTAGTAGCACAGGAAGCAACATACCAACACCTGATTAATGGAAGTCCCATTTGACACTCTCTCACACACACACAGACACCAGCACTACTTCAAACTACTTACAGTTTCATGTTTGCTTTCATGGCTATCATTTCCAGGCAACTTGCTGAGAATATGTTTTCATTGTTTTTGGTGTTATTTAGCACCCTTTTGTTCACTTTGTTCTTGTTGCTTCTCGGCACCATTTTCTTTTTTCTTTGCTGTCACTGTAAAGAAGAACTCTCAGTTGTTCTTACTGCCATTTGACTTCTGAACCATGTGATTTTGTTAACGGCCTCACAACGCTACATTTGCTACGATGTCACAGGTGCCCATAAAAAAAACATCTGTGCTATGGCCATTAAACAGATGGTGTCAATGGCGATCACTTAATAAAGGGGTTAGAAAGAGCAGGCCTCCAGTCAGTAACAGCCAAGCTTCTTCCCTTCTCAAAACCAAAGTGATCATTTTGTTCTGACCACACCAAATATTTGTTAGACATAGGTGGGCAGATGCTTGCCCGAATCTCACTCAAAGCCCACTGCCATTACTTGGGCTGTGCACTCTTCCATCATGGATCTCTGTATGTGTAGCTTCAGTTGTGGTGAGGGAGACCCCTGACCATTAGGTCCAGTCGTGGACGACTCTGGGGTTGCGGCGCTCATCTCACTTTACTGGCCGAAGGAGCCGGCGTACAGCTTCCGGGTCATGTGGCCAGCATGACTAAGCCGCTTCTGGCAAACCAGAGCAGAGCACAGAAACACCGTTTACCTTCCTGTTGGAGCGGTACCTATTTATCTACTTGCACTTTGACGTGCTTTCGAACTGCTAGGTTGGCAGGAGCAGGGACTGAGCAACAGGAGCTCATCCCACCGCAGG